>NC_059383.1:6078800-6678800 GCF_019703515.2 Myxocyprinus asiaticus | reverse complement strand
GTTGGAGCGGTCCTGTCGCAGCGCTCTTCCTCGGATGGAAAGATGCATCTGTGTGCCTTTTTTCATACTATTTAACACCAGCAGAACGGAACTTTGACGTCGGTAACCGAGAATTTCAGGCTGCCCGGTTGGCTTTGGGCAAGTGGCTTCATTGGTCAGAGGGTTCAGGGGTACCTTTCGTGGTCTGGACTGATAATAAGAACCTAGAGTACAACCGTAGTGCCAAACACATTAACTCTAGACAGGCTCGCTGGGCACTATTTTTCACAAGTTTTAATTTTGTTCTCTTGTATCGCCCGGGCTCTAAAATCATCAAGCCCAACTCTTTGTCTCGATGTTTCAAGGTCGAGGCCTCCACCATCCCACCAGATACCATTCTACCTGGCACTCATGTGGTGAGCATGGTATCCTGGGAGGTGGAGGCTAAAGTCCGTGCTGCGCTACGAAACACTGCGCCCCCCGCTACATGCCCAGAGGGTCAGTTATTTGTTCCACGATCAGTTTGGACACACGTCCTACAGAGGGGTCACTCATCCAACATTGCATGTCATCCAGGGGCGACTTGCACCCAGATGCTCATTAGACAACATCTCTGGTGGCCATTGCTTGTGCGGGATATATGCCGGTTCGCAGCCGCTTGCCCTGTTTGCGTGACAAATAAGACCTCCTGTAACCCCCCGACCGGGCTCCTCCAACTGCTGTCTGTCCCTTCGAAACCCTGGTCACACATAGCCATGGAATTTGTGACTGGTCTCCCCCCTCCCACGGCAACACAGTTGTTTTGACTGTAGTGGACCAGTTCTCGAAGGCGGCTCATTTCATTCCCCTCCCCAAATTACCCACAGCGAGGGACAGCGGTAGCAGTCATAAACCACGTCTTCCGCATTCATGGTATATCAGGTTTCTGACAGAGGCCCCCAATGTGTGTCATGTTTTTGGGCAGAATTCTGTTGAGAGCTGGGGGCTACGGTGAGTTTGTCCTCTGGGTTCCACCCCCAGACAAATGGGCAAGCGGAGCGGGTGAATCAGGAGCTTGAAAAAACCCTGCGCTGTGTGGCCTCCCATAATCCGTCTTCTTGGAGTGATCATTTAGTCTGGGTCGAGTGCACCCACAACTCCTTGCAGTCATCGTCTACGGGATTATCACCCTTCCAGTGCAGCCTCAGTTATCAGCCCCCTCTGTTCCCTGCACAAGAACCCAACATTCAGGTCCTGTCCGCCCACACATTTATACTGTCACGACTTTGGTGAGCTTGTCGGTTTGTTCTGCATGTTTTGTCATTTTCTCTCCCTCATGTTTCGCAGGCGCTGCTGGGAAACACTGATTGTTCCTAAAGGAACGCTGATCATGTCACTAATTAGTGTGCTAGCAGCATCTGGTTCTCCACTGATTCACTCCCTATTTAATCCCTTCGTGTTCTCAGTATCTTTGCTAGATTGTTGTTTGGTGTGAAGTAACTTGCCTCACACTCCCTGCCAAGCTGGACCTGCCCCGTGTATTTGTTTGGTTGCCCATCTCTGCCCGTGAGTCGGGAGTGTGGTTGCCTTCCAGTTTGCTGTACGCTTGTTCTATTGTGCTCATAAATCTTCAGTGGAGGATTCCTCATCACTACCCGCGTGTCGGGAGAGTGATTTCCTTCCAGTCTGCTGTGCGCTGTTCTCTGCACCTCACTATGCTTCAACGGAGGATTACTATGAATCTGCCCTCCCCCCTGGAATCTACACTCCTGTTCCTGCCTTACAGGTAAAAAGAGCCAATTACCTTTTAGATACTGACATCACCTTTCAATCAACACTAGAATGTGCATGCGCATTAGCTATACAAGCCAGGAAAATTGCGTTATTTAGCATAATATGAGGTAAAGAAGCACAATTTATGATACCAGTATTGTCAGATTTTACTGCTGATTTGAAATATGTTCTTTGATCGTAATCTTGACCAACAGTTTTTGAGATTTTGGTCTTTCTCCATTCAAGTAGATAAGAGCTGCACTGGCATTTTGGAAATAGCCTCTCAGTATATTTGCTTGAAATTCCCTTATTTGGGAATTAAAATGTGATTGGAAATTGAATGCCCCAGTTAAATCAAATAACCACAATCAGACGGTTATTTAATAATCGCGACATGCTTATCCATGAGTGTTCAACATCACATAAACCAGAGTGCGTTCAAAAGCAAGAGCGATACATCCAATAAGAGCACCAAAAGTTCTTAAGTGAGAAGTAAAATATTTGTTCACCCTCTTTAGTATTTTGCTGTAAACAGCCCCTTAAGGCACCATATCATTTTGCACGCACTTCATTTCCACAGTCGCTTTTGCTTTAAAAGTTGTATTTATTTATCAAAACAAAACAAACTCAAAGAAAATCTCTAAATTAAAATCTAAATTAATTTTAATCGAAACGAAAAAGCATTTCTAATAATGAAGTGGTCAAAAAAATCATATGTAACCACCTCCCTCCAAACAATGACACATATGACAATACAAATTAAGAACACACAGACAATTATAAATGTAAACAACAATAATAATAAAAATACTACAAATAAAACACCACCTTGAGAATTTAACACAAACCACAAAATTTCCACTTTCTTAAAATGGCTACAACATTCCAGCCCCTAATTGTTGTTTACAATCAATTACAACAAAGTAAATCAGTAGCGGTACAAACATTGAGACATCTAAATATACAGACATTTATGTTCTTATTTCATTTTCATATTACAGTCCATTTGAAGTCCATTGTTCACTCAAATTCATTGCATTTTTGTCCTTTCATTTTCAAAAACACAAGCTTTAGTCCATAAGAAATTGTTCAGAAATAAAGATAATTTTCTTTGAAAAAGAAAAATTTTTAAGTATGTGATCAGGTGTAATGTTCGCTTGTAAGGGTATGTGTGTCAGTGTAAATGTAGAGTCAAATGTTTTATTACTTGAATCCAACAAAAACAAAAACTAAATGGCAGTGCTACACTGCTTCCAATAGTAGGCATAGCTTATTGTTGTGTCTAATTCATCTGTTTGTGTCTTCAGGCGAACACAATGGACAAATCCTTTAGAGTCTGCCATTGTTTCGGTAATGCATCCCATGGGCCATGAGTTTCTGGGTGCAGTTTCATCCATTACAAGTACTAGATCTCCAATTTTAAAACTTCAACGTTCTTTGTTCCACTTCTGACGTTCCTGCATCATAGGGAGATATTCTTTCACCCACCTCTTACAGAATAATCTGCTAAATACTGGACTTGTCTCAAACATCTTTGAATATATTTAGAATGTATGTGTTTTTTTTTTTTTTTTTTTTTTTTTTTTTGGAGCTTTGGCAGATGTGGTCACTTTGACCTGCATTGTATGAGCTGCAAGAAGATCTAATTTTGTGTTCCTAGGAAGATGACAGAATTTAAATTTTTAGATGAACTATGTTTAAATCTTCATGACCAGCAGTGACCAAGCAAGAGAAAGAGAAAGAAAGAGTGCTCAGATGGTTTCTTCCAACAAAAGCCTGTAGAAAACAAACTGAGCTGCAGGCATTTGTAACTGAATTGTATGCAGACAAAATGAAAATCGCACACTAAACGTCAAACTCTACATTGTAGCTTGCAGTTCTCATTATCTCAGTGGCACTCTATGTGAGCTCCAGTCTTTTCAGTTTGCATTCTGAAAGCAGTTAGTGTGGCAAAATCATGTGTATATTTTTCTGATTAGGTGCAGGTGATGTTACTAGCATCAACCTTTGTGCAATGGCAGCGGCTCCTTTGGCTTGGATAGATGACGCTGAATTGCGTTTCGAATTACAGATATTTTTGAGCCCTACACCCTTCAACCCTCCGAAGCTCTCACTCTGGAGGCTAATCCCTTTAAAGGGATTAGGGCATAGGGATGAGCCCTTCAGAATGGAATGCACACTGAGTGCACCTTTATGTCATTGACCACGTTTACATGCACTTAAGAAAATGGTTTATTCCAGGGTTTTAGCAGAGAGCATCGTTCTGAAACGTCATGTAAACAAGAACTCTGACTTCCTTACGCCGTTTAAGGGATTAAGAGAAAGCAGTTTAACACACCTAGGTTTCTCCCAGAGAATGCAGTGGAACAGACTGCCATAACAACGTCATATGTTGTTAGGCTCCATCCTATCAACACAGTGGAAAGAATTCAACATTTCTGGGAGTAGAGTGGGAAAATCACAATTACTATAAACTATACCCATTCATATACACAAATGTAAAATATCAACTGTCCCTAACATCTGCATACAGTATATGTGCTCATTCATTGGGGAATCCTGGAGTTTTATGTAAGAGGGAAACCCCCAATAATGCATCACAATTCAGCTGCAGGTCATGATAGTAAGTTAAGGAAACAAACACAGCAACGACTCTGGAATATCTGGAAATAAAGTGAATCAGAGTAAAATAGTGAAGTCTTCCTCGGATGCCCTGTGTTATTTACACAAGCGTTGCGTGAAAATGACAGTGCTGTGGAAAAAGCTGCCTACTGAACGAGCCGCATGTATACGGGAGTAAAGAGTACAGTGCTTATACAGTGCATGTAAACGGGAATGCTGTTTTCTCACAATAACCGCTTTCTCGCAATAAGCCGCTTTCTGGTGCCCATATATCCGCAGTCAATATTCAACGAAAATCTTGAGATTGCATGAGAAGCTCATTAAAAGTGGCTTGCGAGCTCATTGAGTAGTGCTGTGTTTCAGTTGTAGCAAAAACGCGAGTTCTTGCGTGAATACATGGATTTTAAGCATGAGCCAGCGTAAAAGAGCATCTCTCATGAACACGCAATGGATTTCAAGATTTTCACTGAATAATAAATAATATTAGCTAATAAATATAATAAGTCACAAGCGGGATTCTGAAGTTACATTTTCCCTCTAAGATTACATTTTTACCCCGTAGATGGTTAGGTTTAGGGTTGGGGTTCAGTGGTACAGTTTATAAAATATGCATTCATCTTCACTGTATAACAATTAATAGCTAAAAACAACTTACTTTACAACTCCCATTTGGTGCACCTCTGTGGGCATTTCACCTGGAAACTGAAGCTCACACGACAAACACTTTTTTTTCTCAGGCTAAACACTGCCTATTATTATCAAATCAAGAAGAAATGTCAGCTGAACTTACGGCTGACTTCAGACTGTGTAAATTAAACATTTATTGCTCTGAACTGTGCAGGATTTAAACTAAACCGGCTGCTAATTGTTTATCTGAGGAATGCTGAAGTTAGAAGATCAGTATCATCAAGTAATTACTTTAAACCAAACACTGCCTTTAATGAAGAGAAAGGGATTTTCTTTTGCTGAGGGTATAGTAGGTAATTTGTGTATGGCACAGGTCAGGATTAGTCAGTAAGAGCAGAAAATAAATGTAACGCTATTGCAAAATTGGTAATAACTTCAAAGTGAAGTCTACGGTTAAATATTTACTCCTATATCACAGTTTAATATGCAGAGACAACTAAAGTAAACCATTCATGTGTTGAAAAGTCTTCACCGAGTACATTTACATGGGCAGTTATAGTTGAACTACTGCAAGTTTTTGGGTTGTTGAGCTACAGTCTTCATCTCTCTGTTCAAGTCTACATGACACTATGCACATTCGAATAGGTGAAGAAATTAAGTGGAGTATACGTTTTCTGGTTGACCTATTAGCAGCCCCATAATAGCGCGTTGAGGAAGTTTACTACAGCGAGACTCACAACAGTCACAACAACAACATGGATACCTTTACTGACACGTGCATTTCTTACATTCTTTACACACTGATTTTTGGTGCAGATCCATTGTGTTTATGGTGATGTCTGAAGCCAGAAAAAGATGCTATTTGCTCCTGGATTGTTCTAACTATGAGCTCTGCTTTGCTTCACTTTCACTGTATTCAGCACAAACTGGGCTACAATAATATGAGAGCAACATGTATGTACATGTATGTATTTTTGAGAAAATAACATTTATGCGTGGTTTTTGAAAAAACTAAAATTTTAAGTCACTGAAATAAGGCCATTTAACACATACTAAACATTTGTTCACAAGACTTTTGAGAACTGGATCTTGTAGCCTAGAGTTTTTGCTACAAAAATGATGTGAAAACCATCCTGATCACTCATTCATATAAAACAATATAGTCATTTAACTTTTGTAAGACACTTTTAGTGTTAGAAAGGCCATATGCGAGGAGGCGTGGATGATCACGAATATTGATGTGATTCAGACATGAGGAGACAAAGACCTCTCCCTTGAGAGAGAATGAATGTGAGGAGACTTAATGATTGAATGTATTGTTTGTAGCTTATTCACAAAATCAAGTTTAGTTAAAAGAAGTAATCTGACTATACATTTTCTTTACATAAAAACTTTACTTAAAAACTTTAGACCTACACTACCATTTAAAAGTTTTAGATCTGTAAGATTTTTTAATGTTTTTAAAAGAAATCTCTTCTGCTCACCAAGGCTGCATTTATTTGATCCAAAATACAGCAAAAACATTGATATTGTGAAATATTTTTACAATTTAAAATAACTTTTCTATTTGAATATATTGTAAAATGCAAATTATTCCTGTGATCAAAGCTGAATTTTCAGCATCATTACCGCAGTTTTCAGTGTCACATGATCCTTCAGAAATCATTCTAATATGCTGATTTTCTAATATGGGCATATTTACAGCACATTTTACACATTTACACCCGAACAGATATTTGCAAGCACAAGCTTCGTTGATGATAATGAGGCAGCATAAACACTAGTTCAAATATAATCTAAACATTCATATTATTTTTATATCATATTACATATCATATTGATATCATGCTTTAGCCTAAACAACTTTTAAATGTAACTAAATCTTGCCAATTAGGACATATTTCAAATTTCAATACTCTAAATCATGGCTGGCAAGTCTGGAAATAGTCCAACTAGTAAAATACGTACATGTTTATATAAAATAGCATGTCAACTAATGTAAGTAAAGACTTACTCATCCAAAATTGTATCCTCGGCTGGATCAAGTCACTCTTTCAAATGTGAACACTTCGTCACTATCCAGGACCATCTGTAGAGCTTCCTCACGTGTGTAGCGTGCCATCTTCCAAACGCGCAGAAAAGTGAATGAACTTGATGTTTTTTAAGGCAATGTTGGGGGCGTTTACCATTTGCATTGATCGTCTCAGCACATTACCGTATGAATAGCGCACTCTGCTGGTGGGTGGGATCACATTAGCGATAATTAGCTGAGCCAGGAGAAACTGTACATCGCTTTGTTTCATACAGATTACATTGCAGGAGAATATTTGTTTTAAATTTGAATTGTTTTATTTAAAAGTAGACATTTTAAGCTTTATTTAGACATATGTTTCATGTTTGTGTGATAAATATCCGTGGAGTTTCAGTTCATTTTTGTGATGTGTTTCAGAAAGATGCTCAGGGAGACAGAGACGGCTGAAAGCGCACCCTGTTTATTTTCTTTATTTTACAAAAGCACAAGGTTTTGTTGTTATTGTGAGTGTACACAAATAAAAGTAGACCCTTTATAGTCTCTAATGATGTCTTACACTTATCTGTATGCCCAAAAATGACAGAGTATTTTAAGTTGTTTCCGCTGTTATGAGGAAAACATTCAGCAGGATGCACCGGCACGTCCGTCGACCCCAGAGGGTTAACATACTGCATTCACAGTACTTCCGTTGCAAAAAAATCTAGAGTTGCCGCAAACTTGCCTCAAACTCGCCACTCATTACGAGAGGTGGTGGAACGTGTTTTTACGTCAACGAATGTTGGTGTACAGATGTAACAACGCTGAAGAAGATGTGCTGTCCTAATTTAGAGGTGCTTTTCATAAACTGTAAGCATTTCTTCGCGCCGCAGGAGTTTTCCTCGTGTATTCTTGTGAGTGTCTATATTCCTCCACACACGTGCCTGAATGCAGCGCTGCAACAGCTGGCTGATCAGATCACACACACGGAACAACAACACCTGGACTCACTTATTATTATTCATGGAGATTTTAACAAAGCAAATCTCACACGTGAACTGCCCAAATACAGACAGCACATTACATGCCCCACCAGAGACAGAAATACACTGGATCACTGCTACACAACAATAAAGGATGCATATCACTCTGTCCCATGTGCAGCTTTAGGACTCTCTGATCACTGTCTGGTTCATCTTCTTCCAACCTACAGACAGAAACTAAGTCAGCTAAGCCTGTAGTAAAGACTGTAAACGATGGACCAATGAAGCAGAGCTGAAACTACAAGCCTGCTTTGACTGCACTGATTGGAGTGTTTTTGAGGCTACAGCCACTGACCTGGATGAGCTCACAGATACTGTGACATCATATATCAGTTTCTGTGAGGATATATGCATTCCTACTAGGACTTATTTAACATTCAACAATGACAAACCATGGTTTACTATAGAACTCAGGCAGCTTTGTCAGGCCAAAGAGGATGCTTACGGAGTTGGGGATAAAGTCTTGTACAATCAGGCCAGGAACACACTGAATAAGGAAATCAGTGTGGCCAAAATAAGATACTCTGAGAAGCTGAAAAACAAGTTTTCAGCTAACGACCCTGCATCAGTGTGGAGTGGCATGAAACAACTTACGAATTACAGGACTCCTGCCCACAACCTTATGGTGGACCAACAACTGGCTGATGACCTGAATGTGTTCTACTGTAGATTTGAAAGGCCCAATCTCACCCCACACCCGCTCTAAACTTCACTTCACACAAACACCAACACCTCCTTCAAGCTCCCTCCTGCTACTCAACCTGCACTTAAGATCTGTGAAGAGGAGGTGTGCCATGTCTTCCAAAAGCAAAAGATAAGGAAAGCACAGGGCCCAGATTGCATTTCACCCGCATGTCTTAGATCCTGTGCTAACCAGCTGACCCCCATCTTCACACTGATTTTCAATAGATCACTGAAGCAGTGTGAAGTCCCATGCTGCTTCAAATGCTCAATTATCATTCCTGTCCCAAAGAAACCAAAAATCACAGGACTTAATGACTACAGACCTGTCACCCTGACGTCTGCGGTAATGAAATCATTTGAGAGACTGGTGTTGGTCCACCTGAAGGACATCACTGGACCCTTTCTAGATCCCCTTCAATTTGCTTATCGAGCAAACAGGTCTGTGGAAGATACAGTAACATGGGATTGCATCATATCCTGCAACATCTGGACAGACCAGGGACATATGCAAGGATAATTTTTGAGAATTTCAGTTCGGCTTTCAACACCATCATCCCAGCTATAGTCCAGACTAAACTACACCAGCTCTCTGCTCCCACATCTATCTGTCAGTGGATTACAAGCTTTCTAACAGACAGGCAGCAGCTTGTGAGACAGGGCAAATTCACTTCCAGCACCTGTACAATCAGCACTGGTGCCCCCCAGGGATGTGTGCTCTCCCCACTACTCTTCTCCCACTACACCAATGACTGCATCGCCAAGGACCCCTCTGTCAAGCTCCTGAAGTTTGCAGACAACACCACTGTCATCGGCCTCATCCGAGATGATGATGAGTCTACATACAGAAGGGAGGTTGAACAGCTGGCCGCTCAAAACACTCAAAACGGTGGAGATGATTGTGGACTTTAGGAGGAACACCCCAACCCCCTCACCATTCTGAACAGCACTGTGGCAGCAGTGGAGTCATTCAGGTTCCAGGGCACTGCCATCTCATAAGACATGAAGTGGGAGATCCACATTGACTCCTTGTGTAAAAGTTCCGGCAGAGGTTGTACTTCCTTCGCCAGTTGAGGAAGTTCAACCTGCCATAGGTGCTGCTGATACAGTTCTACTCAGCAGTCATTGAGTCTGTCCTCTGCACTTCAATAACTGTCTGGTTTGGTTCAGCTATGAAATCGGATATCAGAAGACTATAAAGGACAGTTCGGACTGCTGAGAGAATTATTGGTTGCCCCCTGCCCTCCCTTCAAGAACTATACACTTCCAGAGTGAGGAAAAAGGCTGGAAAAATCACTCTGGACCCCATTTATCCTGCCCACTACCTTTTTGAACTGTTGCCTTCTGGCCGACGCTTCAGAGCTCTGAGCACCAGAACCTTCAGGCACAGGAACAGTTTTTTTCCCTCAGGCTATCCATCTCATGAACAGTTAAAACTGCCCCATTGAGCAATAATTATGTGCAATTCATCGTCTAGTCTTTTATATTTATCCAACACATCCAATCTCTTCTACTATTACATTCCCTTGCACTGTATATAACAGATTTGTATTTAGGTTTGCACTACGTATGTGTATGTGTTTAAGTATGTATGTGTGTGTTTGTGTGTGTGTATGTATATATATATATATATATATATATACATACATACATATATTGTCTTATTGTATATACACTTTTTTTCTATTCAATTCTTTTTATTTATTCAATTGTTTTACAGTTTTTATTATTATCTATGTCTTGTTGCTGTTTTGTATTGTTGTGCACTGGAAGCTCCTGTCACCAAGACAAATTCCTTGTATGTGTAAGCATACTTGGCAATAAAGCTGATTCTGATCTTCTGATAATAGAAGTGGGGATAAAATCTTGTACAATACAGACCGACAAAGGAGATTAGAGTGGCTAAAAGAAGCTTTCTGAAATGCTGAAAAAACAGTTTTCAGCTAACTACCCAGCATCAGTGTGGAGAGGCCTGAAAGGCTTTACCAACTACAAGACACCATCCCCCAACACTGTAGGGAATCAACAACTGACTAATGACCTGAATGTGTTTCACTGTAGATTTGAAAAGCCCAGTCACCAACCCACACCCTCTCCGACCTTCACAGCACACAAACATTTACACCTCCTGCCACCACCCTCCTCCCCTCTCCTGCATTCAACATGCACTTAAGATCTGTGAAGATGATGTGTGCCGGGTCTTCCGGAAACAGAAGACATGAAAGTCACAGGGCCCAGATGGTTTCACCCTCTTGTCTAAAATCCTTTGCTGACCAGCTGGTCCCCATTTTCACACAGATCTTCAACAGATCACTGGAGCAATGTGAAGTTCCCTGCTGCTTCAAATGCTCCAGAATCATCCCTGTACCAAATAAACCAAAAATCAAAGGACTTAATGACTACAGACCCATCGCTCTGGTGTTTATGGTCATGAAGTCATTTGAGAGACTGGTGTTGGCCCACCTGAAGGACTTTCTAGATCCCCTTCAATTTGCTTATAGAGCAAACAGGTCTGTGGATGATGCTGTCAATATGGGATTGCATTACATACTTCAACATCTAGACAGACCAGGGACTTATGCAAGGATACTATTTATTGACTTCAGTTTGGCTTTTAACATCATTAACCCCACTCTCCTATGGACTAAATTAACCCAGCTCTCTGTTCTCGGCTCTATCTGTCAGTGGATCACCAGCTTTTTGACAGACAGGCAGCAGCTATTGAGAATGGGGAAATTCACCTCCAGCACATGTACAATCAGCACTGCTGCCCCCCAGGGATGTGTGCTCTCCCCACTACTCTTCTCACTCTACACAAACGACTGCACTGCCAAGGACCCCTCTGTCAAATTTCTGAAGTTCACAGACGACACTACAGTCACCGGCCTCACCCAAGATGATGATAAGTCTGCATACAGAAGAGAGGTTGAACAGCTGGCAGTCTGGCGCAATCAAAACAACCTGGAGCTGAACACTCTTAAAACAGTGGAGATGAGGGGGTCACGTGACGCCATGTGAGAAGCAGACGTGTGAGCGACTAGCTCTGCGCACTTTGCTAGTTTTTAATTATTTTCATGTTTAATCCAGTGAGTTTCGATACACCCAGTTACATATTTGCTCTTTGAGGTAAACATGGCATAGAAGTCAAAATCCTCAGACT
This sequence comes from Myxocyprinus asiaticus, assembly GCF_019703515.2. Taxonomy (NCBI): domain Eukaryota; kingdom Metazoa; phylum Chordata; class Actinopteri; order Cypriniformes; family Catostomidae; genus Myxocyprinus; species Myxocyprinus asiaticus. The sequence continues at coordinate 6,666,928 of NC_059383.1, read as the reverse complement.
CTGGAGTCATTAAAAGACACCTACGTGCTCTAGCTGAAAGCTCTGATGGGCCTGCATGCCGGGGACTCGAGTTGGTAAGCACAACGGGAGAAGAAATTCAGCGTCAACTGTCCAACATCTCGGTGATGCTGACGAAGGTTGTTGCTAACTTGGAGGATCTCGCTGTAATAAGTCGATCTATTACGGCGATGGAAACAAAATTCTCTGAGTAGGTCACAAGTGTAGCAGATGTTGAGAAACGAATCGATTAAAAATAGGAAGATCTAGAAAATAGGAATCAAAGAAACAATATACAAATTGTTGGAATTCCTGAGCATGAAGAGGGCAGAGATATGGTGAAATTCCTGGACGAGATCTTCCCGAGTCTGCTCGACATAACAGGCCATAAACTGGAAATTGAGTGAGCTCACAGAGTCCCTGCTCACAGATCTGCTGAGGGAGAAAGACCCGAATCAATTCTGGCCAAATTTCTGAGATCACCCGATAAAGATCTCGTTTTGCGCCAGGCAAGGAGCAAAGGAAAGCTTTCTTGGAAGAATCACAATATTTAATTTCTCCCGGACTTTGCGAGTTTGACAAGAGAGAAATGTGATTGGTTCAAGGAATGTAAGAAACTCTTACATCAGTGGAAGATCGCTTTTGCACTGATGTTTCCGACCAAACTGAGGATAGACACCAAAGACGGCTGCAAAGTATTTTTATGCCCCAAAAAAGCACAGTCCTTTATAGAAACTATGGGTGAGTAAACCATTGCATGTTACTTATGTGAGTGGACTGACTCGCTGTACATAACTCGACTGTCTAAGGAAGCTGGGCACCATTTTTGTTTCTTTCTGCGTTGGCTCCGCCTAGCGGCTGGAGTTTGTTTTGGGCATGACACTTCCTTCAAGAAACATATGCATTGACGGAAGATCGCTTTTACACTGAAGTTTCTGGCCAGATTGAGAATGGACACTATAGATGACTGCAAAATATCCACATGCCCACACAAAGGATGTCTTTTATAAAGCTGATGGACTGAGTAAGTCATGATGTATTTTTTTTTATGCGGCCTCCGAATGAATTTGACTCTTGATCATCCGAGGAACCAGGATGTCTGTTTTGTTTCTTTTTGTGCTAGTTCCGCCTAGCAGCTGGAGTTTGTTTTGTGGAATAACACTGCTTCGGGACAGTTATGGATGAATCTGTTCGTTCTTTGTGCTTATGCCTCCTGTTGGCTGGAGTTTGTTTTTGTGGAATATTTTCATGGGACATTGGAATGATTCTGTCATCTGCTGCACTCATAACAGTTGGTTCACTGAACACTTGAAACAATTGTTTGTCTGTCCGAGGAAACTGAACGGCTTTATATCAGCTGGAATTTGTTTTGTGGGGAACACACCTTCAAGACAGTTCTGTGAATGAATCTACACGTTTTTCTGTTTATTCTGCCTGTTGGCTGAGGTCTGTTTTACAAAGTATTTTCTGTTATGTACTTTTGCCTCACAAAATCTGTATAGAAGCACCGGACTTGAGCAATCCGATGGCAAAGTTGTTGCGGGGGCTCGCGTATGCGTACATGGACCTTCTGAGTTTAGAGGGATTGACGCCGGTTGGCGCTGTCGTGCATGGGGTTAATGCTCACGTTTTTCTTTTTTCTGTTTGTTTTGTTCTGGGGAAAGTTCAGGATTTGACTGTTGCACTGATGTTGAAATGTGGTCTTTGTAATCTTGTTATTGACACACAATTTATTTCTTCTATTATATCAAATGTCAAATGTTAATATGAGTGAGATATCTTTCTCCACATGGAATGTGAATTGGCTGGGGCACCCCATAAAAAGAAGAAAGGTTATTTCTTTTCTTAAACATAAGAAATATGATATAGTGTTTCTTCAAGAAACGCATCTTTCCCCACAGGAAGCTGAAAAATTTGGGAAGATATGGGGTGGACATGCTTTTTTTTAGTGCTGGCTCAAGTAAGAGCAGAGGGGTCATTATATTGATAAATAAACATCTACAATTCAAATGCCTCAAACAGATTAAAGATAAATCAGGAAGAGTCATTGTTGTTCTAGCAGAAATTCAGGTGCAAAGGTTGATTTTGGCTAATATTTACACACCTAACGCTGATGATCACGGCTTTTTTATAGATCTTGAAGGGATGTTGCAAGCCGCTGGCACCCCTCATGATATAATATTGGGAGGAGACTTTAATCTTTTGATGGACTCAGTCCTTGATCATAGTGAAGCAAAAGTGTGTAAGCCCATTAGAGCAACAATGACGTTTCACAGGATGTGTAAAAATCTTGGTCTTGCAGATGTTTGGCGACTTTTGAACCCATCTGGTAGAGACTATACATTTTTTTCATCAGTCCATAAGATTTATTCTAGAATATATATATATTTTTTTATCTAAGTCCCTCATTTCATCTGTTGACGATTGCTCAATTGGAAACATTTTAGTCTCAGATCACGCCCTGGTGAGCTTGGTGGTGTTGCCACATACGGAGAAAAAGAAATCATATAGCTGGTGCTTGAATGTATCCCTTTTGCAAAATCCTGATTTCCAACGAATGCTAAAGAATGAAATCAATGTCTACATGGAGACCAACTGGTCCTCAGTATCCTCTGTGGGCATGGCTTGGGAGGCACTTAAGGCGGTTCTTAGGGGCAGGATCATACAGTATGCCTCATTCACAAAAAATCCAAAGCACGAGAACTAGTGGAGTTGGAAGGGAATATTAAAAGTGCCAAGGCAGAGCTGAAATGCAGAATGTTGTCTAATGGACTCAGAGAATTGTCCAGTTTGAAATACAGATATAATACTATTTTGTCACGGAAAGTGGAGTTTTGGTTATTCAGAGAAAGATAGTCATATTTTGTGTCAGGGGACAAAGCAGGGAAGCTTTTGGCTAGATATATAAAACAGAGAGAGTCTTTTTCTACCATTCCCTCAGTGAAATCTGCTGGTGATGAAATTTTTACCTCGGCCATTGATATTAATAATGCCTTTAAAGAATTCTATCTTGATCTCTATAGTTCCACGTCTTCATCTACTGATGATGGTATTAGAAATTTTGTGGAACCATTAGAACTCCCAAAATTGATGACTGAGCAAAAAAACTCTCTTGATTCTGAGATAACCTTGGAGGAAATTGACGAGGTAATTAAGGCCTTACTACGGGGCCAGATGGCTTTGCTGCTGAATTTTTTAGGTCTTATGCTACAGAACTGGCTCCACAAGTTTATTCGAAATCATAAAAGAATGGAAAGATTCTGCCAACCATGACACAAGCCCGGATCAGTCTGATTCTTAAAAAAGACAAAGATCCAAGCGAGTGTAAGAGTTACCGTCCAATTTCCCTAATCCAGCTAGATGTAAAAAATTTGGCTAAAATTTTGGCTAACCAATTATGTAAAGTTATGACATCTCTTAAACATAAAGATCAGGTGGGGTCTATTCAGGGTCGTAGCTCTTCTGATAACATTAGACGTATCATCAGTATCATGTGGTCAGTGGCGAATGATCAGACTCCGGTTGCTGCCATCTCACTTGATATCGTTTGATATGGTAGAATGGGATTATCTTTTTAAGATTTTGGAAATGTTTGGGTTCGGGAGTACGTTTATTGGTTGGATCAAGTTAGACACCCTGTAGCAGTGGTACAAACAAATGGATTCATTTCAGATTATTTTACTCTGAATAGGGGCACCCGGCAAGGTTGCCCTCTTTCCCCATTATTGTTCTGTCTTGCCCTGGAACCATTAGCAGCCGCGAAAAGAAAGGAGGATCGTTTTCCAGGGGTGGTGGCGGGAGGCGTGGCGCATAAGCTTCTGCTTTATGCAGATTATATTTTATTATTCGTCTCTGACCTTACTAAGTCTATGCCTTTCCAAATTCTCAGGAAACAAAGTCAACTGGTCTAAATCCGAAACTTTGGCTCTAACAGCATACTGTCTAGTAATGGCCTTCCAGCCAGAAGCCTTCCAGTGGCCCAAACAGGACATTAAGTATTTGGGTATTTTATTCCCAACAAATTTGTCTGATTTAGTTAGAGTTAATTTTGACCCTTTAATAAAAAGGATTTTGAGCGATGTAGACAGGTGGGCTTCATTATATTTATCGATGATTGGGAAGGTTAATGTTATTAAAATGAACTGTATTCCAAAATTTAACTACCTCCTACAGTCTCTCTCGGTAGATGTCCCCCTCTCTTATTTCAAGCAATTTGAGAGCATAGCGAAGTCTTTTATTTGGAGTGGTAAGTGCCCCAGATGACATTTTAGTAAGCTGCATAGGCCGATTGACAAAGGTGGGCTAGGCCTACCCAAGATTTTGTTTTATTATTATGCGTTTGGTCTCAGACATTTGGGTCATTGGTCGCTTCCACCTGAAAGAGCCCCTCCCTGGTTCTGCATTGAACAAGAAGTTCTTGCCCCTATTTTACCATTGCAAAGTCTTTCTGTCAATCTAACCAGAGAAGTTAAATCACACCCCGTTATTTCACATTTGCACTCAGTATGGACAAAAGTGTCCAGAGTGTTTAATTCAGATATTTATCTAAATGTTGCCTCAAGCCTATGGCTAAACCCCAAACTATGCATTAATAAGTCCCTTTTTGTTGGTCAGAGTGGATTGCGAGGGGGGTTAACACACGGTGATCTTTATGAGAGTGGTGTGATGAGATCCTTTGAACATTTGGTTCAATATTTTGGGATCCCCAGATCTCAGTTTTTTTAGATATCTTCAGCTACGCCACTTGCTCTGTACTATTTTTGGGAATAGCATACACCCCCCTAAAGCAGCAGATACTCTAGGAGAGGTGATTTCTGCTTTTGGAAAAGGTCATGAGGCATCAGTGTATTACTACCTGCTAATTCAGAGTCTGGGGGACGGAGTCTCAACCACCCTCAAGAGATTATGGGAGAAAGATTTAAACTTGGAATTGGAGGAGGGAGAATGTGCTAGGATCTAGAGATGCAAGGGTGCGCTTTATACAATTCAAGATTTTACATCGGTTCTATTGGACCCCCTCTAAATTGTATAGGCTTGGTCTTAAAGACACACCCACCTGCTGGCGATGCCAATCAGAGAACGGAGATATAACCCATGTCTTTTGGGGGTGTGTTGTAATACAAAAGTTTTGGTTAAAAGTGCAGAGTCTGGTGTGCGATGTGTTAGGCATTCAGGTATCATTCTGCCCCAGACTCTGTATCTTGGGTGATGGGGTGGTCATTGACAGTGAAACTAGACACATAAAGAGTTGGGTCTTAACCAGTGTCATGATTGCCAGGCAGATCATTTTGAGGGGTTGGAGGTTGGCTGGAGCACCCTCTTTTCAGGAGTGGTGCTCGGAGATGGGATGGGTGGCGGCCTTTGAGGAAGTGACATTCAGAGGGACGGGGAGGTATAAAGTGTTCGTGGAGAAATGGGGCAGGTATTTGTCATTTGTGGATGTGTAATTATTGTTGTTGTGTTTATCTGTTTATTTATTTATTTTATTTTTTTGTGCATGTGTGTGTCTGTCATTTGGGACCACTGTTATGTTGTTGGGGTTAGGGTGGGATTGGGAGGGGTAATTAGTTGGGGTTAAGTTTGATTCTATGTATATACGTTTTGTCTTATGAGTTACATATATGTGAATCAATTAAACATTTTAATCGAAATAAATAAATAAAAAAACAGTGGAGATGATAGTGGACTTTAGGAGGAACATCCCAACATTGACCCTGCTCAACATTCTGAACAGCACTGTGGCAGCAGTGGAGTCATTCAGGTTCCTGGGCACTACTATCTCACAGTACCTGAAGTGGGAGACCCACATAAACTCAATTTTGAAAAAGGCCCAGCAGAGGTTGTATTTCCTTCACCAGTTGAGGAAGTTTAACCTGCCACAGATGCTGCTGATATAGTTCTACTCAGCAGTCATTGAGTCTGTCCTCTGCACTTCTGTAACTGTCTTGTTTGGTTCAGCTACCAAGTCAGACATCAGAAGATTTCAAAAGGACAGTTCGGACTGCTGAGAGGATTATTGGTGCTCCCCTACCCAGCCTACTAGAACTGTACACATCCAAAGTAACAAAAAGGGCTAGTAAAATCACTCTTGACCCCATTTACCCAGCACACTTACTTTTTGAACTGTTGCCCTCTGGCCAATGCTACAGAGCACTGAGCACCAGAACAGCAGGCACAGGACAGTTTTTTCCTTCAGACCATCCACCTCATGAACAGTTAAAACTGCCCCAAATACTTTCCTTTGGTCAATAAAACCATGTTCAATATTCAGTCCATCCATTCCTACTTATATCCATATATTTTATTTATATTCAACACATCCTACCTCTTCTTCAATACATTACATCACATGCACTTAACTGTATATCTGTTTATAAAATATTCTAACAACATTATTGTGCTATTGCATATTTCTCTTTTTATATCTTATTTTCTTTATTTTTTATGTCACTATATGTATACATGTTTAAATGTATATGTTTGTATGCATGTATATACATTGCATTCTCTTGCACTGGAAGCTTCTGTCACCATGACAAAATGCTTGTGTGTGTAAGCATACTTGGCAATAAAGCTCATTCTGATTCTGATTATTTTCACATGCAAATGAGCTTTGCGGCAAACTCTTCATTGTAACAATAGGTTTGCTACAGGTTTGCTACTACCAGTGAAGAGCTGTAAACTTCTGCCAAACATTTGCCTCGAGTAGCAAGCTCATTTGCATGTGAAAATAATGAGTGGCAAATTTGCGGCAAGTTTGCCAGAACTCTAGAATTGTTGTAAGGGTCATGCTAAAGCTAGCTTGCTAACCATGGCCATATGCATCTGTTACCCTCTTTTATCGTATTTTACAATGGAATTTGTGAAAACAGTCCACGTAACACCATGAAAAAGTTTTATATTTTTATAGACATTTCCAGAGTGCAGATCTTCTTTCAAAAAATATTGGTTCTTTATTGTCTAAAAGCCAATTAATTTTCCACAGAAAAGGTTAGTAAACAATTTAATCACATTAAAATCATGTTTACGCTCATTTCCTTTATGTCTTGTGGCTATACTTTTAAAACAGTGATGTGGCAGTGGGGGCGTGGTCGAGCATCCACCCGGAGAGAGAGAAAGTGGTAAGGGACATACACCTGAGCCAGATTATGATTAACACCTGTTTCCAATTGCAGTGAGCTTAGGGAGAGCGGCATATAAGAGACCATGCCACCGACAGAGAGTCTGAGAGAGTCTGGGTCCAGACATGGTGGAGCTGCCACTATGTTTGTGAAGTTGAAAAGCTATTACATATTGTGAAGCTGTTGTGCTGTGAAGTAAAAGCCTTACCTCTGAGTTCAACTCCCAAGTTTCCCGTGTCCTCCTTTCCCTCCCTGTGTGAAGTTTGCTACAAGTGAGTATTTTTAATGTTCAAAAATTGGCCTCCATTCATTTCCATTGTGAGTGTTTAACCCAGATTTTTGCATCTTATTTTTAAGAAGTTTAAATAAGATTTTGTAATCAGTATTATGCCACAAATGCTGGCGATTGAGCTTAACTTGTATTGAACCCAGAATATTCCTTTAACACATTAAACACACATATCCAGGCCTTGTTTCTAACTGATGACTCTGCTGGAGTCTCCAGCTGGTGGATCTCCCTCGACTCTGAGCACCATCTCCTACACCTGCTCTGAATTTCTGGAGACTGAACTGCTCACACAAGCTGCTGACTCTATGTGGATCCCTGAGTGCTGACTCAAGATTTCATACAAAAGAGTCTTTTACTACATGCTCAGTTATTCAGCAGCCTGAACTGGTCCACAGAAGGAGGAAGATGTTTGGAGTTAAGGGTTTAGAACAAACCCTAACCAGAATAAGAAATAGCAGTATGGTACTGCCCCTAAAAACAGTCTACGTGATAAATTTCAAAGTACTTTAATGGCCTGAGACAAAATAGGAGTCCAAACTGCTCCTGAAGAACTGCTCTTCTAAAGATTACACAGTGAGCTGATGGTATGTGTGCACTAAGTCATTTGAATCAGTAAGGCCAGTTTTCAACCATACATTTTTAAACTGAACAATATTTATTTATTTTTCCCCCCCACTGTGTTACAGGATAGAACAGTTACACTAGTTGCATGGGCCACTTTAATGATACTTTTTCTCTTGTTTTCCAGTAAAAATGTCTAAATATTCTTAAAACAAGAGATATTTACTTGACAAACAAAATGGCATAAATATAAAAAGTCTTTTGTTTTCTGAGAAATCTGCAAAGAGTTACATGGGTTTGGAACGACATGATGGTGAGTAAATAACGACAATTTCATTTTTGGGTGAACAATGCCTTTGAAGTAGATGCTGATTCTTACGTTGGCAGGTGAAGCACTTGACATGGAAGTGGACGTTTTGCACTCGCACCACCTCTCCTTTACAGATGTCCCTGCAGCGCAGGCAGTGGATGGACACCTGGTCATGGCCACCACTTCCTCTGCTATAAGCGGGGTGTTGATAGGGCCCTGCCAAAGAGATGTAAAATAGTCACCAGCACATACCCAACAGCATGATTGCGAGTATAATATTGTTTTTATTATAACAGTTCAAAAGTAATGTTGAATAACTTATGATTCAAACTAAATTTGGCACGTACATGGCGGCGTAAGCAGAGAGTGCAGATGCTAGATCGCCTGACTGCAGTCCTGATCTGTCTTTAACCCTATAAAACCGTGTGTATCCAATATGATACACTATGTTTGAGGGCTCCTGTTTCACTGTCTGTTCAAGCAAATGAGCCAAACAACCTATGGTATGTAAGTTTCAAATGTTTAAGACACCATTAAGTGGTTATTTGTGGGGAAAAATTGGTTTTAATCAGTCAGTTAAAGGTGCAATATGTAACAATTTTCAAGTAATATCCTTTTTTTTTTTTTTTTTTTTGCCAATGTGTGAACGGCTTGTTACGCAATGGGTTACCCTACCCGGACTTCCTAGGTTGCCTATTAAAGCCTATAGATGAATTTTCATTCGAAGGGAGCGGGTCGCTTTTGCCGGGAAAATCCAAAGAATGTGACGTTTATGCGTGCTCCCGAGAGCCTTGCCTCAGACAGTAATAGCTTCTCTTCCGCTGATCAACAGCAACAACAAACTGCAACACTAGGTAACATTATCTTAGAGATGGAATCCAGCAAAACGTCCGGCTCCCAGCACAACACCGACTCCTACACAAACTGAGTAAGCCAAAAAAACAAAAAAAATGTATCTACTGAATCCCATCTGGCTAAGCGGGAATGTGATCGTGGTCGAGCGAAAACTAGAGTGAACATCGGCAGGGCATTTGATTCCTGGAGGGAACTTTGTTTGGTTTTGGGGATCAAAACCGACCTTGAATTGGCATTCTTCTTATTGGACAGGTAAGCTTACATAACTGCAAAGTGTGTGACATATGGTGCCATAAGGATTGATCTGTGTAATTTTAGCTAACTTGATCTTGCCTGCTAACGCTGACGAATTGCAAGCTACCTTGCTTCGTAACTTTCAAATAATTTCAACGATCTTCTCTTTATTCTAAAAGTCAGGTATACAGAATAAATTTAAGCAAATACACTGGTTTCTTATTCGTAGTACAAATGACATGCAATAGTGCAAATAACAGTGCAACCATAAACTGTCTGGTATAGTTCGGTTGTATGTAGCTGTATGTGTGTATCAGTATGCTATGTTAGCTGATAATAAGTTTTAGTTTAGTCTCAAAGTTTGTAGTAAAACAATCATAACTGTGTAATTTTAATTATGCTATGTTCAGTCTCTTTGTACATTATGTCATTGTTTTGGCTGATGCTTGCTCGCGTCCCAGTGGAGTGTGTGCGCGAGCATGAGCAACAGGTAGCTGGCTACAGTTCACTTAACGGCCTAAGGTGTCGTTATTAACAAGGGTTTCTGAATCTTACATAATGCACCTTTAAAAAAAATGAAGGCGGACTTGCGCGAAAAGTGACTATGCTGGAATAAATGACAGCTTATTTTAAAAGTTCAAGTTAATGAAGTTATTGACTTTTTTTGACAAATGTTTGCTTTATAAGACTAGCCTATTGTTGTTTCAAAGCACTATATTGAAAGGGTAGGTTCACCCAAAAATGAGAGTTTTCTCATGATTTACTTGCCTTTTAAGCTATCCCAGATGTGACTTTCCTCCTTTAGCAGAACCGAAGTGAAGATTTTAATCTGATTCCAGCTCTTTTTGTCCATATAATGTAAATTAATGGGTGCCATCAGTCTGCTGGCTGTTTGACGGTCTAAGGCATATTTAGGCAGTATAGAAGTAATCCACACGACTCAAGTCTATCAATTAATGTCTTCTGAAGCAAACTGATAGGTTGGTGTAAGAAACAAATTGATAATTAAAAAGTTTTTAACTTTAAATCGTTGCTTCCGCCCAGCGCTGCATTTCTGTTTGAAATGAACTAACGCTCGCATGACGTTCCTCTGTTTTGAACAAAGCGCGTGCTTCTGACTTCTCGCGTTAACGCGCCATTGCGCTTGCGTCTCTAATGTGTCTACTGCTGGCAGTAAGCAATTTAGGTTTGTGTAAAAAATAAATAATTACACAAACTTATCGATTTGCTTCAGAAGACATTAATTGATCGACTGGAGTCGTGTGGATTACTTTTATGCTGCCTGAATTTTAGACTGTCAAACAGCCAGTAGACTGATGGCACCCATTCATTTGCATTATATGGACAAAAAGAGCTGAAATCTGCTTATAAAAATATTCACTTTGGTTCTGCTGAAGAGGGAAAGTCATACACATCTGGGATGGCTTAAAGGTAAGTAAATCATGAGAATTTTCATTTTTGGGTGAACTAACCTTAAAAGTTAGTAAATTACAATGTTGAAATAATGTGTATCAGATTTGATACATTAGGCTTTACGGGCTAAATATGCCATTAGGATTTATTTATCTGACAATCTTCACAAAGTGTTATTTATAATATTACTGTTCTTTCCTCTTAAAAGACTTAACACTTTTTTTTTATTATTATAACAAAGTTTACTAAGTAAATCTATAAGAAAACAATTATATTTGTTTTTAGAGGACAAAAATGTATCTCAGATTTCCAATATGACATGCTTTAATAAACAAATTATATAAACAATAAATATGTACATGATATGCATGCCTCTACATCCTTTAATCTGATAGAAAAAGAAACAGGACAGTCAAAATATTATTTATTTTTTATATTTTGTCTAATGGTCCTAAAAACAGTTGAATGTAAAAATTTTTTTTTAATTTTCTAACAATTCTTTCATATGTTAGGCTTTACATAGCTAATTTAGAATGTGTGGTGCGTTATGAAGCTCAAAATACGGCAACACAGGCCCCGTACAATTGCACAGCTGAAGACCTGCATAATGGATGAATGGGGAAAAATCTGCTCGCTAAACTTGTCTTCAGTGGCCAAATGCTTAAGTGTTATTATAAGAAATTGTGATGTCACACTTTGGTAAACACTCGACTGTCCCAACTTTGTTGTGTGCAGCAATCATGTGATTTGAAATGAGTGTTTATATATATATATATATATATACACACACACACAGGCGGCCAAAAGTTTGGAAAAATGTTCAGATTTTGCTGTTTCGGAAGGAATTTGGTACTTTAATTCACCAAAGTGGCATTCAACTGATCACAAAGTATAGTCGGGACATTACTGATGTAAAAAACAGCACCATCACTATTTGAAAAAAGTCATTTTTGATCAAATCTAGACAGGCCCCATTTCCAGCAGCCATCACTCCAACACCTTATCCTTGAGTAATCATGCTAAATTGCTAATATGGTACTAGAAAATAACTTGCCATTATATCAAATACAGCTGAAAGCTATTTGCTTTGTTAAATGAAGCTTAACATTGTCTTTATATTTGTTTTTGAGCTGCCACAGTATGCAATAGACTGGCATGTCTTAAGGTCAATAATAGGTCAAAAATGGCAAAAAAGAAACAGCTTTCTCTAGAAACTCATCAGTCAATCATTGTTTTGAGGAATGAAGACTATACAATGCTTGAAATTGCCAAAAAACTGAAGATTTCATACAAAGGTGTACGCTACAGTCTTCAAAGACAAAGGACAACTGGCTCTAACTAGGACAGAAAGAGATGTGGAAGGCCAGATGTACAACTAAACAAGAGGATAAGTACATCAGAGTCTCTAGTTTGAGAAATAGATGCCTCACATGTCCTCAGCTGACAGCTTCATTGAATTCTACCCGCTCAACACCAGTTTCATGTACAACAGTAAAGAGAAGACTCAGGGGTGCAGGCCTTATGGGAAGAATTGCAAAGAAAAAGCCACTTTTGAAACAGAAAAACAAAAAGAAAAGGTTCGAGTGGGCAAAGAAACACAAACATTGGACAACAGATAATTGGAAAAGAGTGTTCTGGATCTTAACCCCATTGAGCTTTTGTGGGATCAGCTAGACTGTAAGGTGTGTGAGAAGTGCCCGACAAGACAGCCACATCTATGGTAAGTGCTACAGGAAGTGTGGGGTGAACTGTCACCTGAGTATCTGGACAAACTGACAGCTAGAATGTCAAGGATCTGCAGAGCTGTCATTGCTGCATGTGGAGGATTTTTTTTTATGAGAACTGCTTGAAGTAGTTTAAGAAGTTCTGAATTTTTTCAAATTTTAATAGGAACTTTTCACGTTATTAATGTCCCGACTATATATTGTGATCAGTTGAATGCCACTTTGGTGAATTAATGTACCGATTTCCTTCCATAAGAGCAAAATCTGTACATTATTCCAAACTTTTGGCCACCTGTGTGTGTGTGTGTGTGTGTGTGTGTGTGTGTGTGTGTGTGTGTGTGTGTATATATATATATATAACAATTACATTTACAAGGTAAAACATCAAATAATGTGTTGTAGTTATTTTTAAATTTAGCACAGGGTGAATCGAATTTACAAAGGATTCCTTTTTGTTTTTAATAGCATTTTCCATACTGTCCTAACTTTTTCGTAATTGGGGTTATATTCTACATAAAAAAAAATTTAAAATTGTTTTTTAGAAATATTCATAACCCAAGTTGTGTACTTAAAAGTAATCACCTTATTTGAAAGTGATCAAATGTAATCTGATTACAAGAATAAAAAAAAATTCAACAACTTTTTTTTCGTTAAGTTATTAGATTACAATAACTAATTACTTTGTAATCCGATTACACTCAACATTCCTCACTATTAACATAAAAAAAAAAAATGTTTTAATGTTGCCATCTACTGCCATAAATGTCATCTGCAGAAATGGTGAATGAATGCAGTGAAAGAAATTGAAAGGAATGATGAATCAAAATACCCACCACTATCTGGACAAACACAGACAAGTGGAGTAATAAAAATAGTGAACCATCCCAGTGTTGTAATACTAAATATTAGCAATCTTGGAATGCCTCTTGTCCAATCATCTTCGAAGCCTGAAACTTAACTTACTGTTGTAATGAATAATGACTCACATAATACTCCCATTATGGACTCGTTATGTTCAAAACCAATGAACTTTTATTTGAAAGCATGCTGTATAACGTCACTAGCACACATGGCTTGACAAAACACCAGAATCTTTACACTGCCGATTTAATTGGACAGTAGAACACTGATATAAATACAGATGGCACACAAATGAAATAGAAACACCCGGTATTCTATAACAGCTGCTGGAACGCTTGTCAGTGTGGTTTACTTCACATTTAAACTTCTGCCACCTGCACTGCCATGCTGCCAACTACCTCCTCTATCACATCTGCCACAACAAACAAGCTAAATGAGCCATTGTTTGGAAAACGAGATAAAGACTGAAAGCTTGATGAATTAATTTAGACCAGGAGAAATGTGCTGATCAACTGTGACCACGAGTATGTGGTTAGTCAGTGTGAAAACCAATTCATTTGAAATACGAATGAGATTTTCTGAGCGGTTCTTGCAAATGCAAAACTTTCTACCATGATGCTGTTTGTAGCACAAATGATCTGAGATGAGTTACATGCTGAAGATTAAGCCTTAGGGTTACACCCTGTCCTAAACAGGCGTTATGTAATAAGAGTCCAGCGACAAAGTAATTTCAAAAAAATTTCAATTTATGAATGTGTAGAAATTACCATAAAGTTAAAAGGACATGAATTACGAATGAAAATGTTGTGCTTTGATGCACAGTGTAAGATATTTAGGCTTTTCTTTTAACTTTTTCTATGTCTTGATAAAAAAAAAAAAAAAGCCCAGCATTTGACAAAATATAGGAAAAATAAGACCTGTTATTTTTTGGTAAAAACGGTTATTTAATCTCTTTGTGTCTTTGTACATTTGTAGACATTCAAATACCATTTGTGTTGCTTTGTCCAGCTTTTAAAGACTGACTTAAAGCATGAGCCAATAGCATTCGAGAGCAGGCTGTGAAGGAACATATAATTGGTTACAGCCTCTAAAAGAATACACCCTTCACTGAACCAGTCGATTCAGTCATTTGAGTCTGAACGAAATGAGAGGTCTCATTCGTGAACGAACTGAATGTACTGGTACACTCATTCGTAATTGAATTTAATGAATCAGACATCTCATTCTTGAATGAGGATCTGCTGACCAACTGAACGAGAGGAGGAGCTGCATATCGTTCGTTCAGTTCGTCAACTGGTTCAACAAGAAAAGGGGCCAGAGTAATTATGAATGAAAGTGAGTGATGACCGCACATTACAATAACATATGGATGCTACTGAAACTCAATAAAAAAAATTTTTTTTATTATTTATATGCTAGATAAATAGTTGTGCTTAGCAGTTCACAATACGATAGATATTGTTTGTTGTCAGTTGTTGGCAAATTTGAATAAAGTATGATTAGACTTGTTCCAATCGTGAATGAATGTGCTTTTGGTTCAATGGATTTTCCTCGTTTAAAACATAAAAATGGTCATTTGGTGCCATCTATTGCACAAAAACATAATTTGCAGAAGTGGTCAAAGAATGAATCAGTGAACAAATCAGTGGAGAATCTGAACAAATCTTTTTGGTGAACGGATTCAAAAGACTCGAGTCACTGAGATGAATCAAAATCACCACCACTAGACAAAGAACAAAGGCAAACATGAGGTCTTTATTCTGCATTCCATTCAAGTCGATGTGGGATAATCCAACTTGATATCTCCGATCTCCGACTATAAATGCATTCCATTGCCAGTTGCTCAGAAGATGACGTGTAAGGAAACAAAACTGCAGCGCTCACGTTAGCTTAGCAGGGGTTTGACTGTCACCAGAGATGTCTCCCAGCAACCCAATTGACAAATAAATCTGCAACATTAGCATTTGTGCTACAGGTGTGCAATTATCAAAAGAGAGTATAATTTACCATGTTTTGAACAACTGCTACTCTGATACCGTTTGTTAAACAAGCTTTAACATCATGTAATGTTGTTACTTTGACACATTTATCGATATTAGTAAAATGAATAAATAAAGTGAATGTTTATCTCTTACTTTGTGCATATCTCCCTAAAAATCTCTAAAATTCCATAAGAAATATGGCAATGATGAGTTTAAATGAATATTCCAGGTTCAATACAAGTTAAGCTCAATCAACAGCATTTGTGGAATAATGTTGATTACATGAAAAAAAAGCAAAAATTGTTACAGTGAGGCACTCACAATGACAGTGAATGGGGCCAATATTTGGAGGATTTTAAGGCAGAAATTTGAAGTACATTTACATTTACAAAAGTAAAGTACAATTACATTAATTCTTCTGTTAAAACTTGTGTATTATTTGAGCTGTAAAGTTGTTTAAATCTTTTTTTTTACAGGATTACATGGTGTAACAAAGGTTAAGGATGGGAAAGGAGGAGGCTGTATTTGTGACACAAACACAAATACACACACGACAGCTGCGTGTGTCTCACTCTCTCGAACTGCCGCATCCCGCTGCACTTATCCCTCTCCTTGGCTAATTAGCCCGATTGGGGGCCGGGCCGTGACTAGGCACGCCCTCCTCCTCGTCACACTCCTCCCTCCTTTGCCTCAGGCCGGGGAGGGAACCCCCGGCATGACGTACATGCCCTCTCCCCTTTCTGGCCGGCAGGCATTTCCACTCCTCTCTAGAGCTGGGGAGGAGGACAAGGGGAGGGAAAAACAAAAAAAAGAGGAGAGGGAAAGGGCAAGGCGGAACGACATTGAGAGAGAGAGAGGAGAGAAAAAAACTTGCTCGCTGGTTCCCAGACATGCCGTCGCCTGGTCCTCGATCACTCCTCCACCCTCTGGCGGATGACAGCCGCTCCTCCCCGGGCAGACCGGAGCAAGTCCTCTGACCCCTGGCGGATGGAATGCCCCTCTGCGTTTTGGCGGCCAGTAGGGAGCCCTTCCGCCTTTGGCAGTGGCTCCACCGCTCCAGCAGCGAGCTCCTCCACCCCTCGTTGATGGCGGCCGTTCCTCCGCTTCCAGGCGGCCGGCAGCGACTCCTCCGTCACCCGGCGGACGGCCGTGGCTGCTCCTTTGGGCGGATGGCAATGGCGAGGACTCCACGACAGCGCATCCCTCCTCCTTCCCGGGCTTCGGCACCAATGTAACAAAGGTTAAGGATAGGAAAGGAGGGGGCGTTAACCCGGCTGAACAGTCAAAATAATATTTAATTTAAACAAAAAGACACAAACACAAATACACAAATGGCAGCTGCGCTTGCTCTCTCTCTCTCGAATTGCTGCATCCTGCTGCACTTATCCCTCTTCTCGGCTGATTAGATTTTCATCATACATGGTTTACAGCATTATGTTGTCATGGCAATGAAGTTGTAAAGTTGGATATAACGTTACACAGAAAAAGTAAGCGATTTTAACACACTAAAATCATGTTAATATGCATATTGTTTATGTCTTGTGGCTGTACTTTTAAAAGAGTATTTTAACATTCAAAAATTGGCCCATTCACTTCCATTGTAAGTGTTTCACTGTAACCCAGATTTGGCTTTTTTCAAGAAAAGGAGGGATAAGTCAAAATGAATTTTTGTGGTAATCAACATTATGCCTCAAATGCTGTCAATGCTGTCAACTTGTATTGAACCCGAAATATTCCTTTAATGCACAAATAACCTATATTACATTTAACTCTTTGTGCATTTCAATATGGTTCCTAACCAGACGTGATGCGATACTGCGCTATTCATACACTAAAATGATTATCCATCAGTGGGTTTCAATCCAACTATTTTTATTCGCATTTTGAAATTGCACATAAGAAATCCTGAATGGAAACGCATGATATGCGAATAAACTTTCTAAATTCGCTTAAATTTAATGCGCTAGGAGGAGGTGGATTTTCTATAGCATTAGTTAAAATGCACATTAAGGTGATGGAAATGGTTTATTTCCAAAACGATGACTGGTTTTGACCATTCGTGCATGTGTTATGAGTGTGCGATAGCTTGATGTGACCCGCCCAACGAAAGGTCTGACCTTGGCACACAATTCTTTGAACATAGCGCTTGTCATTCAGAAGTGTTTAACCCACAGCTGGTCTATAAAGTGGGTCCTCACAATCTGCCAGAACAGTTTTGAGAGCGGGCGCTCCCAGGTATTTGGAGACTGGCGGTGTGTGGGCATCGCTGCTATTTCAACCCACATTATTTCAGATATTACACTTATTCTGCTGTGTCTCGTGGATGCATTTAATAAAATGAGATACTTTCTCCAATCTTGCAAATAATACTCCCCAAAGCAGGGAGAGGTCATTCAGCTGCTCCATCATGACGAGGCGGCTCCCTCATGATAATGCGCATTACATAGTGGATGGAAATGCGCAACAATTCGTATTTTCTTAAGTCTAATTTTTAGAAAAGTGCTTTAAAAATGTGAAACATTCTGGATGGATACCCAGCAGACTGACAATAAAAGCAGATGTTACAACAGTCAGATGGAACAGTCTGTTTATTGAACGTACCTAATTGTCTCACTGAAGCTGTGTATGGACATACACATTCTACGGCAAACCTCAAGTGGTTAAGTACACGATCACACACATACAAAGGGCAAAGTTACTTTATGAATCAAATCAAAATTCAGACTATTACCGATTTTAATGTTCATGCACTCAAGCAGTACTCTGTTGTTTTTTTCATCGATCTTCTTGTGGCAGGGAAATGGAGAGAAAGTTAAAATAAGCCAGTGTGTGTGTCTATGACAAAGCACCGGTTGAATAGAACGAGACCTCAAACACTACATTCCGTAGGTCTGTGACATCCTCTGCGAAAATAAAGGTGTTTTGAACCGGCTAGTGTCACCCCAGCTTTAATATATAATGTTATGAGAAGGATTTTAGACCCATTTTTGCACTATGTCGCAGAAAATAGAAAACATTCCAAAAATAGAATGCCCTGTCGTGACAGGTTAGGACAAAAACTCTGTGTAATGGGTAAAGGATGGGCAAGGAGGAGGCGAAAATTGGCAGAACAGTCAACATAACTTTAATGACATGAACTGAATTTAAACATAACATAAAACACACAGACACACACAGCAGCCACATGTCTCTCTCTCTTTCGATCTGGTGCCCCAGCTGGTCTTAATCCCCCTCCCAGCTGATTAGGTGACTCAGCACTGGCCATGCACCCTCACGGCCCAGCCACACCTTCCTCCTCATCACACTCTGTTTAATGGAAAATATAACTTTTATCGCTTACGTCTGGTTAGGACACGGTGTGATTGCGGGAATTTGTTTTCTTTCACGGTTTCTTTTCATCAGGATCTTGCTGATTAAAATACAGTCATCTGAAGACAAACATATCCTTTTTCTACAATCAGAGAGCATTAGAAAAGACTTTACACAAAAGGAAAGTTCCATTGTATCCATAGTTTTAACTGTGGTATTTGCAATTAGATCATAGTAACCAAAGGTAAAAGTAAAACCATAATGGACAGTAACCATAAAACAAATTATTCCATTTTGTCATAAGAAAAAACACATCCAGAAATTAAATTGTATTCCCTCACTACCCTGATATATTTGTATAAATTCATTGTAACTATTTTTTAATATCTGTGATGTGATTGATGTGATCGAAAGCCTTTCAATTTCTGTCTGCTTATGGTACAGATTTCTCCTTTTTTCCTTTCAATTCTGTTTAGATGGTTGGGGCCATTTAATTTGATTTTAAACTAGTTTAATCATCGCACATTATGGGTTTTCATTGAGGTTTAAAAGAAAAAAAATCAATGCCAAATCCACAACCCAGCCCATGCTTCTCACAGCGCTGTTTATGATGATCTGCACTGCTGAGCACTCGAGACCGGTCCATGTAAATGCACGTCTCTGCTCTGATCTGTCCACTGAGCCTTGAGCCGCACTGACGAAGCTGTTTCAGAGACTATTTAGCAGAGACGGGCCACTTCTTTTAAATGAATGGGAGAAATAGGAACGCCCAACCAAGAAGCTCTAGCGCCCAACTGTCAACAGATGTAGAAAGGACATCGAGTCATTCAACTCGAGAACGTGCATGCGCATTAGCTATACAAGCCGGGAAAATGTAGGTTTTTTTTAAGAGTAATCTGAGGTAACAAAAAGCACAATTTATGATTCCAACGTTGTCAGATTTTGCTGCTGATTTGAAATATGTTCTTTGATCATAATCTTGACCAATTGTTTTTGAGATTTTGGTGTTCCCCCATTCAGCATGACTGGAAATAGTCTCCTGGGAGCATTCTAAAGATACTGTGGACTGACTTGCTTAGAAAGACTTAGCTGTTTCCTTTAGCTTTTGGAACGTTTGCCGTTTGTCATTTCTCATGCGCAACAAAAAACAGCGCACTGTCAGAGAGTCGGACAAGTTTGTAGTCACACCAGTGTGACCTCTTGCAAAGTTTAATCGCACTGTTAGGAAAAATAGTCGCAAAATGCGACCATATAGTTGCAGTCTGGAGCCCTGTCTGTGCTGTCTCACTGTTGAAAAGCACCAGCTGCTGCTGTCTCTGTGATCTTCTGGTCTCTAGATATGGCTTGGGCACCCCCTTTAATAAAGTCTATGAGGCCAATGTACAACATGATCAAACAGGAAGTTGGCATTTTGCTTACGAATGTTCAGTCCTATTCTGTCGAGTTATTGACAAGCACCATCTCCCAACAGACATTTTTGCATCGGTTCAAGTATGTTAACCTTATCCTGTGGTGTGGCCAATAGTGTGTTGCATCAGCAGTGTGGGAAACGTCCTGGTTACTTTCGTAACCTCCGTTCCCTGATGGAGGGAACAAGACGTTGTGTCGATGTAGTGACACTAGGGGTCACTCTTGGGAGCCCCAAACACCTCCGGTCTTTGAAAAAAGGCCAATGCGAATTGGCGAGTGGAATTTGCATGCCACTCCCCCAGACATACGGGTATAAACGGAGCTGGTATGCAACCACTCATTCAGGTTTTGTGCTGTGGAGCCGAGACAAAGTCCAGGACATTTCAGCAGGTAGTTCAGTATTGTGGCAGGAGGAACACACGAAAGTACGAAAGTAACCAGGGCGTTCCCTATCTGTCACTCACTCGACGTTGTGTCGATGTAGTGACACTAGGGGTCCCTATACGAAATGCCACAATAAGCTGAACTGTGTTACGTGGACTGGCGGTGCGAGACAGCAGACCGCTGTGTGCCTCACAGCCAGCGCACCAGGCCGTCACGTAACCTCCCCCAATGCTCTTATGAGCGTTGAACGGTCCTTCGGGAACAAGTCGACTGCACAAAAAATAGGGACAGACTAGCCCAGTCGTGGCCTCTTTTCATCTCTTTTCTCCCCAAAAAGAGTGGAATTTGTTTACCGACTGGGGCCATAAGTGTCTACGTCGGGGGGGTGTCACTCCCAAGGGGAAGTGGGGGGGGGTATTTTGAGTGGAAATACATCACATGGTCTTACACCCATCTCAGGGGTGCTTCGAATCCTTTCTCGGGTTCTTGGCGGCCGGCTGTGAGACGGGTGGTGTCTGCTTTCTGTGGTGGGCTCCACACCGGGGCCGGGCCGTGGGAGTGGGCTGTGGCAGAGCCGGTGCTGTTGCTGTAGGAGGATGCCCTTGGCGACAAGCAGACGGGGTGCGGGGTCTTGAGCCGCACCGGGGCAGGATATGTTGAATGACCTCCGTCTGCTGCTTCACCGCCGAGAACTGCTGGGCAAAGTCCTCGACGGTGTCGCCGAACAGGCCAACCTGGGAGATGGGGGTGTCAAGGAACCTTGCCTTGTCAGCCTCTCTCATCTCGACCAGGTTGAAGCAAAGGTGGCGTTCCTGGACCACCAGGGTGGACATCGTCCGCCTGAGAGACCGTGACATGAACTTCGTCACCCGGAGAGTGAGGTCGGTCACCGAGCACAGTTCCTGCATCAATCCCGGGTCAGAACTACCCTCGTGCAATTCTTTCAGTGCCTTGGCTTGATGTACCTGCAGGAGAGGCATGCAAGGTGGAGGCGGCTTGTCCAGCGGCACCGTAGGCATTGGCCGTCAGGGACGACGTAAACCTACAGGCCTTGGACGGGAGCTTTGGGCACCCGCGCCAGGTGCCGGTGCTCTTCGGGCATAGGTGCACCATGAGCGCCTTATCCACTGGGGGGATCGCCGAATAGCCCTTGGCCACCCCACCATCGAGGGTAGTGAGGGCAGGGGAGCTGAAAGATCAGGACCAGGCAGTAAAAGGTGCCTCCCACGACCTTGTCAGCTCCTCGTGCACTTCCGGGAAGAAAGGAACTGGGGTGGGGTGTGGCTGTGAGCGGTGCCGCAAGCCCAGGAACCAATCATTGAGCTGCGAGGATTCAGGGGAGAGAGGAGGGTTCCACTCTAGCCCGACGCTCGCGGCTGCCCGGGAAAGCATGTCCATCATCTTTCCGCATTCCACGTCAGCCTGTGACTGGGCGACCGTACCCAAGGGGGGGAGCCCAGCTGAGGCTTCCGCATCCGACTGGACGAGCCCGCTCTCCGATGCTGCACTCGAGAGCTCATCACCTTCGCGGGCTCCGAACAAGAGGCCGAACTCGCCATGAGACGAGCCGGCAGACTCATCCGGAAACCCGATTGGGGCAGACGAGCATGCTGGGGAACGGGAGGTCCGTGGGGGGATGCCCGGTGGAGGTGGTCCCATTGGGGTCCCCAAATCGCCCCCAGTGCTAGCCGCGCATGCCTCATACCCGTAGGTAGAAGGACCGAGGCAGGGAGCCGCTGGGGTGGCTTGCTTTTTTACGAAGGCAAGCCGCGACCGCAAAGTTGCCATGGTCATGTTCTCGCAATGAGTACATGATCCATCCATGAACGCTGTCTCCACGTGGGTAGCGCCCAGACACGAAAGACAGCGATCGTGACCATCAGAAGGCGAGAGATAACTACCGCAACCAGGAATAACACACAAAAGGAAAGGCATCTTTAAAAAGACGCGTCTTTAAAAAGACGTTCCGTGTGTGCCGCTCTTTTAGAGAAATATACTCTTTTTTTTTAGAATATACTCTTTTATTTCTGCCGAAGAGCCCAGGGGCATTCTCTGCAGTGCACCAGTGCAGAGGGGGGAGAAGCCGCTGAAATGTGCCATCAGATCCAGCAGAGGTAAATGAACAGCTGTCGGAATTCAGCTCAGTGAGCATCGACCGTTCGGCTCCGAAGAGAAAATCTGAATGAGTGGTTGCATACCAGCTCCTTTTATACCCGTATGTTCGAGGGAGTGGTATGCAAATACTTTTTTCAAAGACCAGAGGTGTTTCGGGCTCCCAAGAGTGACCCCTAGTGTCACTACATCGACACAACGTCGAGTGAATGACAGATAGGGAACATAGGGGGAACAGACTTCGACACTAACCTAAGGGGAAACATAGGGGGAACAGAGTTCGACACTAACCTAAGGGGAAACATAGGGGGAACAGACTTCAACATTAACCTAAAGGGAAACATAGGGGGAACAGAGTTCGACACTAACCTAAGGGGAAACATAGGCGGAACAGACTTCAACACTAACCTAAAGGGAAACATAGGGGGAACAGAGTTCGACACTAACCTAAGGGCAGGAGCGGACTGGGAAGAAAATTCGGCCTGGGAGTTTACATAGAAACTGGCCCAAAAGTTGTTGAGCTGTCCTTTTCTGCATATCGCTGCCCCCTTCTGCATAACGCGGTGGCCCATGCAGCCCCATTTCACGGGCGGCCCACCGGGAAAAGTCCCGGATCTCCCAATGGCCAGTCCGCCACTGCCTAAGGGGAAACATAGGGGGAACAGAGTTCGACTCTAACCTAAGGGGAAACATAGGGGAAACAGACTTCGACACTAACCTAAGGGGAAACATAGTGGGAACAGAGTTCGACTGCGCCATTAAACATTAAACATAGGGGGAACAGACTTCGACACAAACCTAAGGGGAAACATAGGGAGAACAGACTTCGACAAAGGGTAAACTTAGTGGAAACAGACTTCGACAGAACACTGGAATACCGTGAGTAGGCAATATTTGAGTTCAGGTTTATGTCTCGGTAGGTTAACCTTGCTTTCTGGAATACCCCCCAGTGACAAGGAGAATTTGTCTCAGTTTTATGACAGAGATGAACACACAGGACTCAAGCTTCTGTTTTGGCCGACGTCAACCTTGTCATTTCACCGTGATGGTGTAATCATCAGGGAATCGAATTTATCAGCACCATCCAACCAGGATTTACAGGCTATGTTTCCCCATCAGTGACAGGGTTAGAAATCAGATGACGAGGTCACTATAAATCTCATGTCCCAATCAGGGGTGTAAAAAGTACTCAGAAATTATACTTAAGTGAAAGTATGAATACTGAGTGAAAAGTTTACTCAATAAAAAGTCCATGTATCTAACAAAAAATATACTTGAGTGAAACTAAAAAAGTATTCCCATTAAATTGTACTTAAGTATTAAAAAAGTAAAAAGTAACTTTTTTCCTATCTAGAATGAAGTCAAGAGAGAAGAATTTGATTTGTTTAAGTCACCATTTTACTGTCTCTGACGACTGTCATATTTCTCCCCCAGTGGCATTCGCAACCTTGTCATAGAATTATGTTACAATAACTACATTTTTGCATAATGGTTTTTATGTGGCCTGTTGTACATAGCATGGCCATTTCCTGGTGGAATAAACACTAGAGGTGCTAAAACAGCAATGACTTTTATCCCCCTTTACTGAAATCTCGAGTAAAATAGCAGATTATCAGTTCATAAACACTTTTCGCTCTGTTCCTCACACAATGCTGTCTTATGACATACAACACCTTAACTATAGCGCATGACTCATTTTCATGTTTACATTACATAATCAACTACATAAACAAGCTTGTTTTAGTGTGATCAAATTGCACGGCAGCTTAACTGATAAAGTGTTGCATATGCGATACAAAGCTTGGGTACGGGTCCAAAAGAGCACACGAGACAACACGTGAGCCGAATGTGTCATAGAAGCACCACAAAATGATGTGGTTGTTTCACAAATTGTGCTTTTCATCTCACATTTGCTTTTTATGACACTGTCGGTTAGGTTTATGCTTAAGGTTTATGGTAGAGAGGTAGGTTTTGTTGATTTAAATCTCGATAGAACCTTAAAAACCTCATCTGTTCGGGAGAATATTTCACTCGCTTTTAGCACCACACAGTGGACATTTCACTTCGGTACTGCCCTGAGACGTGTAATGAACCACATCATTTTATTTTGCAAAATTGTTGCCACCGTCACACAATGTTCCGTTGTATGGGAGAAGGCACTCACAAATTGCCATGTCAGAGCACCCAGCCCCTTGAGACATAAAGAAAGATAAAAAAAATTCAAACGATGATTTGAAGAAATCATAATGTTGTTGGTTTGTGAATTGTTTTCTGAGGTTTGCTACCAAACCTTGATCAGATGGACGAATTCAATAAAATTCATAATTAATATTTACTCGGATTCCACTATTTTTTTTTTCATATCATTATTATTACCATTATCATTGCTGGTTTTATAGTTTTTATTATAATTAATAGTTGCAACAACAACAACAACAATAATAATTCAGCAAATAGGGAGTAGAAATTCATAGATATGATTTAAACATGAAGGCAAGTGTAGAAATAAATTACATGTACACATTTAATTACAAAAGCTTTTTGTTTATATATATATACACACACTACCTGGCCAAAAAAAGTCGCATACTCTAATATTTCGTTGGACCATCTTTAACTTTGATTACGGTGCGCATATTTTGTAGCACTGTTTCGACAATCTTATGCAATGTCACAACATTAATTTCTGTCCAGAGTTGCATTAATTTTTGGCCGAGATCTTGTATTGATGAAGGGAGAGTCAGACCACACTGTAAAGTCTTCTCCATCACATCCCAAAGACTTTCAGTGGGGTTAAGGTTAGGACTCTGTGGTGGCCAATTCATGTGTGAAAATGATTCTGCATGATCCCTGAACCACTCATTCACAATTTGAGCCTGATTAATCTTGGCATTGTCGTCCTGGAATATGCCCATGCCGTTAGGGAAGAAAAAATCCATTGATGGGATAACCTGGTCATTCAGTACATTCAGGTATTCAGCTGACTTCATTTTATTGGTGCATCACGTTGCTGAGCTTAGACCTGACCAACTGAAGCCACCCCAGATCATAACACTGCCTCCTGAGGCTTGTTCAGTGGGCACTATGCATGATGGGTGCATCGCTTCATGTGCTTCCCTTCTTACCCTGACACACCCATCGCTTTGGAATAGGGTAAATCTGGGCTAATTAGACCACATGATCTTTTCCATTGCTCCACAGTCCAATCTTTATGCACCCTAGCCAATTTAAGTTTTTTCAATTAGCCTCACTAACAAGTGGCTTTCTTGTGACCACACAGCTTTTTAGTCCCAATCCTGTAAGTTCTCATCATATTGTGCATGTGGAAATGCTCTTACTTTCACTATTAAACATAGCCGTGAGTTCTACTGTCAATTTTTTATGATGTGACTTCACCAAGCATTTTAGTGATCTCCGATCACGATCATTAAAGATAATATTTTTCTGAACAAATTTCTTCTGCGAAGCTGATGGTTCATCACTATCCTGCCAGGTCTTAATAATGCATTGGACAGTTCTCAACCCAATTCCAGTGATTTCAGCAATCTCTTTGCTTGATGCCAATAATTTGCCCCTTCTGAAACACAGTAACATCTTTTCCATGACCACGGGGTACATCTTCTGACATGGCGGTTAAAGAAATGAGAAGCTAAACACTGCATCAGTTAGGGTTAAAGGAATTGTTGCCAGCTTAAACAAATTACTCACTGCAATAATGATCCAATCATAGTCTCTTATGTATCTGCTTATTTAAATCCAAACTGTGATTTATTTTTTTTTTGGCCAGGCAGTGTATATGCAACATGAATGATCATTTCTGACTTTATAACTATCCAATCTGTAGAAGTAGCAGGCGTTGAGAATAAAGTTTATGACAAAAACTGTCAGTGGTTTTTTATTTCGTGCTCATAGTTTTGAATGAATACATCACAGTCTGTCGGGCGGTCACATACAGTCTAGTCACACAAATATTTCCACGTAAAAAGTACTATTTTTTCTATGGAAATGTAATTAAGTAAAAGTACAAGTGTTCCATTAAAATTGCACTCAAGTGAAGTAAAAATCCCTAAAAATAATACTGAAGTATAATACTTAAGTAGATTTACTCAATTACTTTACACCCCTGGTCCCAATTACTAGCTCAGTCAAGCAATTTCAAGGTCAACTAGTGTACAGTGTACAGTACAAAATACAAAAATATTGGCACCCTTGGTAAATATGTGCAAAGAAGGCTGTGAAAAAAAAATCTGCATTGTTTAGCCTTTTGATCTTTCATTCAAAAAATTCACAAAAATCTAACCTTTAATTTAAGTTAAACAATTGAAAAGGGGGAAATATCTCATTATTAAATAAATATTTTTCTCCAAAACGCATTGGCCATAATTATTGGCACCCTTTTATTCAATACTTTTTGCAACCTCCCTTTGCAAAGATAACAGCTATGAGTCTTCTCTTATAATGCCTAATGAGGTTGGAGAACACATGGCAAGGGATCTGAGACTATTCCTCCATACAGAATCTCTCCAGATCCTTCAAATTCAGAGGTCTATGTTGGTGGACTCTCCTCTTCAGTTCACCCCACAGGTTTTCTATGGGGTTCAGGTCAGGGGACTGGGATGGCCATGGCAGAACCTTGATTTTGTGGTCAGTGAACCATTTTTGTGTTGATTTTGATGTTTGTTTTGGATCATTGTCCTGCTGGAAGATCCAACCACGGCCCATTTTTAGCTCTCTGGCAGAGGCAGTCAGGTTTTGATTTAGTATCTGTTGATATTTGATAGAGTCCATAATGCCATGTATCCGAACAAGATGTCTAGGACCTCTGGCAGAAAAACAACCCCATAACATTCAAGATGCAGCACCACATTTAACCGTGGGCATTGGGTACTTCATCTCTGTGTGTGCCAAACCCATCTCTAGTGTTTGTTGCCAAAAAGCTCTTTTTTTGTTTCATCTGACCATAGAACCTGGTCGCATTTTAAGTTCCAGTAGTGTCTGGCAAACTGAAGACACTTGAGTTTGTTGTTGGATGAGAGCAGAGGCTTTTTTTCTTGAAACCCTCCCAAACAAATTGTGGAGATATAGGTGATGTCTGATTTAAAAAAAAAAAAAAAAAAAAAAAACAATTTTAGACTTTCTGACCCAAAGATCCAACTAATTTCTGCAATTCTCCAGCTGTGATCCTTGGAGATTCTTTGGCCACTTGAACCATCCTCCTCACTGTGCATGGAGACAATATAAACACATGTCCTTTTCGGGGCTGATTCTTAACATCTCTAGTTGATTGGAACTTCTTAATTATTGCCCTGATGGTGGAAATGGGTATTTTCAATGCTTTGGCTATGTTCTTATAGCCACTTCCCATTTTGTGAAGCTCAACACCATTTTGCCGCACATCAGAACTATATTCTTTAGTCTAACACACTGTGATTGATGATTAAGAGAATTTGGCCTGTGTGTTACCTCATATTTATACCCCTGTGAAACAGGAAGTCATGGCTGAACAATTTCATGTTCCTAGTCACCCAGGTGCGCTAAAAAATGTAAAATATTAATGGGAATATACTTCAGATATATTTTACTCACAAGAAATTCTAGGGGTGCCAATAATTGTGGCTAACATGTTTTGGAGAAAAATATTTATTTAATAATGAGATATTTCCCCTCTTTCAATTGTTTTACTTCAGTTAAAGGTTAGATTTTTGTGAATTTTTTTGAATGAAAGATCAAAAGGCTAAACAATGCAGATTTTTTTTCACAGCCTTCTTTGCTCATATTTACCAAGGGTGCCAATATTTTTGGCCACTACTGTATACGAATGCAGTGTCAGTGCAGTGTACTTCAGGAAGTAAATGGTGGTAGGCCTACAACAGAAAAAGCAATCTGTACACGTCTGGCAGGCTATGCAACTCAGAATTCATTTGTACTATCTGCATGTACCTACTGAGCCAAGTATGATATTAATAAAACCTTGGGAGAAAGCTTCTGGAGCCAAGTATAAAAATGGCTGTACTAATGTTTTAGGGAATTTCAGGTTGAGTGCCTTTCAGCATTACATTTGATAAACGAGTCAAGAGTCATTTGATTTGCGAGTCATTTTAGAAATAATGCAAAAATCAATATCTGCACAAGTAACACCCCAACATTTATGTTTTTCCTCCAATTTAGTTTTCTTACAAAAATGCAGTACTGTGTCATAATGCCACTGCATTATGCATTACAAAATTCCGGATATTTTATAGGGGGATTTTTAGTGGCTGTATGAAGACAGTTGCCCTCAAGTTCAAATATTATTTAACATCTCTGAATCAACCTGAATGCATTAGGTTCCATCAAAAAAACTAATTGTATGGAATAGATCATGTAGAAATAGATCCTTAAGATAACAATTGCAGGTTTCCACTTTTTACAGAGAAGTCTTTCCGATATGTGTTCTGTTAGAGTAAACTACTGTATAAATCAGCAATAATTCATGAACAGTAGATCATCAGTGATTGCTTTTTTATAAATGTCCAGTATCCGGGTCACTGACGGCTGATTCACTATGATTAGCTGAGTAAGTGACTTTGATTCAAACTGCTATCCTGAGCTCCTGAGATCAAAGGCCATTCCAGCAAGCTCATCTCAACAGAAAGTGTGAAAAGCGATGTAAAACACACTGGCGTGCATTCTAAAGATGTATTTCAGTAACTTACAAGATGATATGTGAAGAAATCACATATGAACATGGTAAGAACAACAGTGTTCCCTACTGTCACCAAATTTGTTATTATTGTCGCAATTACTTATTTTTTTGATGCATTTTAGTCGCAGTCTGGAGCACTGCTATGAGGATGACACATTCAGGTCTTCTAGCTCTTTTCTTAAGTGGCTCTCAGTCCAGCTTGGCTGTGATGTGTCTTTCATTCTCGAGCCATCTGTGCCCAGAACTGGTGCCAGTCTTCGGGGTCTCCCTCCGGAACTGGCAGCCCACCCTGTACCCAGTTCTGTCTTCATTTTGGCTCCTGAGTGGAGTTGCTAGGGAAGCTGTCAGTGCCCACAAAAACCATGGTAATGTCACACAGGTCAACCAGTTACAAATCGGCTAGGCTGATGACTTGGATGAGACATGAAATTTCTACAAACTTTCTACAGAGACGGCCGAGATCACCCATGAGGATCTGCCCTCTGTTCTACTCCAGTTCTTCAGAGATGTACGGTTTTCTCTGTCCTGAGGCTGAGCTGGTAATCAGAAAGTCCAGCTGGTACTGGAACATGGTAAGTAAAAGTCAACATGAAATCAAGTTTGAGGCTCTGAGCTTATTTTCTTTTATAATACACACTCCTGGTCTTATTTTGCACGATTCAAATCTGCATCTTATTCCAAATAAAGAATGCATTATACTTTGTAGTGACCTGGAATTATTTTTAAATAATGAGTTACCACAGCTACTGTGAGGTTTCTAAAGCCAGTGTCCCACTAACTGATTTTTCCAGTGGTTTTCAGGTGTGAGCTTCATTAATATAATCGCCAGCTAGGCGGAGGGAAACGAAGCACACATTAGCGTCTGTCTCAGCAAAACAGTCTCCATGTGTGACACTCTCTGACAAAATTTTGTTGTTTGGAGTCTGCTAATGTGGCACCAACTTTATTCAGCTGCTGAGGGAGTGGCAGAAAATTTGGCCTCATTTTATCCTCTGAATGCTGTTATCCACCGCTCTGTAATTTTTAGTCTTTTGGAAAGCTGTGATAGCATAATAGTGGATTTTTTTTATTTTGCTGTAGGAAAAAATGGGTATACAAAAACTATATTTGCTGTGGTCTCCCATTCACCGCTATAGCAGTTAACCCTGCTATCTTGCTACTTCTGCATTCCCATATTTGAAAAGGGTCCACTGCACAATTATTTTAAATGTTTTTTACAAGTTAATTTTGTGCATGTGGTATACATGTGGATATACACTACCAGTCAAACATTTGGACATATCTTCTCATTCTTTATTTTTAATATTTTTTAATAATAGCAAAGTCATCAAAACTATAAATAATACAAATGGAATTATGCAGGCCTCCAGACTGTGAATATAAAGGTCGCAAATATTACAAAAAATAAATAATTGTGACAATAATTTAAAATCTAGTGGCTAATGGCGACAGTCTGGAACACTGTGTGCATTCATATGTGGTATTGTCAAATATCTTCTTGTGTGTTATTGAATTACATCTTAAGACTGCGCAATAATGTGTCTTACGTCACTTTTCATCCTTTCTGTTGCGATGAGCTCGCTGCACGCAACAACAAACACAGCACAAGCTGTGATATACGATTCGCAAACAAATGACTCTTTTGAACTGGCACTTTTTTTGAATGAATCAGCTAAAAATATTCATAAAATTGGATTGAACTCAGGTGCTCAGGTTATCAGTTTGAATCAGAGTCACTTTCTCAGTGATTCACACAGTAAATCAGCCATTAGTGAGTTCTACTTTTGCTGTATGCAAATGCTCACTTTGCAGTGTTTCTTTTGTAATAGATTAAAAATGATTGTGAGAGTGCATGTTTTGTTCCTCTTTTCTGTTTGTGAGAATACCTGAAAGCATAGACATTTCAATATAAGAGTCACATTGTATTTCTGTCTTGTTTTTAACTAAAAGTCCAGCATCATATACCAAATCTTGTCAGTACTGAGGGAGTTCCCATATATTCTGGATACTTGTTGACTCCTTCTTTTTCAATATTCCATCCAACTCATGCACTGAAAAAAAAAAAAAAAAAAAATCATTATTCATTCAAAGTTTAGTTTTGTAAAGAAATTAACACATTTTCTTAACAAAATGTATATTAGTCTGCAAAACTAATTTCAAGCTCTTAAGCTTGGTCAAATGTTTTAAAGATAATAAGAAACTGAAATTCGGTGTGTCCAAACATTTTAATGGTACTGTATAGATTTAATGTCAGTATCAATGCTTTATTAACATTGTGAAGACTTCTATTTACATTGCCCTCACTCCCTTTGTGTTATAAATTCAAAAATTGGTGAGAAACATCTTTTAACTTATGAATGACCACTAATCTCTGCTGTGCATAGTGAGTGAATCCTTTGCCACTGACCTTATAATGGTTTATGTCCATATTGTGACTGTAAATACTGTGGCATTAAGGAGCTTTACTGCAAGAGCTTGAGGCAGACTTAATGAAGTCTCATAAACAATCCATATGCCAAGCTTTACAAGACTGTCAACTAAATGATGTCCCATGTGATGTCTACACAATGTAAAGGATTTACATATGGACATTAAACTTCTGCGGTTTGATGATGCGCTTGAATAAATTTGTTCCTGGTCAGACTGGTCTCACTGTGAATTTGGAAATAGTAGGTTGACATTTCTAGTTAAACTCTGTCTGTGGTTACCTAAATTTGAAGCACTGCCCCCGGTGGCTGAAGTCAGAAGTGTTTTTGAACATACCGGCACATGTGGGCACCAATTTCCGGGTGAAATGCCCACAGAGGGGTGCGAGTTGTACAGCGAAAGGATGTGATACAGTAACGAGGAAAGGATGTGATACAGTAACGAGGAATGCATACAGTATTTTATTAACTACACCCTCAAACTCCAACCCTAAACCTAGTCATCAGATGTGTAAAAAATTTATTTTAGAGGGAAAATGGAACCTCTGAATCGTGTGCGAACACGATTACTTCCCGGTTTCAACATGGGACAAAAACCCAGGTCTTCCACACTTCCCACACAAAAGTAAAAAACAAGACTAGACTGATGACAGGATCCTGACAGTACCCCACTCCCTAAGGGACAACTACCAGGCATCCCAAACGAACTAAACAAAACACAAGTCCAGGGCAGGACTGGAGTCATAGGAAGTACCAACCAAGGAAGGGAGGGTGGAGAAAACCAGGGGGAAGTCGACAGCCTCGGGAACTGGACGGACTCGCCGACAGCTTCAGGGAACTGGATGGGCTCGTTGATGGCCACGGGGAACAGGATGGGCTCGTTGACGGCCGCAGGGAACTAGACAAGCTCATCGATGGCCATGGGGAACTGGACGGGCTCATTGACAGCCATGGGGAACTGGACGGGCTCATCGACGGACATGGGGAACTGGATGGGCTCATTGACAGCCACGGGGAACTGGACGGGCTCATCGACGGCCACGGGGAACTGGACGGGCTCATCGACAGCCACGGGGAACTGGACAGGCTCGTCGACAGCCATGGAGAACTGGACAAGCTCGTCGACAGCCTCAGGGAACTGGACAGACTCGATTACCATGGGGAACTGGACAGGCTGTGCATTGACCGCCATGGTCGGGAAAGCTGGCAGAGACTGGGAAATGGCCTCCATAACCAAGAACGCTGACAGCGGCAGGGGAACGGCTTCTGTGGCCAGGAGCACTGGCAGCGTCTGGGGAACAGGGGCCCTTCTACTCCTCCTCTTTCAGATGGTTAGAAGCATTGCTGCGGGAATGGCTGCCACCACCTGGTGGTCAGCAGCGTGCTCCTCCACCTCCTGGCAGTCATCAGCAGGCTCCTCTGCCTCCTGCTGGTCAGAAGCAGGCTCCTCCGCCTCCTGGCGGTCAGCAGTGGGCTCCTCCTGGTGAACAGTGCCAAGGACGGGCGCTTCCTGGCGATCAGTGGCGAGGACGGGAGCCTCCTGGCGTACAGTGGTGAGGACGGGTGCCTCCTGGCATACAGCGACAAGTACGGCACGCCTCCTGAAGAACAGCGGCGGCCAGGGCAGAGATGAGGGCGGGGATCACTTTGGGGTTTGCAGCAGTCCTCCTTTTTCTGTAACACTTGGCTTATGGTGAACCAAAAGGATGGTGGGGCACAGACAAAGAGGAGGTGTTATCCAGTGTGGAGGTCCTGCTCAGGGGAAGCATCTCTCTAAGCCGTCAGTCGTGGTTCACCACTCCCCAATAGGGCCATAAAAGCTCCTCAGAGCTGAGAGGCTCATCAAGTCTGGCCAGGAACAGGTGTTTAAGACTAGTTTCACTCAAGCACAGCTCCTGGGCCACATCCAGAAGAGCAATGGCATACTTCAAAATAGGCTGACTGCCCTGAGAGCAGCCCAAAATTTGGGCTGCCAGACAGAAGTAAATCTCCTGCCAGACAGAAGCTGGGTGGAGAAACAGACCAAATATGAAGATAGCTGACTGTGTGCTGGGTTCAGTTCTGGCTGGATTCTTCTGTCAGGGTTTGTGTCAGGAAGAACCCAATTGCAAACATTCAGCTCTTCAAAAATACTTTATTAAAGAAAATATAAACAAAAACTACCCATGAGAAGGCAAAACTAAAAAACAAAAAACAAAACAAAAAAAAAACACAACAGAGAACTATCAATAAACTGAAATACAAAACCAACAAGGACCAAACACGAGAAATAAAACAAGAGGAAGAATCCAGCACAGGACAGAGAACATGAGGGAAATATAAAGAGGGAGAAATCAGACAGGCAAACGAGAGGGACAGGTGAAGCTAATTAACAGAGGATCAGAGAAACCAGATGGTGGGGCATGACATGAGACAGAACAGAAACAAGCAGGGAAAGAGAAACAAATGGAGAAAATAGAACATCCCAAAATAACAAAAACAACAAGAGTGTCAGGATCCTGCCACAAATGTAGAAACAAGACTAGACTGACGACAGGATCCTGACAATAACATGATTTCAAAATAGCTTTAATATAATAATATTCTACAGTTAGAATGCTATCTACTGTATATGCTGTCTCCAAACTACTACCCTCAGGACATGATGTCAATGACGCATACCGGTTTTCTTTTAAATCTGACAAAGCGTAATTTTTTTTTTTTTTACTTTTATATTAAATTTAAAAAATGGTGGAGAGTAAATATGGCCGTTGTCTGCAATAATTGGAATTGTTGAAATCCTCATGACCATATACACCAACCTCATGATTTTAGGATGGACAGTTTAAAAGTTATGGGCAAAAATAGCCATTTTTATTTAGACCCATTCATGGCGCTGTCACCAAACTCGGAATGTACCCTCAGATCATGGTCCTAATGAAGTGTTGCCATAACTTCCGAAGAGTAGTGAGAATCAAAATTCTGTTCATTAATTTCTGTGTGGCTTAGTCTGAAGATCATCTGAGCCAATTTTCAGACAAATTGAACCAAGTTTGTATGACATGAAAAGAAAAAAAAAACCGATAAACATCAGAAGCCAAGATGCCGGCCACTGTAATGGGTGGAGTTTTAATGTAAGGGGTCCATTGTAATCATCATGAGTAGAGAAATTTGACAAAAAATAAATAAATGCTTTGCTAGGCCAAACGTTATGTGCAGCAGAGTTTGGCATGGAGACCCCAAATTTGTCAGTTGGCTATTCATGCCCAACCCTATCAGTGTGATGAATGTCATGTTTTATAAACAGCTCTCACTTTTATCTGCTTCTGTCCCTAAACATCAATTTCACAATTTCAGGCCTGTTTCTAATCTCCCATACATGTCAAAAATACTGGAAAGAGTTGTTGCCTCGCAGTTGCAATCATATTTGCTCACTAGCAATCTCTATGACCCTTTTCAATCTGGTTTACACACTTTTCATAGCACAGGAACTACATCTCTTGAAAGTTATCAATGACCTTCTTTTAGCTGCTGACTGGGTATCTTGGTTTTCTCATCCTGGTTGACCTACTGTAAGTGCTGCGTTTGATACAGTTGGCCATGACATGCTCCTCACGCGGCTCTCCTCTATTGGAATCGCTGACACAGCTTTCATGGATTTAATCCTATCTCACAGACAGACAATGTTTTATTTGTATCCAGAAGTTTAAATCTCACACTGTCCATTACTTGTGGTGTCCCACAGGGCTCTGTTCTTGGCCCTTTGCTTTTTTAACATTTACAATCTTGCCCTCTGCCATTTTATTCGCTGATATGTCCTTAGCTATCACTGTTACTCTGATGACCTGCAGCTCTATATATCTGCCCATTCTGAAATTGCCCTCCCCCTCTATTAATATAATGCCTGTATAAATGATATCAAGATCTGGTTGCACTCAAATTGTAAAATAGTAAAAAATTATAAAAAAACTCTGACATGAGCATTGCCAAAGATGTGGTTCTTTTCAAAGCCTCTCAAACCATTCGTTATCTGGGTGTTATTCTTGACCCATCAGTAACATTTCAAGCTCACATAAGCTCCCTTGTTAAAGCTGTGTTCTTGCACCTTTGTAACATTGCACATCTCTGCCAATTGTTAAAAACACAGAAGCCCATGCATTTATATCATCTCGTCTTGGTTATTGCAATTCTCTCGATTTACTTACTCCCTAAAATCAATGCCGGATTGCAGTATGTTCAAAATTCTGCAGCAAAAGTTATCACCCACACGAAATTATCTGCCCATATTACTCCCAATCCCTGTGACTGGTTGTCTGTGTCTTTTCGCATTCCATTAAGATCCGGACCCACTTTATATTAGGTGGCCTTAACAACTATGTTCTTAACCATTTGATACAATGTACTTATTATGTACATACATTTAAAATACTTGCATTTAATTACATTTGTAGTTACACTGTTAACTTTACCCCTAACCCAACCTTAAACCCTTAATCCTAACCCTAACCCTACCCTTACTCCTAAACCTACCCATACCTCAACCTCAGTAGCAATAATTTTGCAGAACAACATGTAATTACACAGTAAATACATAGTCTTGTATGTATTAAATGTTAGTACATAGAAATTAAGGCCACCTAATATAAAGTGTGACCCAAGATCCTTTTAATAACTCAGTAGCCTTGCTTCTTACACACCTGTGCGTACTCTCAGGTCCTCTGACTCTCAACTTGCTTTCCCTAGATTCTGTCTTTCCTCTGTGGGTGGCAGATCCTTTAGTGTCATGGCACCGAAACTCTGGAAATCATTCCCTTTGAATCTGCGTAACAGATCCTCTATTTCTCCAAATTTCAATTAAAAACTCATCAACTGTATTTTCACAGTATGTTTTAATGTTTTGTTTTGTTTGAGATTAGCTCTGTATGGCCATTTTCCAAGTTGTCACTCTATTGTTATGTTTCTTTGTTGTTTTGTTTTCATTTTATTGTGAAGCAACCTTGAACTGTGGGAAAGGCGCTTAATAAATAAAATGTATTATTTTTATAATTATTATTTGCCTATGAATGCTTCATATGGCTACCATATACTCCCATGACAGGGAAGGAATATGAAGACAAAAACAAAGAAATGCAAAAGGAGTTCTGCCCCTTTGGGGCTTGGCCCACAAAAAAAGAATGAAATGAAATGAAAAAGAAAAAGTATGATATGGTGACTTTAAAATGGCTACTTCATGGAGTACATAAATATTGTATTGTATACATGAAGTTTTTAGTTATACAGTACCAGTCTTGAAAGATGCAGGTCAGGATGGAAGCTGGAAGCTGTGGTTGATAGAAACATATGACGATATGAATCATGCTGATGCATCTCTTTGTCTAATCAAAGTCAAGGGGTGGGACAGTTGGGTAATGTGTATGCCACAAAATCAGACAGGTCTCACATGGTCCATAACAATAAAACCAGAGCAATGAAAGTTGGGAATGATACTTAACAACCTAAAATCCTCGGAAAGCCCCCTGACCCCTGTTCACCCTAAAATGACTGCTGAATGCATATAAAAATTAATGAAAAAAATAAATAAAAAATCAGTACTGAGAAAGGAATCAAGACACAAAGTGTGAAAAAGCTGGGTGTGAAACACTTCAAGCCACTGACAGATGAAGGTAATAGGTTTGCAAAATAAAATGCTTTATACTATGGCAGGGTAGGTTGTACCCTCCCAGGATTATAGGCTCGTTTGCATTGTCATGACAATGACATTAGTCGTGACCTATCAGTGTGTGTTCGTGGGGTATATTAGGGTGGCTATTTACGACCTAGACACGTGTCACGGTCAAATGACCACCGCTTTCCGGTTTCGGATGCTGTCGCTCTAAAGGTATGTGTTGTTGTTGCTGGATATTAGGCTAACTGCTTGGCTCTGGTACCCGGGGCTAATGTTGGTTTCTTTTGTGTGATAGCATTTTTTTTGTGCGAGGCTCGTATCGAGCTTCGCTGTCCGACTGCTGCCTTCCTCCAGTCTGTTTGTGCCCTTGGTATTCTGTGTTCACGGCCGTGTTTATGGCTGTTGCTCCAACATTTGATCTGAAATGAATAACATTTAGTTTGTAGTCCCTAGGGGTGAGTAAATGAGAAATTGTATTATTGGGTGAACTATTACTTTAAAGGAATATTCCGGGTTCCTAGTTGTAAAACTGGATATAACTTTACACAGAAAAGGTTAGTAAGTGATTTTATAACACTAAAATCATGTTAAGTATTTTAACTTTTACAGATTGGCCCCATTCACTTCCATTTATATGTTTTTTGTTTTTTTTTTAAATACCATATTCATTGCAATGGTTAAAATCAACCGAAATTGTATTGCTGACTCTTGCCTGAATGTATGCCAGTGTGGTTTCATTGTGTTTCAAATCTTTGTTTGGAGGACAAAATTCTCAAGAATTATTCCTATTAAAGGAAACTAATCAACAGCTGTTGTGGCATAATGCTGATTAACACAAATTAATTCAACTTGTCCCTCCTTTTCTTTAAAAAATCTTAAATCTGGGTTCCAGTGTGGCACTTACAATGGAAGTGAATGCGGCTAATCCGTAAACGTTATACACATTGCTTCAAAAATATAGCCACAAGACATAAACATTATATGTGTCAACATGAGTTTAGTGTAATAAAATCATTTACTAAGCTTTTCTGTGTAAAGTTAGAGCCAGTTTTACAACTTTATTGCCTTAACGGTGATACACTGTAAACCCTAAAACGTCTGTAAAAACAATGATTTAAACAACTTTACAGCTCAAATAATACAGAAGTTTAAACAAAAAAATTAATCTGTTTTTATGAAATTATAAGCTTCACATTTCTTCCTTTAAACCTTAAAGTTATTGAGATATAGCCCTATTCTGTGGGACAACTAGCCCCAGTCTCCCCTAATTGTTACACACATGTAAACTATATTTAAACACATACATACAATGTAGAATACAAAACATTGTGCCTAATTATTGCAACCTCTACTTGAAAACATGTCCTGTTTGCAAAGCAGGAGTGAGGCTTCTGTTCAAATCTGGTATAGGAAAACACAATTATAGGCACTGAATTATAACTATTAATGAGGGTTTGCAGTCTAGCAGTATTTCACCTGGACTCTTATAAATGCAATGTGCTCAGCGGATGTACCTGAAGAACATTTGCTCAAGGTAGCTGAAAGAGGAACTCAATACAGAAAGGAGATGTGTAGACATGTCTTTTCTCACTGCCCGCTGCCTTTATTCAAACATCAGTACTGTTGATAGACTCATATCCAGGTAGACAACTGTATTATACTGTATATCTTTAGACATGAACTGATATAAAATAAAAGGAAAGCTCTGGGTTACATTACAACTACAGTGATGTTTTGTTGTTGTAATATAGTGTAGAAGTTAACACAATAAAACCACAAAGATATACATTCAGGTAAAAGTCAACATATAATAAAGGTAAATTTGGACTGAAAGGTTAAACTGTGTTCTCAGAACAAGGAAACATTTTCCATAATGTCAGGTTGGGGCAGGTTGTCACGTGTTGAATTTACATTTTTTCATATTTTAATAAATGTTTTATATATATATATATATATATATATATATATATACATACATTAAACATTTAAAAAATAATTAATGTACATATAATGTATTAATTTAAATTAGAAAATAATTTATTATAAATAAAGTTATATTATAAATGTATTTATAAGTTTATAAATGTAAAATAAATATTTTAATGTAATTACATTTAATTTAATGTGTAGAAATAATCATATAAAAATAATAATATGTAAAATATTATATATATTTGTACATTTTAATAACCTTTTACATTTTTGCTGTTCAGGAACCGTTTTGTGCTTCATAACTAAATGTAGTTTACATTTTAAATAGTTTAAAAGCAGCTTTTTTTAAAAACAAAAACAAAAAAAAAATTATTATCAAGACCATTTTACCACGATAATTTCACAAATATCAAAACTTGTAATTGCCAGGAGAGTTATGTGTTCACTAACCACAATATTATATACTTCATTAAACTAATATGGTGCAAATGTCTATTTAGTACCTTATAACGCAGACAGATCTTGACATTAAAACTTTTCTTCAAATGTGGCCAAAATGAAATGGAATACTTACCGTTCGTGTTCATGATAAAAAGTGTCCTCGAGCAGCTCACACTCACGCTCTCTTCAACACTGTATTCTTTATGTATAAAACTGAGATCCAAGGTCTCCTTAAGCCCTCACTCTCTGTTCCAGGTGAAGGTGTAAAGATTAAACAGCTAAACCTCTTCTTCTTTAAATAACACGGGTGTTCCGGTGCCCACGGCTCTCTTTGTGGCTGGTTAAAGGATTGGAATAAATCCGGATTGTATTGGAGGTCCAGCGCTGCTCAGTCAAAGCCCGCCGCGGAGCTCCTGTCCCAAATGCGCTTCTGTCACTCCCCAAGAGCCTCTGAGCGCATGTGTCAACCCACAGATGCTCACGGGACAAAAAAATGCATTCATCTCCTCCTCTCTCCAGAGAAGACTGACAGCCACCACGAGTGGAAATATAGGAAGAAACTTCCACCTTCTGGACTTTGTCGGTATTGCAATATATAGAGAAAGATCATTTATATCAAATTGAGTGTTAGCTACTACACAACTTTAGTTGCCTATTTACCAATGGATCTACACTGACCACAACACACAGCACAATATTCAAAAAGATTAAACAACTGCTATTATTAGTATATATTGTATTTAAAGTAGGCCTATGTTATATATTTC
The DNA here is from genome assembly GCF_019703515.2 of Myxocyprinus asiaticus. NCBI lineage: Eukaryota > Metazoa > Chordata > Actinopteri > Cypriniformes > Catostomidae > Myxocyprinus > Myxocyprinus asiaticus. Next base: position 6,626,471 of record NC_059383.1, on the reverse strand, counting down.
AAGTATATTATATCAGGGTCAGATAATAAGGAGGGCTCAAGGCAAAAATTCAATGCAAAATAATAAAAATGCCCCAGAAATTCAAAATGCTTAGTTTATATATATATATATATATATATATTAACATTGTATTGATTCCAAAAGTATTGAAGAAACAGAACATACACACACAGAATCAAATTATATCAAATTATATGTCCCTCCCCCTGAACATCCCCCAACACACTACAAACATCCAGTGGTCCAACACAAAATGAAAGTATACACACATACAAATAAAATAATAATAAAATAATAATAATAATAATAATAATAATAAAAAAACATACAAGAGGAAACACTTAAGAATATATATAAAAAAAATAAAATCATACATTTAAAACTACAAATCTATCTCCACTGCCCCTCCCTGGGAGCCTTCTAAAAAGGCTAAATAGTTGCCCCATTTTTTATTAAATAAATCCATGTTGCCTAGCCTTCTATATGACATTTCTTCAAATGCCACTACCCCGGCTCCAGCCGACTTCCATCCCCTAAGAATGACCTGTCTGCTGATTATAACACTGGCTAGGACCCAAATTTTTATGTATATATGCCCTATATTAATGACCGCCCCATCGCCTAAAATACAGAGTCTGGGGCAAAATGAAATTTGAGTGCCCAATACATCACACATAAAACTCTGAACCCTCAACCAAAATTCTTGGATCTTATTACACCACCAAAAAACATGGGTTGTGTCCCCATCTTCTGATTGGCATTGCCAGTAGGTGGGTGTGTCTTTAAGACCAAGCCTTTACAATCTAGAGGGGGTCCAATAGAATCGATGTAAAATCTTAAAATGCATAAGGCCCACCCTTGCATCTCTAGATGTAGTCTTGACATTTTTTAGAATCCTAGCCCACATTCCCTCCTCCAATACCAAGTTTAAATCTTTCTCCCATAATCTCTTGAGAGAAGTTGAAGCTCTGTCCCCCAGACTCTGAATTAGCAGGGAGTAATACACTGATCCCTCATGACCTTTTCCAAAAGCAGTAATCACCACTCCCAGAGTATCTGCCGCTTTAGGGGGGTGTATGCTACTCCCAAAAATAGTACAGAGCAGGTGGCGCAGCTGTAAATACCTAAAGAATTGAGACCTGGGAATCCCAAAATGTTGAACCATATTTTCAAAGGATCTCAACACTCCACTCTCATATAGGTCACCGAGCGTATTAACCGCTGCTACAGGTGTCTATAAAGTAACTTAATCCACCCAATAAAAGTGTTCCCGAACACGTACATTTCCAAAATCTTAAAAAGATAATCCCATTCTACCACATCAAACACCTTTTCAGCGTCAAGCGAGATGGCAGCAACCGGAGGCTGATCATTCGCCACTGCCCATATGACGTTAATGAAACGCCTAATGTTATCAGAAGAGTTACAGCCTTGAATAAACCCCACCTGATCTATATGTATAAGAGATGTCATAACTTTACTTAATCGGTTATCCCAAATTTTTGACAATATTTAACGTCTAGCTGGATCAGGGAAATTGGATGGTAACTCTTACACTTGCTTGGATCTTTGTTCTTTTTAAGAATAAGATTGATCCGGGCATGCGTCATGGTTGGCGGAAGCTTTCCGTTCTTTAATGATTCTGTATAAACTTCTAGAAAAATTGGAGCCAGGTCTGTAGCATAAGATCTAAAAAATTCAGCGTAAAAGCCATCTGGCCCCGGACACTTACCTGTAGGCAAGGCCTTAATTACCTCGCCAAGCTCCTCCAAGGTTATCTCAAAATCAAGAGAATTTTTTTGCTCAGCCGTCAGTTTAGGAAGTTCTAATGGTTCCACAAAATTTCTAATATCCTCATCAGTAGACGAAGACATGGAACTATAGAGCTCAAGATAGAATTCTTTAAAAGCATTATTAATGGCAGGGGTAAATATTCTACCACCAGCATATTTCACTGAGGCAATGGTAGAAAAAGACTATCTCTGTTTTGTACATCTAGCCAGCAGTTTCCCTGCCTTGTCCCCCGACTCAAAATATGACTGTCTTGGCCTGAATAGCCAAAACTCCACCTTCCGTGACAAAATAGTTTTATATCTGTATTTCAATCAGGTCAATTCCCTGAGGTCATTAGATTAAATTCGGTGCTTCAGCTTGGCACTTTTAATATTTCCTTCCAATTCCACGATTTCTTGTGCTTTTTTTTTTTGCATACGGGATACATTAAAGCACCAACTATATGATTTATTTTTCCCCATATGTGGCAAAACCTCTAAACACACCAGGGTGTGATCCGAAACTAAAATGTTCCCAATTGAGCAATCAGCAACTGATGAAATGAGGGACTTAGATATAAAAAATATATATATATTCTAGATTAAATCTTATGGACTGATGAAAAAATGTATTGTCCCTCCCTGATGGGTTCAAAAGTCTCCAAATATCTGTATGACCAAGATTTTTACACATCCTGTGAAGCGTCAATGTTGCTTTAGGGGGCTTGCACACTTTTGCTTCACTATGATCAAGGACTGAGACCATCAAAAGATTAAAGTCTCCTGCCAATATTATATCATGAGGGGTGCCAGCAGATTGCAACATCCTTTCAAGATCTATAAAAAAAGCCCTATTCATCAACGTTAGGTACATAAATATTAGCCAAAATAAGACTTTGTCCCTGAATTTCAGCTAAAACAATAATGACTCTTCCTAATTTATCTTTAATCTGTTTGAGACATTTGAATTGTAGATGTTTACTTATCAGTGTAGTGACTCCCCTGCTCTTACTCGAGTCAGCACTATAAAAAACATGCCCACCCCATATCTTACCAAATTTTTTAGCTTCCTGCGTAGAAAGTTGCGTTTCTTGCATACCCTTGGAGAATTGGTAATATATGTACCATTTTTAAAGAAAACATGAGTGAGCAGGCAAACACATTTCTTTTATTTCTTATGGGATTCATATTCAACTGTAGGTTATAACAGAATGAAACAATCATAAAACAAAAAATGAAATGACCCCTGTTCAAAAGTCTGCATACCCTTAGTTCTTAATACTGTGTATTGCCCCCTTTAGCATCAATTACAGCATGCAGTCTTTTGTAATAGTTGTCTATGAGGCCCCAAATTCTTGCAGGTGGTATAGCTGCCCATTCGTCTTGGCAAAATGCCTCCAGGTCATGCAATGTCTTTGGTCGTCTTGCATGAACTGCACATTTGAGATCTCCACAGAGTGGCTTGATTATATTAAGGTCAGGAGACTGTGATGGCCACTCCAGAACCTTCACATTTTTCAACCTTCATTGTCGTGCTGGAAAGTCCAAGATCGTCCCATGCACAGCTTTCATGCAGAAGAATGCAAACTGTCTGCCAGTATTTTCTGATAACATGCTGCATTCATCTTGCCATCAATTTTCACAAGATTCCCCGTGCCTTTAGAGCTCACACACCCCCAATACATCAGAGAGCCACCACCATGCTTCACAGTGGGGATGGTATTCTTTTCACTATAGGCCTTGTTGACCCCTCTCCAAACATAGCGCTTATGGTTGTGACCATAAAGCTCTATTTTGGTCTCGTCACTCCAAATTACAGTGTGCCAGAAGCTGTGAGGCATGTCAAGGTGTTGTCGGGCATAATGTAACTGGGCATTTTTGTGTCATTGGCGCAGTAAAGGCTTCTTTCTGGCAACTCGACCATGCAGCTAATTTTTGTTCAAGTATCATCGTATTGTGCTCCTTTAAACAACCACACTGTCTTTTTCCAGAGCAGCCTTTATCTCTCCTAAGGTTACCTGTGGGTTTTCTTTGTATCCCGAACAATTCTTCTGGTAGTTGTGGCTGAAATCTTTCTTGGTCTACCTGACCTTGGCTTGGTATCAAGAGATCCCCGAATGTTCCACTTCTTAATAATGATTGAACAGTACTGACTGGCATTTTCAAGGCTTTGGATATCTTTTTATATCCTTTTCCATCTTTATAATGTTCCATTACCTTGTTACGCAGGTCTTTTGACAGTTCTTTTCTGCTCCCCATGGCTCAGTATCTAGCCTGCTCAGTGCATCCACATGAGAGCTAACAAACTCATTGACTATTTATACACAGGCACTAATTGCAATTTAAAAAGCCACAGGTGTGGGAAATTAACCTTTAATTACCATTTAAACCTGTGTGTGTCACCTTGTGTGTCTGTAACAAGGCCAAACATTCAAGGGTATGTAAACTTTTTGTTGGGCCTCATGTATTCAGATAGAAGACAAAGGCAGGCCTAACAGTCATAAAAACATTCCTCAAGCCCCCTCCTTCTAAGTCGTAAATTTTACTGATAAAAATCGCACCAAAATCAAAGGGAGTCCAAAACAGACTACAAATCCATGAAGCCTTGCTCACTAAAGGATCGAGTGCTCAACTCCTATAGGATGAGGCACACAACAGAACGTCCCTCAAACATGACATCATCAGGACTTCAAATAATTCTGAAATGCTTCCAAAGTTGCTTCCAGCGACTTCGTTCACCGAATACGGACGTAGCTTTTTGCTGCTCTCCGGTGCAACCTTGTGGCTTAAGGAAGTAATGTCCGACTTGAAACTGTAGCCATACAATCTCCATCTCGCTGGACGAGTTGAGATTACTCTGTGTTCAACCGAACACTCTAACGGATCCGAAGGAGACCGCCGAGCAATTCGCATCTTCATCCGTTGGCCTACAGAAGTGAAGAGATTAAAGATTTCTCTTCCATCTTCAATCAAGTCGACATTTCTGAGTTCTCCGCCAGCCCGCCGAGAATCAACAGCCGTACCGCCCGCCGACAGCGCGAGGAAACGGCCCCCCGTCATCACCCGAGCCTCAAGGAACCGGGTCAAAGTTAAAGGACAGAGGAAAACACATTCTACCTGTGTCCTCATGCGATTCAAGTAAGAGGTTTACGTCTGGGCAGAGATAGAATATTATAGTGTGTTATTCTTGTGTTTCAAGGTTTTTGCTTGTACAGTTTACGGACCGCCATGTCCACTCATTATTAATACTCAGGGTATTAATTATCACGAATTTGTTTTGCTGTATTGTGGTCCAACCAAATTGGACTGTTGTGCATTTTCGCCATCGCGGGTGAGACAGCAACTGAGTTCATCCATTAAAGAGTCAAATAACAAGGGACTTTTACGAGCCCCGCTCGTAAAACCGCGTCTCTGAGTGATGAACACGGCTGCTTTCTCTCCAGCTATCGCGAAATCAGCTTTCGGGCTGTCACTTAATCATCTCTCTCTCTCTCTCTCTCTCTCACTAACCACACTGCACACACACACACACACACACTGTCACACACACACCTTATGTGTTATAGGATTATTTTATTTCCATATCTAATCATATCACTGTTTAGTTTGTTGTTGTAAGTCGGAAGTTTATTGACTGCATTGTATTAATTATTAATTGATATTACTGCAAAAATAAACTTTGTTTATATTACAAAGAGAAGTGTTTTGGTTTGTTTTGCATACGCCTGTGTCACGCTGACAGGATGTCAGTGCTCGGATTCAAACCTTCATTCATTGTTTTTTCCACGAAAATCGATATTCTTCGGATGTCGATTTTCCTAAGAAAACAATCTAATATAGAGACTGTTTTAATATCTGGTTATTAGTCCCTGATTCCAGGGTGGTGCCCCGTCAATGTTAATCCTTATTAATATTCTATTGATTTTTGATAATTGATAATTATCTTTGATTGAATTTGAATGATCAATAAGCTAGTGTTAAATTTAATGTTTCATCGATGTTAACAATTAACGATTATCTTTGATAAGTGTTGATTTTAAAGGATTAAAAAAAGCTAACATTGATTCTCATCAATGTTCTATTGATTTTTATAATTAATAATTATCTTTGATAATTATTAATTATTGCTAATAACCAAACTTGCTCCTAAACGTAGCACACTACATTTACTGGAGTCCCATATGAGGTTTTAATGAGTTAGATCCAATTAATTAATTTAAATATTGATTAATAACTACAGAAATAATTACCAATTATTTCTGATAGTAACACTGATCTAAACAACCAGTTTAGCCCTACATAATAATTGGTGCCCCGTGTGAGGCATCCTACGTGCCAGTTCTGTCACAGTGTGTATGCATAAGAATCCAAAGTAATAACTTGAAATCCTTACTTAAAAGTTTGGTTCTGTTTGACAATTTACTTCTCACAACTTGCCAAACATAAGCCAGTGTGGTGTGAAAGTGCTCTTAAGAGTGAATTAGGGGTTGGAAAATGTACTATAGTCTGCTTAAAATCTGCTGTTATTATTTTTTAACTCCTAACGCTTTCATCTAAATGTTACAGAGAGGTGCCAAGTCACTTCATTGACGTCCACCAAAGAGAGAACACAGTGAAATTTGCACATTACATAACAGTAGACCGTAAGCCACAGGTCGAAGCCTCTCAACTGTGCTTTCGTGTTAGCATTATATCAACTGTAAAACAACAAGCTGTCAGAGCAACTATCACAAGAATGTTTACGGCCCCAGTAAAATGAGTCACCAATCGCCCTGCATGACTGGAGCTAAAGCTCCAAAGAGGTTAGTCGACCCAGCACTGCAAGATGTAGTTGCTGCTGTCCTCCGTCTCTCCATAGAGGAGAGAAATAACCTTAATGGCTACAATATTAGTCGTTGTGATGAAGCATTGCAGGAACTAGTTGATTATGTCAACAACCCGGTCGGGAAGCCAATGCGCACAATCCTGGACCTTGTGGGCCAAATGTTCCTTCTTCATCACTGCAAAACCCAACTGCAAACCGCCGAGCACCAGGCCCAGCTCGCACAGCTGCAGAGCAGCTATCAAGCGGTGCAGAAGGAAAATCTCAGCCTGCACCAAGAAATTAGGTGCACTCAAGCTGAGAAAGTCCAGGCACAGGGAAATAATGCCCGGATGCAGGAGGAAAACGAAGCCCTGCGCAGGCAGCTTCAAGCTGCCCAGTTAAAAGTAGAGTCAGATCAGGTAAGTGCAGCTGAAACACACAGCACAACATCTGACATAGAAGAGGGCTCCCTTTGTAGCGCTATGCGTAGAAATGTGCCCCTGAGAAACCCAGGAACACACGCTAGGAGCCGAGCTGCCCCTAGTGGTACAGTCTCTGACTTCGTCCTCCAAGACACCTTTCAAAATCCTCCAGCGGCCCGCTGGATGGATGCAGGTGCCCCTCCTTATAGTTGCCCCCCCCAGTCAGTTTTCAGTCATGCCACCTTGCATTTCAAACCGACTGATTCCACACCACGAAGGGGGGACAATTATTTTCAAGCCCAGAGTGGTGTAAGCGGCTCGAATATCCCATTAGCCAGGGAGCTGTACGCAACCCGGGGTCCTTCCCCACCACGAAGGGGAGGAAGTCGTCCTCATTGCTATAGCGATCCGAGTTATTATGATGTTTTGGATGACTCGGACGACCCGTGGTCATACCGACACCAACGCTTGCGCATCCGACAACTCAAGTCCCTCGCAGGGGACATAGAACGCTTTGACCCAAGTAATCTAGATTCAAACATCGACAATTATCTTAGGGAAATTGAGCACTGCCTGACTGATTTGCCTTACGCTTCGTCACGCGAAAAACTCAAGCTCATATGGAAGACCATGGTAAGGAGTGTCCATGCGTTCATGGAAACGCTACCGACTGGTACACGAAACCGCTACTCAGCTCTGTGTAAAGCCCTACGCGAGGAGTATTCGCTGTATATCGATGAAGCCTCCGCTACCATTGCTGCGTTCGCCATCACCCAGAAGAGGCACGAGCCTCCGCATGAGTATTATAGACGCCTGAGAACCACGTACTTCCAAGGAAGTAATGCACCAGGTCTGGAGGAGGAACGAGCTTTCAAGTCTCTTTTCCTTCACAACCTCCACGAGTGCGTGCGATATGACGTCACAATGCACTGCAGAATGGGCAACCCCACCATGCAGGAAATCAGAAAGTACGCGCAACTGGCATGGGAGACACGCGTGCGCCCTGCCCGAGGGCATGAAGGCGAAGCCAGAGCCCTGGGGATCCAAGCCTCATATGCAGACCTAGTGTTTGAAGGCAACAAAACGCCTCACGTTAAGGTGAATGCTAGAACAGGACCCCAGAGGCGCCGATCACCCCGCCAGCAGGGTAGGCAACAGAACCAGGGGGGTGGTGACCAGACACACCCCCAGGGTCACGGCAGGCCTAAACAACAAAACGTTCGCTGGCCGAAAGGAAATGCACGTTTCGAACGAAAACCCAAACAAGAAGGTGAGTGGGTAGGCAAGGTTTCAAATACCCTCAGAGAACAAGATTTGAGAGAGGAAATGGAGGATATAAGGAGACGCTTGACTGAGTTAGTAACTAAGCTTGACGTGCTCCGTTGTTCACCAGGTCCGTCGACTCCTCAAAGGAACACGGCGCTGAAACCTCGTCAGTATGACTAGACGATGTACCCCCTCCTGTTAATGCCAAAGTTTACTTTGTAGGTCGGGAAAAGGGGAACAGTGTCCAAGTTGCTCCCCAAAACAGTCACTCCTAACATGCCACACCCTCCTTTTCTGACCTTCTTGGGCGATCTGTACCGTAAGGGCAATGCCTGACACATGGGTCATTCCGCTCCCACGCACTACTCGACACCGGTTCCGAAATAGTCTAATGGGTTCCAACACCTTCGCAGAGGTGGCTAGAGCAAAGCTCTCCCTTGGCAAACCGTTATAGACAGAGACCTGCAACGTAAGCATCACAAGCTACACGCAAGATAGGTCGTCTATCACAAAACGGGCCTGGATTGACACCTTTCAAGGGATGATGCTAACAGACCCTGTTTACATATGTCCCATTAATACGGAACCACTGTTAGTTGGCCAGGACCTACTGAACCGATTGGCTCCGCTCATTGACTGCCGTCGTGGACACATGTGGGCTCAGGTTGACATACCGAGACCACTTGGTCCAGAAAACAGTTCGCCAGCTTCAGATACACACGTCGCCATCGTCCAAAAATCCAGCAGAGATGACGACTCCAATAAGAACAATTACAGGGCCTGGGTAAAACCCTTCAGGGTACTATAGTCACTGTAAATTTGCAATCCGTTCTTATCAATAACACTTTGCACACTTTAGGGATTTTGTCAGAGAAAACAACTTATGCGTGTATCGTTAGAGATCTAATGCAGGACCTCAGGGAAATTAGCTCCTCAGTCAACAGTCTGAGTGGTGGAAGGATTCCAGCTTACCTGGTATCCCTAGACCTTTTCGAACAAATCCTTAGATCTGCTACTATCTCCATTGTGCAACCTTCACAGATACACATGGCATATAGTTTTGGCATTGAAATTCCAATCCATGTAAATCCTCAGAACCTCAAAATAGGATTTATCCTCAATCTACCGTCATAGGCAGAATATATATAGAATAAAATCTGTATTTAATGTTGGTTTTCAGAGAGGTAATGCACACATTCACCTCAAAACACCACCAACACTCGCCTACCATGATGAGGACCCCTCGCTCTACCTTATCTCTAACCTAAACATGTGTACCAAGACAAAGTACATTCATTGGGTTTGTCAAAACGCAACCCCTTTATTAGAGAGGTGACTAACTACCTCTGCGGCCAAAGAGCCGAATTCCATGAACAAGTGTCATGATAGCATGTCCATCAAAGATGAAGGAACAGAGACAAAGGTAGAGTGAGCAGGCAGTCGCTGGCTCATTAACACCAGCCACCGAAGTCATATGACTGCCATGATACAGCCACTTAGCTAAGGCCACTAAACTAAGGCTACCAAACCAAACAGTGTTCTTAATGGTTCCCCAAGGAGCCATCGTGCACATTGACAATATTGTCCTCCATCATCTCAACGTCAACAAACATGACGCAGAAATTGAGATCATGGACGCATTTAGAGGTCACAGCCTCACCGTTGATGACACCCTTCAACAGCAGCTTCAGGCTGAAGGGATGGAATTAGTGAAGTTCAGTCTCAAACCGACTGGCTTGACCACTATATTTCATAGTCACATAAGCAGATCGTCATCTTACCGAGAACACCCTATCAGTTTGGTTGCTCTCTGGCTCCTCCTTAGTGGTTGGATCATCATCGCAATTATTGCACACGCCATGTACAAGTACATTCAACACCTACAGGCCATACTGGACTCACTTCTCATACAGCCGCGTTTTACACACCAGTCTGAGCCCATCACACAGGTTAACTCCATCATTTCCAAGGATAAGCCTTTTAACCTTTAACCCTCCTTTCCTCTAACATTTTGTTCCTAGTAACCAATATCAGGTTCTACTTTGATTTTGTGTTATGACCAAAGAACAACAAAGGATTGTGTTATGGTTAATGCTGTGCCTTCCAATAACTTGAAATGTTTATGTGTGATGAATGTAGTTTTAGAATTAGCTAGAAGTTCTATGCCCAGATGTGCCTCTGTCTCTGTCCAGAAACTGGACTCTAATGAACTGTATGGACTGTGCAACCATTTCTCTTTCCTATCAGGAATACATGGATAGCGTAACCCACAGGTTACTGTGAACCGACAAGAACTGTTCGGCCCTTCAGTTGCTCTAAAGATGCTGGACAACAACCAACTCTTCAGAACAAAGGGGGGAATGTTGGGCCTCATGTATTCAGATAGAAGACAAAGGCAGGCCTAACAGTCATAAAAACATTCCTCAAGCCTCCTCCTTCTAAGTCGTAAATTTTACTGATAAAAATCGCACCAAAATCAAAGGGAGTCCAAAACAGACTACAAATCCATGAAGCCTTGCTCACTAAAGGATCGAGTGCTCAACTCCTATAGGATGTGGCACACCACAGAACGTCCCTCAAACATGACATCATCAGGACTTCAAATAATTTTGAAATGCTTCCAAAGTTGCTTCCAGCGACTTCGTTCACCGAATACGGACATAGCTTTTTGCTGCTCTCCAGTGCAATCTCGTGGCTTAAGGAAGTAATGTCCGACTTGAAACTGTAGCCATACAATCTCCATCTCGCTGGACGAGTTGAGATTACTCTGTGTTCAACCGAACACTCGCATCTTCATCCGTTGGCCTACAGAAGTGAAGAGATTAAAGATTTCTCTTCCATCTTCAATCAAGTCGACATTTCTGAGTTCTCCGCCAGCCCGCCGAGAATCAACAGCCGTACCGCCCGCCGACAGCGCGAGGAAACGGCCCCCCGTCATCACCCGAGCCTCAAGGAACCGGGTCAAAGTTAAAGGATGGAGGAAAACACATTCTACCTGTGTCCTCATGCGATTCAAGTAAGAGGTTTACGTCTGGGCAGAGATAGAATATTATAGTGTGTTATTCTTGTGTTTCAAGGTTTTTGCTTGTACAGTTTACGGACCGCCATGTCCGCTCATTATTAATACTCAGGGTATTAATTATCACGAATTTGTTTTGCTGTATTGTGGTCCAACCAAATTGGACTGTTGTGCATTTTCGCCATCGCGGGTGAGACAGCAACTGAGTTCATCCATTAAAGAGTCAAATAACACGGGACTTTTACGAGCCCCGCTCGTAAAACCGCGTCTCTGAGTGATGAACACGGCTGCTTTCTCTCCAGCTATCGCAAAATCAGCTTTCGGGCTGTCACTTAATCATCTCTCTCTCTCACTAACCACACTGACACACACACACACACTGTCACACACACACCTTATGTGTTATATGATTATTTTATTTCCATATCTAATCATATCACTGTTTAGTTTGTTGTTGTAAGTCGGAAGTTTATTGACTGCATTGTATTAATTATTAATTGATATTACTGCAAAAATAAACTTTGTTTATATTACAAAGAGAAGTGTTTTGGATTGTTTTACATACGCCTGTGTCATGCTGACGGGATGTCAGTGCTCGGATTCAAACCTTCATTCATTGTTTTTTTTTCCCGAAAATCGATATTCAACGGATGTCAATTTTCCTAAGAAAACAATCTAATATTGAGACTGTTTTAATATTCGGTTATTAGTCCCTGATTCCAGGGTGGTGCCCCGTCAATGTTAATCCTTATTAATATTCTATTGATTTTTGATAATTGATAATTATCTTTGATTGAATTTGAATGATCAATAAGCTAGTGTTAATTTTAATGTTTCATCGATGTTAACAATTAACGATTATCTTTGATAAGTGTTGATTTTAAAGGATTAAAAAAAGCTAACATTGATTCTCATCAATGTTCTATTGATTTTTATAATTAATAATTATCTTTGATAATTATTAATTATTGCTAATAACCAAACTTGCTCCTAAACATAGCACACTACATTTACTGGAGCCCCATATGAGGTTTTAATGAGTTAGATCCAATTAATTAATTTAAATATTGATTAATAACTACAGAAATAATTACCAATTATTTTGATAGTAACACTGATCTAAACAACCAGTAAAGCCCTACATTTTGATCAGGGCCATTTGGGTGATTTCTGTTATCATTATGATTTATAAAGGAGCCAAACAACTATGTGATAATAAATGGCTTCATATGATCACTATCCTTAAATAAAAGACAGTTTTTTTGCATGATCTGTCATATTTTCAAAATCAATGCCAAAATTTCACAATTTCTGCCAGGGTATGCAAACTTTTGAGCACAACTGTATATCATATTTCTTATGCTTAAGAAGAGAAATAACCTTCTTTCTTTTTAAGGGGTGCCCCAACCCATTCACATTCCACATGGAGAGAGACAATCCACTCATATTATCATTTGACATTTTGACATATAAGAAAAAATAAATCGTGTGTCAAAAACAAGATTATAAAGACCACATTCCAACATTAATGCAACAATCAAAACCCAAACATCCCCAGAACAAAACAAACAGAAAAAAGAAAAATGTGCAGCACATTAACCCCACGCACGACAACGCCAACTGGCGTCCATCCCTCCAAACTCAAACAGTCCATGCACGCCTAAGAGAACCCCCGCGACAACCTTGCTGTCGGATTGCTCAAATGAGGTGTATCTATACAAATTTTGTGAGACAGAATTACGCAAACAAAAGATAATCTATAAAACAGATTAGGTGTGATACTCTACAAAATAAACTCCAGCAGATAGGTGGAACCAGCACAAAAAGAGAGCGCAGATTCTTTAAACAGTCAAGTGAATGTTCAGTGAGCCGGTCCACTCGGCTACAACGTGAGTGCAACAAGATGACTTACTCACTCCATTGACTTTATGAAGGACATCGCTTGCTGTGGGCATGTAAATGTTTTAGGCCATCCTTAGCAGCTATTCTCAATTTAGCCGGAAATATCAGTGTACTTCCATTGATGTAAAGGTTTCTTGCATTCCTTGAATCGATCACATTTAATCGCGTAATACAAAATCTTTATCGGATGATCTCAGAAATTTGGCCAGAATTGATCGAGGCCTGTCTCCCTCAGCAGATCACCGAGCAGGAACCCTGTGAGCTCGCTTGATTTCCAGCTTATGGCCTGTTATGTCAAGCAGACTCGGAAGGAGCCCATCCAGGAATTTCACCATATCCTGTCCCTCTGCTCCCTCAGGGACCCTGACAATACGGACGTTATTCCGCTCGCCGTTCACAAGTCCGATCCTCTCATGGCGTCATGTGCCTCACCCCACCCTAACATGCTTAAAAAAATTTCTGCAGGAAGTTTTCTTTATGTTCCCAAAATGTTCTACTAAAAGGTAGGATAACGTTCTCTAAAAACATTTTACAAATATTTAGTGATAACATTGTTAGAACATTATGCCCTAACAATCTTATACATTTTTGTGTCACAATGTTTTGTGGTAACATTCTTAAACTGTTTTTAAATTTATTAGAACATACACAGCTTCACCACTTTCTTTCCTCCACTGTTGCTTAAAATGTTCAATGCAAAATGTGTGTGACAAGTGTGAGGGCACAATCTCTAGTTTACAAAGCATGTGTGTCTTTTAAAGTAGTCAAGAATGCAAAATGAGGAATATTATTTTCTTGTTTTTGCCAACACACAAATACATTTGCTTGCACAGGACTACTACTTATGACTAATAACTTCTTCATTGGCAGTGACATGTTAAGTAGAATATCTTATTTACTGCACCTTCCTGAAACATGACATTTAGTAGATGTTAGTGTTGCCTTACAAGTGTTTGGAGTACGCTACACGAAAAACACCTCTAGCTTCATCTTGTTAGCCATATCGGTGCTCAGGGCAGGGATGTCCTGAATAAACCCACAGTGAAAGTATATTTCAAAAATATCCTGAACATCACTAAAGATACTAACAGGAGATATGCTCTAGCCATGCACTGGATGTATATACAAGATCACAGACAGAAGAGGACTGCTGACAGAATATGTCATAATTATTTGGAATGAAATAAAAGTAAAAAGCACAAACTTCCCCAAAATAATCTTGGGTGAAGAAATTACACAATAGAAGATACGAAGAAACAACAAGATTAAGAACATTTCTAAGAACATTTTAAAACATTTGTGTTCATTTTGTTGATTTAGTCAGAGCTCACAGACTCAGACAACGGTAAGGGGCCGCTCCCCTCAGGTGCTGCTGCATTTTCGTGATGAAGAATCAATGGACTTTCATTGCACTCAGTCACGGATGGTCCTCCATTATCCACCTGCATTATGACAAAAATATTAATTAAAATCAGAAAAATTTCGAATTCCTCAGAATCATTTTTTTAAGCTGCGACCAGCAGCTAGTAGAACTCACTGTTGGTTGGTTCTTCTGTCTATCAGTCTCAAATCTGAAGGGTGCAATAACGATTTGTGCCACGCACTATGCATAAATAGTGGGCGCTGTTGCCTTTCATGTATGCTGTACCTCACACAAACCTACAATAGAGATTGTGGTTGTTAAAACAACAGGATAGCATCTGGACTAAGACAGTGAATAATTCCTCACAAATTCTTTATTATAATACTATACAAATGATTTATTTATATTTACAACTAAAAAAAGATGGATAAATGAACATAATAGTTAAAACTGGTAACTCTATTCTTGTCCTGGGAAAGGCGGCTTTGATGTAAATTTTTCTGACAAAGGATGAAAAACTTTGTTTGAAAATGTACATTATCATCTCCAGAGTCACCAAAATCCAATTTATACCATGTAAGTTCGCAGCTATATCAGCTGCAATGACACTGCAAACTCACTCAACTTCCCTCCAAACAAAAAACTACACTGCACCATTGCACACATTCTTATTTGTGGCATATCAATGCTCGAAATATCATTTCACTAGAACTAGAATTCATACAATACTAGCCCAAACGCAACCCTACTGACAATAAGCCATCCCACTGTGCATCTTAACTTACATATGCCACCTCTACGCAAACATGCAATGCTCACAGCTTATCACGAATTACATTTTTTTTTTTTTCCAAAAGGAAAATGGGGTGACATCAGATTTTTTTTTTTTTACATGTTTTTTCAGGGATGCAAACACATGTATGGTGGAAAAAGAGAGCACTACCCGAAACGTGACAGGATATCATATAACCATGTGACAAAGGCCTACAATTATTTATTTTTACATCACATATTTAGAGCTGCAATGATTAGATGATTAAAAAAAGGAAATCAGCAACTGTTTTGATTAATAGTTTCAGTAATTTTTCAAGCAAAAATGTCAAACACTTGCTGGTTTTAGCTGCAGAAATGTAAAGATTTGCTGATTTATTTTTGGTCATATACGAAGGTAAATTAAATATATATTTGAGTTTTACAAGACTTTTGAATACTTCCAAAGGCCTTTACTTGAGGAAACTGAATTCAGCACTTTTTAAGACCTGCAGAAGCACAGTGATGGAAACATGTTACCACCAACATACAGGCCTGTTTTAGGAACCAAAACGACGATAAAAAGTAATTTAAGGTGTATGGAGAGTTACATCCCATATGCTGATTAATGTGCTGTTGTAATGTCAGCTGTAGGTACTGCTCCATGTCCACTTCTTGTCTTGTAAAATGTGAGACACTTGCTCGATGAGCACTGTTTTGCCGACCATGCCTCCAGACTACCGTGGAATTTTTAGAAACTGCTAACGTTAGATTATGAGAGCTAGCATAGCTCGTCCAAAGATGTTGGGGTGACTACAGTACCGATAGGAGGTAAGTCAGCACAATAAAATTTCATATTAATTTGCATAAAGTTAAATCATCTTCAAATTAATGGGATCCGTCGAGTTTATTTTACAAGCGGAAATCTGGCATAAGAGAAGCTGCTCTGACACGGAGTACAATAACGTTAGCTAAAAAGACATAACATACATAACTGACAGAGCTAATGATGTTAAAAGTCAAAACCATACAATAGTCAGCCAACAGAAAAAGGCGAATGTCCCTACCTCCAGTGATGTTGTTACTCGCTGCTCAAAATGAGCCATACAGTATGAGGTGACATACAGTGCAGGGAGAGAGCGGTGTGTTCAAAGGCAAACTTCCTAGCGTTTGCTGCTGTGTCAGGTCCAGTAACACTAAACAACCACGTGACGTGAGGTCCTCACAACAGGGTCTGACAGTTGAGTAGAATTTTTTGCTCAATGCAGGTCACTCATATGATCGTAACAGAAATATACTGGTTGTGTCTTGTTTGGAAGGCTGCATGCTAGGTAGGACGCGTCCTTTGAAGGCTGCGGTATACCGAGCATCCTCCTTTAAACAAGTCTCCTTTAAATGAGACGGCCTTCGTAAGACAAACAGAAACGGAACGCAACATGGTTGCTATGACAGCACGCCACTCTTTAACAAGCGCAAGCGCTTTGAGTGAGAAGGGAACAAATTCCCCTTGGAAGGGAATGTATGAGTTAAAATTTAGGAGAGTTATAATGATGTAAAGAGAAAAGAACAATTTAGCAGATTTTACAGGTGTACTTTTAGTCTAATACTTTATTTTAATTATATATTAATATAATTATACATATTATATAATCTGCACCCATCTACTGAGGTACTTCAACTTGGGAATTAACATTACTTGCGTCTGACCATCATATTTACGGGCAAATTGGTGTCATTTTTTTAAAGACATTTCTGTTGAAGCAAAGAATTGTGGGTTATGAGTGCCCACGAAGGATACACCTCATGCATACTCCGAATTCCTGTGAAAGAAGGTCTCATTCGAAGGCTACATTCGAAGTGTCCTGCTCGCTTTTCTGAAACAAGACAGCCTCGATGACGTATGCGGCCGGCAAATGTGACCTCCGGAGGACGCAGCCTTCCAAACGAGACACAGCCACTGTAGGAATCGTTAAGGAGTATATAGGCAACTGTAAAGGTCACTCAGTCTTCTTTTAAAATAAAATCTGTCTTTGTTCTTGGAAATGCTTCAGCATTTGTTTACAAGATTCACCATAGTCAATGTAAATCCAGTAGGGGCTTTGTTATGGCCAGTCTCCACTGGAGCCATCGTGTCTCAGGCATTACCATTGGATGCAGAGGGATTGATTGCTCTCTCTCTATCTCTTTGTTTCTCTTACACTCATTCATGGAAATGGTACTGTGTTGGTATGATGCGCACTCTCTTTAAAGTGAAGGATAAGAGGATAACTAACTGGTTAATTCAATCCCAGCTCCTAACACACCCACTGATAATATCTTCACCTCAATCTCACCTTGTTTCCAAATGCACCAGGCGCATCTTGTCACTAAAACACAAAAGGCTTGCCATCATGCCCCCTGCGCACTGGTCATTTGACCACACTTTGCACAATAGGGCTTTATATGTTTTGGCCTGTGCACTGAAAATGTTTTGTCTATTTAGGTGAGGGATCTGAGAAGGTGTCAAGCAGTTTGAATAATTATCTACAAATAGCCAATATTCTCACTGATGGTTTTGTTTGTTTGTGTCGGTCAGTCATATAGAGCCATCCAAATTAAAAAAGACTGGAGGAATGGAAGGACACACAATCACACTAACCGCTCTCCAATTATATTAGTTGGATTAACAGTGAAATGGTCTTTGTTGGGTCACAAAAGATTACTGTGAGATTAGTAGAAACATTAAAAAACAAATTTACGGATTATGACCGGATATATAGCCAGGTCCTGGAAATTCGTTTTCCCCTTGCGACCCTTTAAACTGTAGTTGGCCAAAAGGGCATTAGTTCCAATTTTGAGGATTCATCTAACAGAGTCACCAGGAGTTTTACCTCCCTGGAGAGACAGATAATCGACCTGTAAAGAGAAACAATGCAGAAAATTAATTATCTAATAGGATAATGGCTCGCATTACCTAGTGATTTTCTGTTCACTCTGTGTTTCTTTTATTAGGTCTGACTGTAGTTTTTTCTAACACCTTGTCCTTACAGCAAATGTAATGAGCTTGTTAACCAAAAAAAACAGAACGCTCCCATTATAATCAATGAGGTTGTCTGAACTGGTTGCAAGCGTAGCAAGCAACGCAACATCTTTCTCCAAAGTGTCAACGGATGCTCGGTGTCTATTTTTGATGTGTTGTGGTGCCTGTTCCCTACTACTCACCAATTTTGCCATTGCCAAAATTATATATATCACAGTTTGTTTTGACTTGACATTTGCAGTGACAGCAGCAGAATTCCGTGCTGCCAGGACACATGGATACAGTTAGGACAAGGTGTAACTGAAGAATTAGGCCAGTAGTTGTACACCCAGCCCAGTAACACACAACTCAAAATCCAGTACTCTGACACTTATGGATAATAACATACAGTAACTTGAAAATGAGGTCAGTAGAGTGCAGTCCTCCGCCAAGGAGGCATATTACATTTATAGTTGCGTTTCTGTTTGTCCTTCTTGTATCTTTTGGGTCACTGGCATGAAAAGTTAATCAACTCTTCCTTGGCTCAGGGCTGATGTTTCTACAAAGTTTCATGTAAATTTGTTCAGATCTTTTTGAGGTATCTTTGTGACAAACAGACAAGACATACCCACTACACCACGCCCCTTTTGGCCGACTGGCGTGTAAAGTTAATCAGGCCTTCTTGGTGCATGACCAAATGTCCTGCAAACTTTTGTGTAAATCTGTTCATAGCGTCTAACCCATTTCTTGGTGCAGATAAAGGTAGGAAACTTCATCACTAACACTAGAGTTTTCACTGTACACAAGAGGGCTGATCACTTCTTTATTAATCAACAAGTGCCAAAAATGCTAACAATGTATTTGGATGTATTCACTATGAAGTGGCTGTTTTGCAGCCACCCCCCCCCTCCTCCAACACACACACACACACACACACACACACACAAAGTAATACAGCAAAATCCAATTTTCACATACCACTTTCTTTCTGTGAGCTGTGTCCTTTAGCTTTTCAGAAGCTTCTTCAAGTTGTGCTGGAGTCTTTAGTGGCCTGGTGAGCTCTTCAATCTCAGGGTCATCAGACCTCATGTCTTTGGTTAAAATGGACTGAATGGTCTCCAGAGATTGTTCGATCTTGTCCAGCCTCATAAACATGGCCCTCACGTAAGCTGGTGTGCAGGAATCATCTAAAATAAAACAATAAAATTAAGCAATTGTCCTATGGCCCTTTTTGACCACAAGAACTCACAAAGAGGTGCAGGTACTAATTGGTTGAATTTGGTAATCCTTTTATAGTCTTCCTGTTTAAGGGATTTTGACCCCCTAACTTTCTTGGGTGTTGTGGAAGGTTGTCACTTGGATTTCAGGCTGTTGGTTGAATTTCAGGCTGCTGCCATCAGGAAACAGCCTGAAATCCAACCAACAGCCGAGCCGAGTGGTTATCTTCCCCACAAGATTGAAATGTAATTAAAAACAAGATTAACATAACTTGTCCCATTTTGCAGCTGTTGTTTTCACATGCACAACATCCCATTAAAAATGAAGTAGGTAGTGTAACTGTAGCATTTTTTATGATGTAATTCATTTCCTTCACTGTTGATTCTTCATACAATGGTAATGGAAACACAAATTAATCCCAGAATTTAACAGGCTCTGAAAAGTCCCAGGCTACTCAAAGTTCCATGGAACCATTGGTAGCTGAAAATGGCAACTAGTTGGTGTATTACTTTAAAACTACTTGCACACTTGCATTGCAATGATCAAGAATCCAACTTACTTTGAGTGCTTGGAGTTCAATTGTGTACAATTAGATCATGGCACCATATGGAAGTTGCTTAGTGACCACAGGCATACCTTGGCCACCACTCTGTAACAAAGCCCTGGTTGGGGTTACATCCAAACTTGTGGTTCCTGTGGGCAAAGCCTCCAAAAAAAAAAAAAAAAAAATTGTTACAGGTGTAATCATTGTTATAAGAGTTCTGAACTAAAAGCATATTAGATGGCATCCTCTAGAACAGTGGTACCCAAACCTTTTCATGCTAGGACCCACATATAGCGGTACTATTTGTCTCGAAATATTTTGTGTGGTTTAATTAAGTTGTCAAAAAAGTGGTTAAGCTTTCAATGTACTTTCTATAAAAAATTCTATATTTGCTCTATATTTAGTTGTAAAACATTGTCTTACATTCAATATGAGTGCCCTTTCTAGGCAATTAACACACCATCAGGTCCTTTACAGGCTACAAAACCATAATCAATATATGATTCATCATACATTGTGTAATGCCTTTTTTGTTTTTGGAATATGAGCCTTTTTGTTTTCAAATGGCATATAAACTGCTCTAGGTTTTAAAAATGTTGTTGACAGTTAGCTGTCTGAGTTCAAGGAACATTTATGAGGAGCTAGCAGAGCTGTCAATCTTGATTGGTGTTGATCAAACATTGACTTGACAACACTTCTGTGAGGACTATAACACAAAGTAGCCAAACACACTGCAAAAATAAACATGCAAACTGCAAGTTGAACAGAGGTGCCTGCCCTTATCAGTATATGGATCATAAAGTAGCTACCTTCTTTTCTACCTTTTTTACACTATACAACACAAGTGCAATTTAGTTTTAATACATTTCAAACAACTAAATTTGTGTGAAAGTTCCACCATTTAAAGCCAGCCAGGAGTGAAAACTGTTCCTAATGTGTTGAAATGGAGAAATACTTGAGCTATTCTGGTTGTCTCTGGCTGAAAATAAATCCATTGATGGGGTGACTAAAAAACACAAGGCAAGTTATAAAGTCAAAGCAGTTCACTGAAAGAGTGCTTACATTTGGACAGTTCCACTTGTATATAACCTAAGAAATGAAAATATAATCTTCAGGTGCCGGCTGCACCAGCTGAATGTATAAAAGTCATGGGGAAAGCCCATGTATTTACATCTGTTGCACAAATAGATGTACTTGGCACTGCCAATAAATCAACAAACCAACAAACACATTAACAACTAGAAAATCCCCAAACAGCCCCACCCCCCTCCCCCAAGGAGGCAGATCTGGTATTAGCCTTATTCACCTCGCCGCTGTTTGTTTAACTGACGTCATGAGGGGGATAGACACAGAAGGCCATATACGCCAATGTTAAAACTCTGCTATAATAATGTTTTTATTAATATTATGAATGTAGTTAACAGTAGAATAGCTCATTTTGTCATTAAAGGGGACATATTATGCAAAATACACTTTTTCATTGTTTTTTAACATAATTAAGTGTCCCCAGTGTGTCTAGAGACCCACAAAATATGAGAAAAGACCACCCCTCGAACACAAGAGTCTTTGTGCACTCCCGACATCTGAGTAACTGAAGACCCAGTGGATTACTTTTATTTCTGATGGCCATGTCCCCACAACAATAGGAAAATACCTATATTTCAGCGCTGTTTAATTTAAAGCTACAGACACTGAAATAGCCCATTTGGAACAGAGCTAAAACCAGGGATTATAAAGGCATGGTAGAATAAACAATCTGTGAGGTATTTTGAGTTGAAATTTGACAGACACATTCTGGCAACACATGAGACTTAAATTAACTAGTTAAAAAGGGGCATAATTTGTCCCCTTTAATTCAGGAGGCATTCTATTCTGATACATATTTCATGCCTGTCACAATGAGCTACCTTACTGTTAACCACATGTATATAGGTGTAACAATCCATTCTGATATAAGCTGAGCTACTATACCATGATTTTTAATAGGGTACCTCACAGGGTGTGCTCATAGCACAGAATGTCAGAATACCAGTCCTTTTCATGACCTATGCAAATTTCTGTTGAAAACAATGTTTTACCAATTCAACAAACATAGACACAAAGATTATACACAGACATCAAACACTTTATGGTTACTCAGTACCATTTACTTATAGGAAGGCATTGTTGGCATCTGTGGTACTGAGAGGGTCTGATCCTTTGTGACAGATGTGAAAGTTTTTTTCTTCACTCTCTTGACCAAGGGCTCATCTATATCTGTATCTAATGGAGAGATATTTGTACATATCTGTGAAGTAAGCATATACAGTAGATATTTTCTTGAAAAAAGCAAAAAAAAAAAAAAAAAAAAAAAGCAAACAAATGCAAAAAACAAAAAAAAAAAACAAAAAAAAACAAAGACAAATACAAAAAACAACCAGCCATCAAGCGATCTTTTACCAGAGTCAAGGTACCAAACAAGAGTAACAATCTTCCTAGTCACTCTCCAAATTTGAAGTTATTGTTGCTTGGTTGCTCGGTCTCTGGCCTTGTTGTATGCATCTACAAAATATGGGTAGAGATCAGAAAGAGGCAGACAATATATGTGCAAGAGTTGTTAAGTATGTCAAATCAAATCAAATCAAATCACTTTATTGTCACACAGCCATATACACAAGTGCAATGGTGTGTGAAATTCTTGGGTGCAGTTCCGATCAACATAGCAGTCGTGACAGTGATGAGACATATACCAATCTACAATAAACATCAAATTAACACAACGCAATTTAAACATCTGTTATACATAATTAAACTCGACTTAAAACATCAAATTAACACAACACAATTTAAACATCTGTTATACATAATTACACAACTTAAAACATCAAATTAACACAACACAATTTAAACATCTGTTATACACAATTACACTCAACAATATACAATAATAACATACATTGCACAGTATACAATATGCTGTTTTTGTTTTTTGTTTTTTTTTGTTTTTTTTACTATATAGATACTATATAGATACACATTATTCAATAAAAATTAAAATATATATGAAAAAAGTATATATATAGAATGTACAGTATTGTACTGTATTGACATTCAGGCTGTCGGTTGATAGTCAGTTGTTAAGAGAGACATAATATAATGACAGTAATATAATTTATGACAGTCCGGTGTGAGATAAGATTAATAAAGTGCAGGGATGATGTATTTTGATCGTGGGAGATCAAGAGTTCAGAAGTCTGATTGCTTGGGGGAAGAAGCTATCATGGAGACGGCTGGTGCGGGTCCTGATGCTGCGATACCACCTACCTGATGGTAGCAGTGAGAACAGCCCATGGCTCGGGTGGCTGGAGTCTCTGATGATCCTCCGAGCTTTTTCACACACCGCCTTGTATATATTTCCTGGAGGGAGGGAAGCTCACCTCCGATGATGTGTTTGGCAGTTCGCACCACCCTTTGCAGTGCTTTGCGGTTGTGGGCAGTGCTATTGCCGTACCAGGCGGAGATACAGCCAGTCAGGATGCTCTCCACAGTGCAGGTGTAGAACCGTGTGAGGATGTGGCGGTTCATTCCAAACTTCCTCAGCCGTCTCAGGAAGAAAAGGCGCTGATGAGCCTTCTTCACAATGGCTTCAGTGTGGACGGACCATGTGAGTTCCTCAGTGATGTGGACACCCAGGAACTTGAAGCTGCTGACTCTCTCCACTGGTGCTCCATTGATGGTGATTGGACTGTGTTCTCTGTCTTTTCTCCTGAAGTCCACCACAAGCTCCTTTGTCTTACTGACGTTGAGGGAGAGGTTGTGCTCCTGACACCAGTGTGTCAGAGTGTGCACCTCCTCTCTGTAGGCTGTTTCATCATTGTCAGTGATCAGACCTACCACCGTCGTGTCATCAGCAAACTTAATGATGGCATTGGAGCTATGTGTTGCCACACAGTCATGTGTGTACAGGGAATACAGTAGTGGGCTGAGAACACAGCCCTGCGGGGCTCCAGTGTTGAGGGTCAGTGATGAGGAGATGTTGCTGCCTATTCTAACCACCTGGCGTCTGCTTGACAGGAAGTCCAGGATCCAGCTGCACAGCGAGCTGTTTAAGCCCAGAGCCCGGAGTTTCTCATCATGCTTGGAGGGCACTATGGTGTTGAATGCTGAGCTGTAGTATACAAACAGCATTCTCACATAAGTGTTCTTTTTTTCCAGGTGGGAGAGAGCAGTGTGTATTGTAGATGCAATGGCATCATCAGTGGAGCGGTTGTTGCGGTAAGCAAACTGCAGCGGGTCAAGATTGAGTGGTAATACAGAGCAGATGTAATCTCTGATTAGTCTCTCAAAGCATTTGCTGATGATGGGGGTCAGAGCAACAGGACGCCAGTCATTTAAACAAGTTATTTTCGATTGTTTTGGGACAGGCACAATGGTGGATGTTTTAAAGCATGTGGGGACTACAGACAAAGAGAGGGAAAGGTTGAAAATGTCCGTAAAAACACCAGCCAGCTGGTTCGCGCACGCTCTGATGACGCGGCCCGGAATGCCATCTGGACCCGCGGCTTTGCGGATATTCACCCGTCGGAAGGATCGGGTTACATCCGCTACAGAGACGGAGAGTGAACTAACCTCTGTAGCTTCGGCCGTGAGAGCTCTCTCCGCGAGGGCGGTGTTATTTCCCTCGAAACGAGCATAAAAAGTATTTAGCTCATCCGGTAGAGAGGCAGCGGTGTTCATGGCGGAGTTTTTATTCCCTTTAAAGTCCGTGATGATGTTAATTCCCTGCCACATGCTTCTAGAGTTGGTGGTGTTAAACTGTCCTTCAATCTTACTCCTGTACTGGCGTTTTGCTGTTTTGATAGTTTTTCGGAGGGCATAACTGGCTTGTTTATGCTCCTCCGCGTTCCCGGAATTAAAAGCGGAGGTCCGCACATTAAGTGCTGCGCGAACATCGCTGTTGATCCACGGCTTCTGATTCGGATAGATTCGCACAGTTCTGTACACACACACACACACAGTATGTGTGTGTGTGTGTGTGTGTGTGTGAGTGTGTGTGCGTGTGTGTGTATGTGAGTGTGTGTGCGTGTGCGTGTGTGTGTATGTATATTAACATTCTTGTGAAATTAGTCATGTTAAGTTGATCATAATAATAATGGGCAAAACTATATGATAAACATCCCTGGAAAAGTGCATTTTATAGGTGTTACAAGAAGAAAATGCAGTATATGATCTACTTTGTCTGCATTCACAATAAATAACCAATAAACCGAAAAATATCAAATAGCTATCTGACTCAAAAGTGAACTTTTCATCTCTGCCCTTTCTTCTGAGGCCTAGAGATCACAGAATTCAAAATTCAAGACGTTTTCAAGACCAGTGTCTGAAAATGACCGTTTTTCATACCTTTTCAAATCTTCAATTTGAAATATGATTTTCGAGACTTTTTTAAGACCTGCCTAACCCTTGAATGGTGAACATAAGTAACTTAGCAGGACAATAAGCATGCTGAAAAAGTGTACTGAAAAATTCAGAATGTTTTTGTTTTTTTGGTAACATTATTGAATAAGTTAAACTACATATAACACCACTGTGACCATCTGTATCATGGCGAGCAAAATGCAGTATAATTTCCAACAATTAGGCCTATTTTGCCAAAAAAACATCACCCTAAGCTAATCCTTTTTGCCCGGTCTCTCAGCACTTACTTAAAATGAACACCCCTCAGTCGCTGTCTCTTGGCACCACTGTGTAACTGCTAAGATGACCATTTCCCAGGCTAACTTCCCATCTACATCAGGTAAATGATAATACTAATAGCAGAAAGACAACATTAACAACATTAGTTATAACATTAAACGAAACCAGGAAGACGAGCCAACTACTAACTAATGAAAATAATTACTGCTAATAAATTTGCGGCATTTCTGAATGTTTACCTATATTAATTTACAATGCGGTGAGTTACATCATTAGCTTACCTTTATGTATCACCAGAGGTGGGTAGTAATGCGCTACATTTACTCCGTTACATTTACTTGAGTAACTTTTTTGGGGAAAAAATTACTTTTAGAGTAGGTTTAAAAGTGGGTACTTTTTACTCTCACTCAAGTAAATTTCTAATTAAATGTTTTTACTTTTACTTCTTTACAATGGGTGGCGTTACTGTCATTATATTACTGGGTTTAATTTTAATTAAGGTGTAATTTATTGAGAAATTATTGAATGGGACTTTTACCAGAGGGGAAGATCACACAGCTGCGCACGCTGAGCCGGTGTCACAGACTGTCACTCAATCACTGCAGCAGCATAAAACTCTTCAAAGTGAAACACGTTCTTTGCTCCGCACAGTGAAAAAAGAATAGATTCATCATGCAATGCCTTCATTTAATGCCAATTTAAGGCAGCACGCTGTGGCAAGTTTTGGCTCTAATGCTAATGCGGGCTTTTCTGCGTAATGTGATGGTCATTTTCAGGGTGATAATGCAAGTGGTCTCTTATGACATCAGTTTTTAAGTGTACATTTTTAAATCAGTGCAACAATATATCAGTGCGCTTTGTCCTGCGTCCCGCATGTAATAAGCAGTATTTATGCATTTACTCCACGCCCTCGTGGGGGTACTGGAAACTATCTCAGCTACTTCAGGCGGATTAACTGTATAAATCCATGTAAACATCCAAGTTAAGTGTAAATCACTGCCATTCGCGTGATTGACAACTGGAGCGCGAACAGACAGCATTTCTGCGCGTGCACAGCGAGGTGCGCGCGGCGCACGTGTGAGATGTGCTGGCGCGAGACAATCGTATGGCGAAGAGAGTGGCTATGTCCGCAATCGTTCACTCATTCACTATTTCCTATATAGTGAATGACAGTTAGTGCACTATATCTCATCAGTAAGTGAAGGAAATGAGTGAATTCGGACGTGAGTGTCGGAGCTCTGGGGCTGCCGCAGAAACATGAAATTTTTAAATACTTGGGCCTTACTTGTTATTCTTATTAAATAATATATTAATACAATAAATCTTCATTCTGTTTGTCATTTTTAATATATACTGTGTGTTAATATAAAGAGTAAGCACATTTGATCAAATAAAGAGTATATTTTAAAATGTATATGTTATTATGTTATTTTAATCAAGTAATGATTTGTCAAAAAGTAATTTACTGCATTAAGCATGAAATAAAACATTGCAGGAGTGAAGGAAGCAGTAAACCCCCAGCTCGTACGTCTTCCCCGTGGTGGATTGTGGGAAATTAACCATTGTCAAGTGTACATCAAATGTACACTTGAAATTAGAGAGCGTTGTGGGTAAGAATGAGTGAACAAAAGTAGGGAATGAGTGGCTCACTCAGAATTCAGACACTCCTACAAAATAGCGGACACTCGAAATAGTGAACTATATAGTGGATAGGGGGCGGTTTCAAACACAGCGAGTGTTCCGCACGACCGGAGTTGGTGCCCTAGTTGGTTGCGTACTCTGCATTTAGAGAGTGGCGGTACTGATGTACAGAACTAATGATATAAATACGTATGACACTGAAAACTGTAACTACACTGAAATAAGTGCACATGACTTTAAAAGCTATGAAATAGTGAAAGAAGGCATTAATAAAGCATGATCTTGCTTTGGTTTATATTTCAGCATTATATATAATGTCCTTGTGGTACATTTTCACGTTTTCACTGTAATAATTACTAGAAATGTTTCCGAACTCTCTTCTTATTGACAAATTCATCCAGATCTGACAAGAGGTCTTAAAGGGATAGTTCACCCAGAAATTACAATTCTCATTATTTACTCACCCTCTTGCCACCCCAGATGTGTGTGACTTGAAGATGAAGATTTTTAGAAGAATTTCTCAGCTCTGTAGGTCCATACAATGCAAGTTGAATGGGTGGCAACATTTTAAAGCTAAACAAAATCACATAAATCAGCATAAAAGTAATCCATAAGACTCCAGTGGTTAAATCAATATCTTCAGAAGTGATATGATAGGTGTGGAAGAGAAACAGAGAAACAGATCACTTTCACATTCTTCTCTGCATATCGCCCCCTGCTGTCTAGCAAAAAATGACATATATTGATCTGTTTCTCACCCACACCTATCATATCACTTCTGAATACATGGATTTAATGACTGGAGTCTTATGGATTACTTTTATGCTGCCTTTATGTGCTTTTTGGAGCATCAAAATTTTGGCCTACAGAGCTAAAATATTCTTCTAAAAATCTTAATTTGTGTTCTGCAGAAGAAAGGAAGTCATACACATCTGGGATGGCATGAGGGTGAGTAAATGATGAGAGAATTTTCATTTTTGGGTAAACTATCTCTTTAAAGTGATAGCTCAACCATAATGTAATATTCTGTCATTATTTCTCTACCCTCATGTTGTTCCAAACCAGTGTGATGCTTTGTATTATGTGGAACACATAATGTTAGGACTGACAGTCTCAGTCACCATTCACTTTATAAAAAAAAAAAATTATAATAATTATATATATATATATAAAAACATTCACTGAAAGTAAATAGTGACTCAGGCAAACATTCTGTCTAATATCTCCTTATTGTGTTGCATGGAAGAAAGAAAGTCATACGGGTTTGGAACAACATGATGGTGAATGATGACAGAATTTCCATTATTATTATTAATAATAATTCTGTAGTACTTGTTAAATGTGTATTATGTAATGGAATATAGGGGAGTAAACGTCTATTTATGAAAGTAACGAGTTACTCACTACTTGAGTACTCTTTTAATTGGATACTTTCTTACTCTTACTCAAGTAATTATTTATGTTAGTACTATTACTTCTACTTGAGTAATAATTTTTTTGAAGTAATTGTACTTTTACTTGAGTACAGTTTTTGGCTACTCTACCCACCTCTGTGTATCACAAGCAGCAGGAAGCCCGGTCTGGTGCAGTCCACTGGGGAGAAATTAATGGTTTCGAGTGTGTCCTTTTGATTGACATATCGGTGAAACCAGTGGCAGCTTGAAATTGTGCTCCACCTACCCTTCCTCAAGACCATTACAAACTGACCTAAAATCAGATACATATTCCATCTTAATTTCACCTCAAGTATCTATTTATAGAATATAGATACATATATACAGTTTGAAGTCATTAAAATAAATTTTTTAACCACTCCACAGATTTAATATTAGCAAACTATAGCTTTGGCAAGTCGTTTAGGACCAATGGCGTTTCTGAAGTTTTTGGGGCCCTAAGCAAAACCACTCTTTGGGGCCCCCACCTCCACAACACACCATCCACCCCCCAAGAAAACTACCTACCCCATTACCATAATTTAATAAAAATTCCAACATTTATCGCTGTGTGTTCCTATACTTTGACAATATTTCATTTTACATCGGCGAGTATCTTAACCAGGGAGTTTCGTAAACAGCGTTGCCTCACCTTGAGTGTCACAGTCTGCATCTGGGTCTCTGATTGGTAGATTTAGCTCACAGGAGGGAGAGTTTGGTTTGGGGATTTAAGGGTAGAGTTGTACCAGCTGTGTGTAAGGTATAATTTAAGTTGGAATGTAAAGTTCAAACTAAGGGCTTTGTAACTACTCTTTAGTTTATAACTAAGTAATTACTTCATTTAGTTACAGATGTTCTTAACTATTTAAGATATGTTTGTTTCTCACATTCAAATGAGCTGTCCGACAGTGTTTGATAGCCAGCTGCAACAGGTAAAGAAATCTGCGTGATGAGGGAGGAGTGGAGTTCCTTTAAGGGGGAGTTGAATGGCTTATGTAGGGGAATTGTGCAATGACATGACTACTATATCAAATCAAATCACTTTTATTTTCACACAACCAACTGCAAGATGCAGCCAGTCAGGATGCTCACTACAGTGCAGGTGTAGAACCGTGTGAGGATGTGGCGGTTCCTCAGCCGTCTCAGGAAGAAGAGGCGCTGATGAGCCTTCTTCACAACGGCTTCAGTGTGGATGGACCATGTGAGTTCCTCAGTGATGTGGACACCCAGGAACTTGAAGCTGCTGACTCTTTCCACTGGTGCTCCATTGATGGTGATGGGACTGTGTTCTCTATCTCTTCTCCTGAAGTCCACCACAAGCTCCTTTGTCTTACTGACATTGAGGGAGATGTTGTGCTCCTGACACCAGTGCGTCAGAGTGTGCACCTCCTCTCTGTAGGCTGTTTCATCATTGTCAGTGATCAGACCTACCACCGTCATATCATCAGAAAACTTAAAGATGGCATTGGAGCTGTGTGTTGCCACACAGTCATGTGTGTACAGGGAATACAGGAGTGGGCCAAGAACACAGCCCTGCGGGGCTCCAGTGTTGAGGATCAGTGATGTTGCTGCCCATTCTAACCACCTGGCATCTGCTTGACAGGATGAGCCTGGAGTTTCTCATCAAGCTTGGAGGGCACTATGGTGTTGAATGCTGAGCTGTAGTCTACAAACAACATTCTCACTTAAGTGTTCTTTTTTTTCCAGGTGGTAGAGAGCAGTGTGTATTGTAAATGCAATGTCATCATCAGTGGAGCGGTTGTTGCGGTAAGCAAACTGCAATGGGTCTAGTGATGGAGGCAGCACTATATTGGGAAAAGAAGATGATAGCCTTCAAAATTATTTTATTTTTTATAGCTGCAATCTCTAATTCATTTTTACATCAATATTATATGTCATTTATATGACATGAACATCAGAGTGGCTTCAGCCTTTAATTAAGCCCAGGACAAATGAACAACATTCACAGCCTCACCATTGCTCAAGGCCCCCCTTTGATGGGGGCCCCAGGCAATTGCTTGGTTTGCTTGTCCTCCAGCTTCGCCTCTCTAGCTTGTGCCAATGTTTTATAAAAGAACATTGTATAATCTGTTACCTCAACAACGTCCCCAAAACATCCTCAGAATGTTGAGGGCAAAATGTTCTACCTTTGTTAACACATCACATTACAGGCACGTTTAATAAAAAACATTCCGTCATCTCAGGCCTCAATAACATCCTCAAAACA
Source organism: Myxocyprinus asiaticus (assembly GCF_019703515.2). Lineage (NCBI taxonomy): Eukaryota > Metazoa > Chordata > Actinopteri > Cypriniformes > Catostomidae > Myxocyprinus > Myxocyprinus asiaticus. The sequence continues at coordinate 6,595,436 of NC_059383.1, read as the reverse complement.
TTTTACAAATGTTGCAGTGAGAATGTTCCTCCTTTTTTATTATGGAACATTGTACAAATGTTTTATAAAAGACCATTCTACAATCTGTTACCTCAACAGCATCCCCAAAACATCCTCAAAATGTTGTGGGCAAAAGTTTTCTACCTTTGTTAACACATCACATTACAGGAACATTTTATAAAAAACATTCTGTCATCTCAGCCTCAATAACATCCTCAAAAACATTTTTGAATGTTGCATGAGAATTTTCTTCCTTTGTTGTCATGTAACATAATCTGTGGCCTTGAAAACATCCTCAAAACATCCTCTGAATGTTGCAGTTAAAACATTATATCTTAGTTAACATTTAACCTTATAGGAACATTATTTGAAATGAGAAAACATCCTTAAAACATTCTTTGAACATTAGATTAAAACATTTTCTTTAAAACATTAATAGAACTTGTAGGTAATGTGAGCCAAAGTTGTGGGAGCGTTCCCTGCTAGCTGGGTAAGATGGGCAAGGAGGAGGTGGGAACCAGCTGAATAGTCAATTTAAAACTTTAATAACAAACTGAACTCAAACATAACATAAACTTCAAAACAAACAAAGATGCACACACACACAGCTTCATGCGTCTTTCTCTCTCTCTCGAACTGGCATCTCTGGCTCCCCCCCCCACCCCCAATCTCTCTTCCAATGATTTGTCAACTCAGTACCAGGTGTGCATCATCATGGCCCGGCCACGCCCCCCTCCTCGTCACACTCCTCCACCACCAGATTCAGGCCAGGGAGACATTAGGCCTGACTTACCAAACCCCACCTCCCCCCTTCTTGGAGGGCAGGTGTTGCCCTTTAGGCCGTCCTTCCTCCGGCTGGCCTTCCTCGCCTCCTGGGAAACTGAGAGAGACGAGGGGAGGGAGAGGGAAGAGAGAAAGAGCGAGTGGGAGAGACAGAACAAGAGAGAGAGAGGAGAGAGAGAGAAAAAGTGGCTCACCAGTCCCCAGACACGCTGTCGCCTGGTTTTCAGCCAGCTGGGCAGCGGTCCTCCGCGACGCCAGGCGATGACACTGGATCTTGCCTCCTGGCGGACAGCAGCAGGCTCCTCCGCCTCCCGGCAGATGTCAGCGGCTCCTCCGCCTCCTGGCAGATGGCAGCGAGCTACTCCACCCCCAGGCGGATGGCATTGAGCTCCCCCACCCCCAGGCGGACGGCAGCAGCTCCTCCGCTCCTGGTGGCCGGCAATGGCTCCTCCGCATCCTGGCGGACGGCAGCGAGCTCCCCCACCCCTAGCAGACGGTAGTGGCTCCTCCGTCTCCTGCCGGATGGCAGCAAGCCCCTCTGCCTTCTGGCGAACCACTCCAGTACCACCGCATCATATCTCCTCAGCGTCGCGACCCTCCAACAGCAACGAGGGCTCTCCGACAGCGCAGCCCTCCTCCCTCCTGTGTTTCGGCACCAATGTAACAAGGTTCTTAAGATGAGCAAGGAGGAGGTGGGAATCAGCTGAACAGTCAACGTAAAACTTTAATAACAAACTGAACTCAAACATAACATAAATTGCAAAACAAACAAAGACGCACACACACAGCTTTGTGTGTCACTCTCTCGAACTGGCGTCCCCGTAATTTTGATTTATTCAAGTGACTAGAGTCTTTTGACTCTACCACAAAGATTCATCACTGATTCATGGACTGAAAACAAACCTTATTCAGAGTAGCACCATATTTGACCATATTTCATTTTTGACAGAGATGAAAACTGTGAGGGCCATGAAGGCTGTGAGGGATAGGAGTACTGTTTGTTTAATGGGTTGTACTGTTGTTTAAATTGATGTTGATTTGATGTTGGTTTAGCAGTCGAAACATTGAAAAAACACCTTTCCTAAAAAAATTCAGTGGACAAAAAACTCCAGAAAACACGTTTTGTGAAAATGAGATGTGATCTAGGACCTTTATGTAGCTATACACAGTGCATGCCATTGTATAGTTGGTAAGTCTATCCCTCATAGACTTATTTTCATTTTTGTCAAAAATCAAATATGGCGCTACTCTAAATAAGATATGTTTCTGCAAATTACATCTTTACACCACTAGGTAGCAACAAACAAGTCATTAAATCATTAACTTAAATGATTAGTTAAAAACACAGTGAATAGCAGTGAACAAGAAAAATGTGATTACTCAAAGATTATTCACTTAAAAAACACCACTGGTTCGAAACCAGAGTATATCAGAACAGTTACAGGGAGTGAAGTTGTGCTTCAAGGAATGTTCAGAAAAAACAAAAATTGATGTTACAGTGAGGCACTCACAATGGAAGTGAATGGGGCCAATTTTTGGAGGGTTTAAAAGCAGAAATGTGAAGCTTATAATTTTATAAAAGCACTTACATTAATTTGTAAGTGATTTTACCACACTAAAATCATATTTACATGCATATCCTTTCTGTCTTGTGGCTATCTTTTGAAACAGTGAGTGTTTTAACGTTCAAAAATTGGCCTCATTCACTTCCATTGTAAGTGCTTCACTGTTACCCAGATTTTTTATTTTTTTTTTAAAGAAAAGGAGGAACGATTTGAAATACTTTTTGTGGTAATCAACATTATGCCACAAATGCTGTCGATTGAGCTTAAATTGTATTGAACCCGGAATATTCCTTTAATGCTTTGGATTCTTTTAGAACTATTTTTGCTGGAGGAGATGCTTTTGTCTGAAACATGAGTTGTTCAATGTTGTTTGTTGAACTGCTGTTTACAAGCAATATTATGCTTGAGCAATACCCCACGTTTGCCACTTTTTATTTAAAGCTTTAAAAATAAAAGCAATACAACAAGTTTGCCACTTTTTATTTCAATCACATATTGTGATGCAAATATTTTTGGCTGTTATAAGTTATATCAATACAAATAACACACAATAACAAAAGAGTATTCATCTTGGAAGCTTAAAAAAAATACTTTTTAATAGGGAAGACTGGGATTGGCTGGCACAATTTATATTCTTTGTTGAATATCTCTGGTGGAACAAACAGTAAGAGAACTAGAACTAGATATAGATTAATGTATTTCTAATGTTACATAAAAAAATAAAAAAATAAAAATTATTTCACAAAATATTGCCTACATGTTCATTCAGTAAAAGTTATGTTGTCCAACTGTGCCAACATTCTGTCATTGTGAAACAATTAATTGCAAAAACAATTAATTATATATATATATATATATATATATATATATATATATATATATATATATATATATATATATATATATAATGTAAAGAATGTAGGTTTGCTTGAATTCTGACCACATGATGGCGCAGTGAACTCAAAAGAGCAAATTCACATGAGCTTAATGGGCTAAAGAGACAAAACAGGATAGAGAAATGTTTCCTAGCACTGATGTGTGTACCGGAATGGGGTATGCATTTGTTTACTGGATGGTTCTAAAGCCATTCAAATGATTTTAAGAAGACATTTAAAACCATTCAAGTGATGCAATGTTCAAATGCCCCTGTGACACATTTTAAATGTTTAAATCCAAAAGACAACATGTTTAGTGTTGTAGAAATGAGACAAAGCAGTAACTGACTGCTTCTGGCTCTCCATACAGTGTCTCAGTGTTTAACGGTAGGCCATATATATTCTGTCTACATGAAATAATTTTTGTTTTTTTAATGTTGTGTTGGGAGAGCAGGAGTTTCCCTCTTAATGACTTAGCAGACTTTGGGAACTTTGTTCAGAAAAAAGATGACATCATACAAACTATTTTGAAAAGCCATTGGATACTGAATTCTGTGGAACCACTAATTATGCCCTCCTCCACTTTATGTTGGAAATTTAGTCACGCAAGCACACACATACACACAGGTGGGACGTTCCATATTTAAGCGGTGAAATGCGATGCTACCTTAGAATTGGACCAAAAGGAGTTATCTAAGCAGGCAGCATAATTATACTGCATAGCTGCATATCTTCTGGGACAGACTTCATGTTGGTAGCTTTCATATGATGCCTTTAAAATTCTGTCTACATAGTCAGCTCTGTAGTTTTTGGAACAAAGCCACCTTCTGGTTATGTTTGCCAGCTGTGCAGAGAATAGATTGATGGGAAATACAGTATACTTTAGCTGAGTCATCTTTATAATACACAAAGCTTTTAGTTTATTTTTAGCTACCCTGCAAAGAAAGATCCACAGATATTGGCTTCTTATGTATTATGCTCTTGATATAAACCATACTCCATCACAGAGCTCTCTACATCTGCCCTCCACAGTTTTGTCCAAACTTGGTCTTGCAAACTGTATTGCCATCACTCCCTGACTCAGCACAAGATCACACCGTTGTCCAGCATGTTTCAAAACTAGACAAGACACACCAGCTCTGTTTTAAAACCTAAGATGCTTTTCCACCATTTGGCTGAAGTGTTCTTTTTTTTATTGCATATTCTTCTTCTACTGAAGTGCTGAAAAATCAGGATTAGAATGGACTGACTGGGCAAGTTTCCAGTTGTGAGTCGCCATATAAATAAAGGCGTTCCACCAGCATGGTTGAGCAAATCTGTGACCGAACATCAGGCTGAAGGGTTGCACAGTGAGTAATGGCTCCAGTAACATTTCCACTTGAGCATGGTTCAGGATGGTTCAGATGGTACGATTATAAACCATTCCCAGACCGGATCTCTCGACACTGTTAGTTAACCGCGCTCAGGACAGAAAACTGAGCTGGTGGAACACCTGTAGTGATGTGCCAACTCAAGATTCACTTGGTCACTTACCCAGTCAGTCCATTCTAATCCTGATTTCACAGCACCACAGTGGAAGAAAAGAAACTGTAACCTGGCCAACGAGCTCAGAACGTAACAGTTCTGTGATGAGAACCATTTGGCCTTATGATGAAAATGCGGCTATAAACCTTATTCACGCTAGCACCATCTTTGATTTTTAATGGGAATGACAACAAGGCTGTGAGGGATAGACTTATAATCTCTTCAATGGCATGAATGCTATAAAGCTGTATAAAGCTCCTAGATCACATCTGATTTCCCACAACTCATGTTGTCTGGAGTTCTTTGTATACTGAATGTTCTTGGACAGATATTTTATTAAAAAATGTGTCTACGGAATGATCCAAAAACACTTTAAACTGCAGTACAGCCTGTTGAAGAGACTCTTAGTTATCCCTCTCAGCTTCGTTGTCATGCCCATTACAAATGGGCAAAGATGCCGCTATAGCGTGAATAAGGTTTATACTGCTTCTGAAAACGATACTCACCGTGCTCAGAACCGTTCGGCCCGATGGTGTGAAAGTGTGCAACGTAGGCAGCATTTTAAGGCTTTAATCTGGATGCAAAAGCTGTTCCAAAAGGTACATATTAAGATCCCTGATTATGGCCAAAGTTTAAAGCAGTATAGCAAGATCCTTGGAGTAGAATGCAATTCTGTAATGCATTGTGATAAGCTCAGTGAAAAAATCCATTCAAGGTGCCGGTCGAAGTGAGAGAAATGTTGATTCTACAGTACACTGTATATACCTATTATTAATTCAATACAAAAAAGCATAGGCATCATGCCCTTTCAAACTCATGAAACATTTCAAATATATTTGTACAAAGTGGATTTTAAATGGATTATTTTATTTTCCAAATAAGTATTTTATCCTTCGAATACTGGGTTGAAGAATTATAGTAGGCAAAAAAGATTGATTGTATAAAGTGCTGCGGCAGTAATCTTTACTCGCTTGTCTAAATTCGGTCAGTCCATGAGGGTCGACCAGTGCTCCCTCAAGAAAAGAAATAAGTGCATAACACCCCTGCCAGAAAGTAGGCTATCCAGAAAAAATTTAAAATGGACTCTAATACCCAATCATTTGGATGCTATGTATTTTTTTATACTTATACTGCTGGCCAAAAGTTTGGAATAATGTACAGACTTTGCTGTTTCGGAAGGAAATTGGTACTTTAATTCACCAAAGTGGCATTCAGCTGATCACAAAGTATAGTCAGGACAATACTGATGTAAAAAACAGCACCATCACTATTTGAAAAAGTCATGTTTGATCAAATCTAGACAGGCCCCATTTCCAGCAGCCATCACTCCAACACCTTATCCTTGAGTAATCATGCTAAATTGATCATCTGGTACTAGAAAATCACTTGCCATTATATCAAACACAGCTGAAACCTATTTGGTTCATTAAATGAAGCTTAACATTGTCTTTGTGTTTGTTTTTGAGTTGTCACAGTATGCAATAGACTGGCATGTCTTAAGGTCAATATTAGGTCAAAAATGGCAATAAAGAAACAGCTTTCTCTAGAAACTTGTCAGTCAATCGTTGCTTTGAGGAATGAAAGCTATACAATGTTTGAAATTGCCAAAAAAACTGAATATTTCATACAAAGGTGTACACTACAGTCTTCAAAGACAAAGGACAACTGGCTCTAACAAGGACAGACAGAGATGTGGAAGGCCAGATGTACAACTAAACAAGAGGATAAGTACATCAGAGTCTCTAGTTTGAGAAATAGACACCTCACATGTCCTCAGCTGACAGCTTCATTGAATTCTACCCGCTCAACACCAGTTTCATGTACAACAGTAAAGAGAAGACTCAGGGGTGCAGGCCTTATGGGAAGAATTGCAAAGAAAAAGCCACTTTTGAAACAGAAAATCAAAAAGAAAAGGTTAGAGTGGGCAAAGAAACACAGACATTGGACAACAGATAATTGGAAAAGAGTGTTATGGATCTTAACCCCATTGAGCTTTTGTGGGATCAGCTTGACTGTAAGGTGCATGAGAAGACAGCCACATCTAAGGCAAGTGCTACAGGAAGTGTGGGGTGAAATGTCACCTGAGTATCTGGACAAACTGACAGCTAGAATGCCAAGGATCTGCAAAGCTGTCATTGCTGCACGTGGAGGATTTTTTGATGAGAACTCTTTGAAATAGTTTATGAAGTTCTGAAAATTTCTTTCAAATTGTAATAGTAATTTTTCACGTTATTAATGTCCTGACTATACATTGTGATCAGTTGAATCCCACTTTGGTGAATGAAAGTAGCAATTTATTTCCATAAGAGCAAAATATGTACATTATTCCATACTTTTGACCGCCAGTGTATATTGCATTGTTAGCTTAGCAATATGCTAACGTTACATTTTGGATGAGTCTCTAATGCACCTCACATGAGGAGCGCTGTTTGTATGCTGCATGGAGTTTCTGCCTATGCAGAGCATTCCATGAAGTTTCATGATGGTTAAGATTCTGCTACATCTGCTTCTCAGATGTTTCTCTTGCAAATGTTTTAGGTCTCATCTCTTGTTTCAGAAGAGATCTCAACCTGTGCTCATATTTGCCAAGATTCAGAAGACAGCTTAACAATGTCTCAAACGTACCTACATTTTTATATCAGTAATTACATTTGCTCTAGAAAAAAACATTATTCTTCATGTATAAAAAAATGACATCATTACTCTCACTAGTACACTTTTGTTATCAAAAATGGAATTTCAAGTAGTAAAAAACATAATTCTTAACATCTGTAACAGCATTTTCACTAGTAGAACTTCATAATTATCTGTTAATCAATCCTGTTCTAGACACATTTACAGATATCTATAATTGATTTCTTACTAGTTGAAATTCCAATTTCACATTCCAATCTCACAATCTTCAGATACCTGGAAGTGGATATCAATAAACTGAAGAGTAATTAAAGATATCTTAACCCGATGGGGCGGTCATTAATATAGGGGATAAATACATAAATAATTGAGTCCTAGCCAGTGTTATGATCAGCAGACAGATTGTTCTTAGGGGATGGAAGTTGGCCGGAGCGCCCTCATTTCAAGAGTGGTGCACAGAGACGGGGAGGGTGGCGGCAATTGAGGAAATGTCATACAGAAGGTTAGGCAACTTAGATTCATTTTATAAAAAAATGGGGCAGCTATTTGGCCTTCTTGGAGGGCTCTTGGGGAGGGGCAGTGGAGAGAGATGTGTAGTTTTAAATGTGTGTGATTATTTATATATATATATATATATATATATATATATATATATATATATATATATATATATATATATATTTTTTTTTTTTATGTGTGTGTGTGTATACTCAAGTGTGACCACAGGGATATTTGTTGGGGGTCAGGGTGGGGTTGGGGATTGGGAGGGGGAAAGGGAATAATGGGGGTTAAATGCTGATTCTGTGAATATATGTTTTGCTTTTCTGTGTCAATTGTTGAATCAATAAAAAGTGTTAATCAGAAAAAAGATATCTTAACCCTACACTGTTAACAATTTCTGTAAATCGAGCAGTATTTTGCTGTATTATGAACAGTGTAATACTGTAGATTGATTACACAGTATGCTACTGTATTTCACAGTTGCATTATGGGTAAATATACTCTGAGTGGTATTAAAATCCAAATTCAGTTAAATTGAGCGCAGAAAATAAACTGACCAATGACAAGAGACTATTTTTCGTGCTGAAAAGGCAGAGAAAAAAGAACAAGAACGTAATGGGAGTTTGCTAATGTATTTCTGATATTTAATTCTGTCATATTATCAATTTACAATATTTTCTTAAAAGAATCTTTAAGTAATTTGATTACTGAATGTTTAAGGAGTTCTCAGTTGCCTCAGGCTTCACCATGTGATTATCAGCCATGGTAGAGAGCGGATCGAACGTCAACATTAGGAAATTGAACAATTTTGTCAACTAGTATTTGTGTAAAATGAACAGCAAGGACTCCATGCTGATTCTTATGTTTGTGACCACTTTTGGAACGGCTCAAAAAGGTGAGTGTTGTTGAAGCAATTCGCGCCTCTATTTTTTAATTTAATGGGTAATGTGTTTGTCCCCTCCTGTAAACTTCAACGTAAGATTAGTTAAAAGATAGTTAGCTAGTGGAGACTCTGATTTTGAATGACCATGTAATTGTAATATACTGTAAATTGTATAGCCTACGTGTATTATGTATGTTGGGCTTAACGCTAACAAAATGATTCAAAATGCACGTCTGTGTTTCGTGTACGCTGTCTGTACTGTGCGTCCAAAAGCCACAAAATGCTGCTTTCTGATGCTGTATGCGGAGGTAGGATTATAATAACGTACTTTTCAAACTGTTCTGAACATTTTCTTCAAGAGTTCCCTTCATTTAAAACACGCTGTTGGTTAAGCCATTAACTGCTGCCCCAAACTTTCTAATGCAGCCACTATATCGTTTGTCCAAAGTATGCAGTAATGGAGAGCGTTTTCAAAATGCAAATGTATTATTGTGAACGTGGCCTAATTTTGTGGACTTTCTGTGTTCCAGTACATATGTGACAGAACTGATTTCTGAACGTGCATCTGCATTCATGCATACAAACCTGTGAATGAGGTTCCTTAGAAAAGACATGCTGAAGTGTTACAGTAATTTAAAGCTCTAATTGAAACTGAGTGGGAATGTATTTAATTACGATACATTGTAATAACTGATGATTTTACTTAATTTAGAAGATCCATTGAACAATAAAAGTTACTGAAGTTACATTTTGTTGTAATTTTTCTTTATTCATTGGCATTGTTAAAGTAATGCTATTCTATAATGTGCATATATTGTATTCCAGTAAATAAACTGGAGAAAGTGACCAGATAATTACTGTCAAATTTACAGTGTAACAGTGTCTATTCATTGTATTACAGCACAATACTGGTGCAAGAAACTAGTAAAATACTGTATATTTTACACTGTAACAGTATATTGCTGTAACTACAGTTTACGGTAAGATGGATGGTACTGTAAATCCTTTTACAGTAAAATTACTGTAATCCAATTATAGTAAGTTACTGGCGAACTGCTGTGGTTCAAAAATGACCTCGCGTCTAGTTTGGATAAAAAAGAGACTTTTGATCTGCCACTCCAAGTATACCTCTATTCAGGTGTCGTTTATCATTTGAAGTGACTTTTGTAACATTTAGTTGTAACATTATATTTTTTATTATAAGAGAATTTGCATCACTACCCCTAGAATGCATTTGCGGGTCCTATTTAACCTATTTGTGTTTCCTCTTGAATTCAATGCATTTAACATTGGTATTCTTTTTGTAGTGTGTTGATTGTTTTCAGTTTCCATTTGTTATGTAATTAAACATATGTTAAATACCATGTTCCCGTTTCTATTTATGGGTAGTATGCAAGTATAGAAAGTTATCATTCAGTTGATGCTTACAGTATATCCAGAGTGCTTGATATATTACAGTCCTCATGGAGCAAACTAAGGTTAGATGCCTTGTTCACGGTAAGGGCACAATGATCATAGGTCCTGGACCACTTCTTGGTGTATTTCAAACTGCAACTTTTCTTTTTTCAGTATGCCTCACCACTCTGAACAACAAATATTGCTTCAGAGAGTATTAGAAATATAGTGTTGTTCTGCAATATAGAGCATAAGGTTGTTATATAAGTTTATCACAACTTGTTTTAAATGTATTTATTATCCTAGTCTATGGTACATATATGTATGCGTTTGTGTGGATAAAGTTGCTGAGACATTCATATTTTTCCACCAAGCATGGAAATTTCCCATATTTCTAATATACAGGCTTTTTTACACTCTCACACAAAACTCCTTCTCCATTTTCAATGTGTCTGAAACTCTTCAAAACTAAATAAAAGACTATCAACTATATCAACTATTTAATTTAAATTATGAATTAAATTATCATGAGAGTTCATTTTCCTTGAAAAAAAGTTGTTTTATAAAAACTAAGCATCTACATTTCACTTGGGTCTTTTTTGACCCACATATGCATTGAATGGGGGTGAAGTTACATATGCGTTCCAGGGTTAAATGGTTTAAATTAAATACAACTACATCTTAAATGGCTACTAGTTACAATAATATTACAGATATCTGAAATAAACATAGACACTAGTGAAAATTTCAGATATCTATAATGAGCATTTTCACCAGGGCCTGTATTAGGATGCGATCTTTTGGGGCACTTGTATGCAGAGACTAAAAACAGTACAAGGAACGAAAACCGAAAATGAGCAAAATCGTTTGCTGAACTTAACCAAAAATGGGAACAAAGTGATTTTCATTCATTCTGGAGTGAAAAGATAATTTTTAAATGCTGGTCACCGATTATAACTGGTCAGTTTTGTTCTGATCATTTTTTAATGAAACTAAAGGCCAAAGGGTTTATCACAGTAAATGTTTTGAACTACACCACTTCATGTTGCCCAAAAAAATTAAACATGTGCTTTGATCCTGAAGGAAACTACTGCATCACACATTTCTTTGCCTTAATGCATGTTGTGGATGAAGCATTCTGTGAATGAAAACCTTTTTAACAACTATTTATAAATACTACATATACTGTACATGCACGGCTAATTCTGATGCAAGGAAAACATTATTAGAGGTAAAAAGTACATAGTTGTTTCCAAGTCTTCACTGATTTATTGTTAGATATGAGGCACTAATACAGATTTGATGCTGCTGGGTTTTGACTGATAGGCAGGTCTGTAATTAAAATATACTTTACTGCCAATTAACTGTATGCTTGTTATGATTTCTATGCAGATAAATCCACCACACAGAAAAAAAGAAAAAAAAAAGTGGTTTATTTTGGGCTTGTTTTTTTCCACACTAGGCTTTAGGCAAATCTAGGGATGCAATGCCCCTCCCCCCCTTTTAGGAATAGTGCATCCAGTAATTAAAATTCTCTCATGATTTACTCACCCTCATGCATTTCCAGATGTTTATGACTTTCTTTCTTCTGCAGAACACAAATGAAGATTTTTAGAAGTATATCTCAGCTCTGTAGGTCCATACAATGCAAGTGAATGGGTGCCAAAATTTTGAAGCTCGGCAGTTACGGCGTACCCTTCAGCATAGCCTGGCGTGTGCCACCTCTTCAAAAATGTAACTGCGCATCTCGTCGACATAGACCACAAAAGCTGTGATTGGTCCACTTTAACCAGAAACAGCCCCCAGAATGATAACACGGATATCTGAGGTAGTGTCGCATTTTATCTAAGATTATTTTATATATTATTTTATATATAATATCAATGCATCATATCACATTGTATTTGGACTTGGGACCATTAAAGCAATTGTCTTAATCGGGAGCATCTGTGGTTTGTGTTTCATGAAGTTACATGCGAAATGCGACAAAAGATATCTGTTTACAGCTTATAAACTCTAAATGCTTTTTTTTCTTTTTCTCAGGGCTTTTACTTGAGAACAATTTGATGTGTGAGTGAAGTAATATGTTTTGTATTCTACTCGCAAACTTTATGATCTGCATGTTGATTTGACCGTATTTTTGACAGAATTGTGTACAGTAAATATTCATATTTCAATTAATTCAATTTCAATATTCAAATGAGTCTAATTTGTGAGTAAATTACAAAGCACCTTCTAAAAGTTGGTTACATTGCCAATATGCATTTGTTAAATCTTTAAAACGACACCCATTTAGTGTTAATCAGGCGAGTAGTTATTAATTAATTTGATGATTGCTTTTTCAGCATGCAATGTCAAAAGTATGCCAAAATATGTATTTATTATTAAGCAACTCAAGAGCAAGCATACAGTAATTTCCTCATTTTGTTTCTCCTTGCAATGCAGGCAGCATGTATAATAAATAAAATACACCAACATTTTAACATGTTTACATACTTTGAACTCATTTTTAATGCTAAAATAATTGAATAAATACTTTTGAATACACAAATTACATTGCTTACATTGCTTTTATTTATTTCTGAATGTTTTAATAGCATTCCGGCTGTGTAGAAAGATGCAGACTCATGAACGCAGAACTATAAATGCAAACCAACATGTTGGCCACTAAGCGGAGCCTACACTGTAGGTCAGACACAAAAGCAAAAATCAATCTTTAGACCCTGCCATCATTTTCACTAGTTAAAAGTCCTTTGTTGATATCGGAATGGGCATTTGCAGTACTAACAATGTAATTATTAATCAAAAATGATATTTTTCCTAATAAGAAGTACATCGCTAATATGTGAAATTGGAATTCCCACTAATAAGAAATTAATTATAGTTCAGTCATGACAACTCTTGGAAAGATTTAACATGTTAATGTGGGTATGACATGTTGATAGTATATTGGTCTTGGTGGACTAGATCTGCTACGCTGCTCCTGCAGAGCAAGTATGGATACTTGCTACTGTTAAAAAATAAACATACTGAGTTAAACATATGGACATGCAGCTGCTGCACAATTAGACAAAATGCAAGACATGCTGTATCGAGCAGGTATGACATATAGACATTACAAACAGTCTCTGTGTAGCTGATCAAGACCTGGAGGTGGGTTTCAGAAAAAAAAAAACTCTCGAAGTGAAAACGGCTTGTCTGCAAAATGGAGCAATTTAAATGCTATACAAAGAGAGAGATGCAAGTTGATTGGCTACCCGATTACATGTCAAAGGACCAATCAGCTTGCACCATGCAAACCGATTGGCTTAACATGTCACATGTGAGAGATACAAATGGCAAACAAACAAAAAGTTCAAAGAACCTTTCAGTTTGTGCCACGTAGAGTTGCATGGCTGAACTTTGGTCATTTGTACTAATGCTGACATAATCAATTATATTCATGAAAATAAGTGCTTTTTCACTTGTAGTAATTCCATTGCTGATATCAAGAATGAGCATTTTGCTATAGATATCTATAATTCATATCCTGCACGTGATTAAATGTTGAAAGGACTTGTGATACAAAGTTAGAAATGTTAATACAAACATTTCGTATCAAATAATTTAAATTGAAATCCACATTCATTTTATAGCTCTATACATCAACAATTAACTAATATTTCTGGATTTTTATTTCTCCTAAGGAATTTTAGAGAGAATGTTGACACTTAAATGAAGTCTACCGAGTACACCTTTCATTTACAAAATGTTATTCTGGGCAAACTTGACTGTTGCTTTGGTGCACTCTCATAAAAAAGACTTTTGAACACTCTGCATTCTGATGGAGTTGTCCGTTCAAGACTGATAAAGTGATTCTGATAAACTGTTATTTCTGATGTTTAAAGGCTGTTATAAAAAAATATTTATTTGCTAATGCAAGAAAAGCTTGTGATCCTTAGAAGGCCATGGTGAATATAGATCAACTTGCAAGCAGACTGGTTTAGATTAGGATGCCAAATCAAGAGGTAGATGAAATATGGTGCCACTGGGACCTTGCCAAGAAAGGTGAAGCATTCATCTGCTACCTGACCTCACTGTTTACACAGCAAAATGAGATGTTTAGATGAGAAATATTCTTTCCATGAACCCAAGATTTCATCATGCTCTTGTATTGTACATGTTGGCCCAAAAACAGATGTGAAATGTTTTATACTGGCAGCAATGAAGTGTACATTATCAAGTATGCAACCTTATCAAGAACAAGGAGTGCCACTTCAAAAAATAAATAAATAAATACAATATATATATATATATATATATATATATATATATATATATATATATACATTCAAAATATTGAATTCATAGTTCAATGTAACAATAAAATAAAAAATGTAAAAAAATGTAAATATTTTCTTTAAATGCAGCCTCTAAATTGCATGAAAAACAGCATTTACTGTACCAAATGCTTTTCTTTATCCATTTGCCAATCGAGTTAAAAAGATACAAAGCCCCTTAGAGGACAAGGTGGGAATTTTTCTTCTGAAATAGTTTTGCATGTCCTAGCAATACGTTTTTCATTCCATCGCAATACAGTTACAAATGTTTTACAATAGTAACCATATTTTAACCATGATATTCATAGTGAAACCATAGTAATTATGAAGTAAAACAAAAAACTTATTATGGTAATAATTTTGTGGTTACTATGGTTTTACTACAAATACCATAGTTTTCATGTATTTAATGCAGGAAGTGTTTACAAGATGTTTTCTTTCAAGTGTAAAATTAAAGTAAAATGGTCTTAGATGACTACCAGTATATTCATTATATTCTGGGAAATTATTTAAGCCATACTTGATTTGGGTCTACAGTTCACAATAAAGACATACTGTAAATAATACAAAAAGAGGATGCATCATGAGGGAAAAATAAATGGCAGTTTATTCAAAATCAATTCAGTAGTCAAGTCAATAATATGGGGTTTTCTAATAGCTGAAGAAAAGATAAAAGTTTTAAAGTCTGGGACTGGGCTTCTTACTTTATAAATGTTATATTTTCCCATCATTCAGAAAGTTTAAAGCTTCAACTAACACTTCATTATCAGATTCAATGTTATGGAAAAGAACCATCATGACAGAAACATTCAGAAATGTATACATTGAAAGTAATAAAGAAGCAAAAATTTGAGACCAGAAATGCTTCGTGAAACTGTAAAAGCAAAAATACAATCAAACTAACCACTTGTATTTAAGGAAGGTTGGGAACTATGAACTAATTTCTGTTTCCAATACAGAGTCTATGCAGCTGTGTCAGACTCAGACTCAGACCTGAAGACCGACGCATGAGGTGAACTAATTATTTCTGTTTCCTATACAGAGCCTATGCGGCTCAGTAAAGAATGCTCAGTAAAGAAAGCAGTTCAATGGCAACTTGTATCACATCCGATTCAATTTAGCATCTTTAGCTTGTTTAAGTGAAGATACAAGTATGGCGACGAGGATGGGATAATTTGTGGATTATAACTCAGTTAAATCTTATTGTAGGTTTGTCAAACACAAAAGATGGATCCTACAACATCAGTGCTGAAATTCGACTGCTACAGTGAGCCCGCCACACTAGGACCATGCTGGACAAGATGGTTATCGGCATTTGAACTGTTCGCAGATGGAAAAGTGTTACTGCTGGGGCAGAACGCAAGCGATGCAACCAATCAACGGATATGGGCATAACTCCTACATCACTCCTACACATATATTCTCAATTTTGGAGAATACGGAACTGTTACGGTTTACTACACTGCAGTGACCGTTCTGAACACTTACTTCGTACCCAGAGTAAACACCACATTGCGAGACAGTCCTTCTATCTGATTGCACAAAAACAAGGTGAGACTGTACAATTGTTTGTTACACCGCTTAGGCAGGCTGCTAAAGACATTAACTTAGGAGCTGACAAAGACAATCAGTTCCGTGATGCCATTTTGAGCAAGTGCAATTCTGATTACATTCGGAGAAAACTGTTAGAAGAAGGCACAGAACTAACGCTAACATGCATGCTCAAAATGGCCATGAAATGCGAGTGTGTGGAGTTGCAAATGTCTGCCATGCATGTCTTTGAACCTGAGAAAGGGGCAGAGACTGCACATCACATTGTGAGAAAAGGGGGAAAGTATCAAAAGAAAATGCCAAAACAAGGGGGAGAAAAATTAGAGAGACAGTGCTGTAAATGCGAAGTGATCATTTTGCCAAAGATCCAACCTGTCCTGCATGGGGTCAGGAATGCATAAAATGCAAGGGCCACAACCACTTTGCTAAAATGTGCAAGACCAAAAGTGTGACTAAACAAACAGCTAAATATGTTAGTGGAGAAATGGAGAGAACCGACAACAGTCTGTGATCTGAACAGATTTGTATTTTTAGTTGGGGGAGTCAGTTTAAAGATGTTAATTGATTCTGGGGCTACAAGCAACATCATTGATAAAGCGACGTGGGAGATGCTGAAAAGCAAAAGAATTGCATGTCACTCTTTCAAGACTGATTAAAAGCTATACACGTATGCATCCAAAGAGCCCCAGCCTGTAAAGGGAGCATTCACGTGTGTGGTAAAATGTGGAAGACAGCATGCCCAGGCTGAATATACTGTCATTAATGGAAAGGGAGAGCCTCTACTGGGGAAAGATACAGCCACCAAGCTGGGTGTATTGAGAGTTGGGGTCAGTATTGCCGCAATTAGGGATGTAGCAAGTCAGATTCCAGAACAGTATCCAGCTCTATTTAAAGGAGTGGGCAAGCTAAACACTAAGCAGGTCAGCCTTCACATTGATGAGAAGGTGACACCCGTAGCTCAACCACTACGCCAAATTCCATTTCACCTGAGAGAAGTAGATCTAGATATCACAGAACCAGTCACCGGTGCTACACCATGGGTAAATCCGGTGGTAGTCGTACCTAAGCCCAATAATGACATTAGGCTGTGCCTGGATATGAGGCAGGCAAATAGAGCAATAACACGAGGCCGATATCCAATTCCAACAGTAGACGAGCTGCTGCAAGGCATGAATGGGTCCACCATATTTAGTAAGCTTGATCTTAAATGGGGTTACCTCAGCTTGAGCTTATGCCAGAGTCCAGAGGCTTCACAACATTTGCTGTACACAATGGCACATACTGATACAAGAGACTGATTTTTGGGGCCAGCGAGCAATACCAACATGAAGTTGCATCAGCACTCACAGGCACTGAGGGCGTGGAGAATATTTCTGATGACATTATTGTGCTTGCTCCAAACCAAGAGACACATGATCAGAGACTACATGCAGTCCTGTGGAGGCTGTTAGACTGCGGATTGACACTCAATTGGGAAAAATGTCAGTACAATATGAAAAAGCTAGTGTTCATGGGAATGCTTCTTTCAGAAAAGGGGATTGGACCAACAGCTGAGAGGGTCCGTGTTGTGGTTGAGGCCAGAGAACCAGAGAATGCATCATAAATGCGAAGTTTCTTGGGTCTTGTGGGATATAGCAGTTGGTTTATCCCACAATTTGCATCAGTCAAAGAACCACTGAGAAGATTGACAAAGAAAGACACTCAGTTTACATTTGGCCCCGAACAAAGACAGGCATTCCAAGCCTTGAAACAAAAACTAGCTGAAGCTGAAACCCTCGCCTACTTTGACAAGAAAGCGCCTACCAAGGTCATTGCAGACACAAGCCCTGTAGGTAGAGTTGTACTGATTCAGGAACAGAAAGGAGAAAGTGTCCCCATATGCTATGTCAGTCGCGGCCTGACGGAATGTGAGCGTAGATACTTGCAGACTGTGCGTGAGGCACTGTCCTTAGTTTGGGCATGCAAGAGACTTCATCCATTTATACAGTATATGGGCAAAAGTATATCGGGGCCAAATGTAGACACAACACAACCCACACAACCTATGGCCACTTCACACATTCGCGCCTGCTCCGCTCTCTTTTTCAGTGGGACTATGGAACTGGCATTCAGCTGTGAACAAAGCTGACTTCATTCCAGCCTTCGCAACACAGTCCACCCTCAGCATCCTTGCACTGAAGGAGACATGGATACGTCCAGAGGAACAGGTTTGCTCATTCCAAACAACTGGACATTTTCACCACACTACTCTCTATGTAACAATACTTCATTTGAATTCTATGCTGTTACTACAATGCAACCCACAAAAATCCAAAATCCATGTTGTTGATAACTATCGCCCTCCCGGTCAGCTGACAAACTTTCTTGAGGAGCTGGATGTCCTGCTGTCCTCCTTCCCTGAAGATGGTAGGCCACTTGTGGTTCTTGTAGATTTCAACATACACCAAGACAAGCCCCAGGCCACTGAACTTCATTCTCTTCTGGCCTTGTTTGACTTGGAAAGACTAAGCACTACAGCAACTCACAGATCAGGCAACCAGCTGGACCTCATTTTTATATGTAACTGTACCAACACAAATATTCTTGTTACTCCTTTACATGTCTCTGATCACTACTTTGTTCGATTCAACATGACTCGCCCATCTATATTAAAACAGACTCCGTCTTTGGTTTCCTTTCGCCGTAACCTCCGTCCTCTTTCACAAAAAATTATATATAGTCTTGTTGCACTTTAATCTGTCTTGAATACTACCATTCTGATGATCATGAAACTTTGTAATGCAGCACTTTTCATACCCCTGTCTCCCTAAGATGATTTGCTTATGATGTATTATTCCTCTTTTGTAAGTCGCTTTGAATCAAATGTAAATGTAAAAATTTTATTTAGTCACAGACCATAAACTACTTGAAGCAATTTACAGTCTGCGCTCAAAGCCATGTGCCTGCATTGAAAGGTGGGTGTTAAGGCTGCAACCATACGACTTTTGTGTGGTTGACATTCCCAGAAAACAGAACATAGCAGATCCACTGTCACGTCATCTGCTCAAAAGCTGGAAAGCAGACACATGAGCATGGTGCGGAGGAATATGTATGATTTTTTGCAGTGAACACCACACCAAGGGCACTCACAACAAGGGCTGTTGAGGAAGCATCAGCCATGGATAATGTACTGGGAGAAGTCAGACGGGCCATACAAACTGGTTGTTTTGATGTGTGCAAATCATACGCACACATTGCCAGTGAGTTGAGTGTGATTAGACAATTAGTCTTGAGAAGGACACGCATCTTCGTGCTAGAGCTTTACATTTAGTTCACGAGGGACATTTGGGCAATGTGGGCACCAAACAATATCTTCATAGTAAAGTGTGGTGGCCAGCAATTGACAAAGACGCAGAGAGACATGTCAGATCATGTCATGTGTGCCAATTAGTCATGAGACCTGATGGGCCAGAGCCACTGAGGCCAACAACTCTACTTGAAGGACCCTGGCAGGATCTAGCCACAGATTTACTAGGACCGCTGCCAAGAGGAGAGTCCATATTAGTTGTTGTTCACTATTACAGCCGCTATTACGAATACGCCATACTTAAGTTCACTACATTGACAGCTTGGAGGAAGTTTTCAGGCATCATGGCCTGAAAAGAAAGCAGTTAAATGAAAGCAGTTCAATGGCAACTTGTCTCACGCCTGATTCAATTCAGCATTTTTAGCTTGTTGAAGCAAAGATAAAACAGTTGTGGCTGGAGATTGTGAGGGAACAAATGGAATGTGAAGTGCAACTGAAGGCTGTATTTAAGTGTGTGCTGCTCCTGGATTTGATTATGGAGAGGCCACTGAATGCTCTCCATGCATCAGAACTGCAGTTTGGCTTTTACAGCTGTCCTGAAAACACAAAACTCCTCTCATTTTGCATGCAAAGTAAACATGGACTTCTGGACTGTGATAGAGGAGGAATTTCTTCAAGAAAACATGTTCATCGAACAGCATGGCAAACATGTCTACATCAGGATCATTGAATAACAAGCCAACTGTAGTGAAAGTAAAAGGTTTTATAGGTATAGTTCACCAAAAAATGAAAATTCTCTCATCACTTACTCACTGTCATGTCACTAAAAAAATCCATATGCCTTTTTTTCATCCGTGAAACACAAAAGGAGGTTTTTTTCTCTCTTTTCCTTATTATGACAGTTCATAGTGACAATGGCTGTCAAGCTCAAAAACAAAACAAAACATAAAAGTAGCCCATATGCCTATTATTTGCAAGTCTTCTGATGCCATACAAAAGCTTTTTGTGATGAACAGATTTAAATTGAAGTTATCACTTACTGATTATTGGACACAAGACACTCAAAAATCAATTATGTTTATTGTCAGTCATGTCAATGGCATTAACCAGCTTGATCACATGGAAAGTCGGCATGTTGGACTGGCCACATTGTGCCGACTTATTGACAAGCGCCATCTTCCATCAGACATTTTTGCATCGGCTCCAGTGTGTTTAATTTCTCCAGTGGTGTGACTAGAAATGCTTTGTGTCAGGAGCGTTGGAAACCCAGGTTCAGATCCTGCATAACCAGGAAGTAATCACGTTCTCATATTCAGCAACAAGCATGATTAAGAAGTTGCATTTTCCCCTCTAATATAAAATTTTTCCTCCACTGATGGTTAGGTTTAGGTTTGGAGTTTGGGTGTTCAGTTTATAAAATATGCATTCCTCTTCACTCTGTCACAGCCTGTACAGCTGAAAACAACTCACTTCACAACTCGCTTTCGGCACCCCTCTGTGGACATTATACATGGAAAATGGAGCTCACACATATGCCCAACAACACTTACTGCTTTGGCCACTGGGGGAAGTGTCTCAAATTTTGGTAAACACAGACCGATTTCAGCTTAACAAAAGTCAACCTACTGTTTCCGATTTCACTGTAAGAGCAGTCTGTGTCTTGATGAACCATATTTGAATGGGCACAAACAATAATAAGATTTGAAAGGGCAAGGGAAGATTCTCAGAGAATAATGATTAGATTTTGAGTCTGGTTATATGATTTACTTTTATTATATTTTATTTATTTATTTTTTCACATTTTTGTAGCTCGACAGCATCCGTCACCGATCACTTTTGTTATATGGAAAAGATGATGAAAATGAAAACCTATCTTTTTGTGTTTCACAGAGCTTTGACGGTGAATATTTCTTTTTAGTTCCTTGTCATTTAAAAGATTAACAATCTGTTAGAATCCAAATTATTTACAAATGTCTCTTAGTACAAGGAGGCAGTGATATAATGTGTTATGAGTTTTAAAAAAAAGGCACACGTTTATGTAATTCAAAAGAAACTAGAAAAACTAACATTTGTTATTTTTTACAGAATGTACAAAAGCATCAACAAATCTCTGCAGTCTCTGTGGTAAAGAAAAGCCAAAAACAAACAAACAAACAAAAAAAATCATCCCTACATAAGTAATCTTTCATCTGTTTTTTTATCTGTTTTGTTGATAAAACAAAGTAGCCATCTAAACCAAAAAAAAAACCAAAAAAAAAATCGTTTACATTTGTTAAAAAGGTTAGAAACATACTCTAGGCAAGTGTGCAAACATAGATGCAACTGCTTAGTCAATGCATTGTAAGCACATGGTCCTATTGCATATAACAAGCATTCTTGTCTTACTGTGGTGGTAACGAACATCAAAACTCAAGGGGGCGATAAAGTTCACTTCAAATGTCTAGGCCAGGGGTCGGCAGCCTTTTTGACTTGGAGTGCCAATTGTTATTTTCCTGGTCAATCAATGGCTGTGCCGAAAAAGAAAAAAAAAGGTCATTTATGTGTCCACTTGTGAAAATGTTTCTATTTTACATTTTTCTAATTTCATTGTTTATATTTCATTACAAGTGATATTATCAGCATAACAGTTTGAGTGAAAAATTTGTGCAAAACCCGATGATTATGATATAATCATGATCCTGCATGTGAATTTTCACAGAGCATCTTAAGTGCTTTAATGAAAGAAAACCTGTCCTTTTGTACAAAATGAATTACAGTTAATGTCACAAATTTGCTTATTTGATTACTGATCACGAAATTGTGTGGAATCTTAAATATTTCTTATATTATGTCATTGTAATCATGTAATCTTGTAGTATGCAAGCAACAGTGAGAGAGGAGCAGACTGTTTTATTTATAAGAAGTTTTTCACACCTGCATTCCAATCTACATCTTGATGTAATCCTTCCTCATGATCACGCAGCGTGTTTTCATCAGCTGAATGGGAGGCTAAAGTGTGAGGAGACTCTCGCTGCCATTCGCGCATCACAAGCCGATCAACTATTTAGCCCTTTTTGGTGAATCACATCTGCAAAATCCTAAAACTTTATTTCCAGGTTTAATTTATATTTTGAATAAACATTTGAACCGCACGATGTGGGTTTATGTTTTCTCTAATCGTTTAATGTAATTTTGAGTGTGACTATGGTTTAAGGAGGGTGTACCTGTATGCTGGGTTGGAAATCTCAAGGATTAATAGTGGTGTTTTCCTTATTACATCACGTGTTGTTCTGAAAGCAAAAAGAAACAAATGAAACACGGAATGTAGGCTGCCATCCGTGCAACCTGACGAAGCAAAGTGGGCGCGTTTACTCGTGCAATTAACCGAACGTGAAGCGCTGCCGGCTTGTGATGCACAAATGGCTTGCATGCGCAGCGAGAGTCTCGTCACACATTAATAGTGTATAGTCTCTCATTCAGCTGATGAAAACACGCTGCGTGATCATGAGGAAGGATTACATCAAGATGTAGATTGGAATGCAGGAGCGGAAAATATATAAATAAAATAGTCTACTCCTCTCTTGCAGTTGCTGGCGTGCCAGTGATTACCCCTCCGCGTGCCAATGCTGGCACGCACACCATAAGTTGCCGACCCCTGGTCTAGGCCATTAAACACAATGTGTTATTTTTCATGTAGCTAGCTATGAACATGTTGACAGATGAGTGTGTGCTAGAGTATTTACTAACTAAAGGAAAGAAGAAAATACATTATAAAAGGTGGAATGTGCAGAATGCAACAACATATGAAATCAAGCTTGTGCTGTTAGAAGAGTTTGCATTCATGTCCTTCTGGGAATGCAATGTTTAGTTGCGTTCGATTATGATGCATTCCAGAACATGATACATGAAACAGAACAGCGCCAAGTTACTCAAAAATAATACACTACAAATAACCTCTATAAATATTGTAATGAGATTACTATACTGGTTACTTAATAAAAAAGTAATCATATTACTAATTACTTTATTTACTTTACTAGTAATTCACTTAATTGAAAGTAACTGTAATCTGATTACTAGATTTTAAAATGTCATGTTACACTACTTTTGACTAAAAAGTAATTAGAGTACAGTAACTAATTATGTTGTAATTAGATTACACCCAACATTGTACTAGAAGCAGTTGCATTTATGTACTTCCGAGAATGCAACTCATAGTTGTGTTACATTTCTTAACACAATGACACTTGAAATTGAGCTTGCGTAGCTAGAGTTTGCACTCACATACTTGCATAGAGTATGTTTTGTTTTTAAATCTGCTTAAAGCCAACCAATTGATCTAGCAAACACACAAACTTAGAAAGTTTTCCATTTCTACTGTCTCTTACTAAAGTTTACAGGAAAGATGAAGTTGGATTTGGTAACCAATGCTAACGAAATAATACACTTCTTAGCCAAAGAATAAACACAATGTCCCAAACTTTCTGAATAAATGAATTCCATTTCCATTTTCCATATGGCTTGAGGCATTTTCATGGCCTTTTTGAACACATCAGTCCATCACATCTTTCAGAACAACAAATCTCTGGAGTGCCACTGGAATTTAGGTGAACAGATGTTCATCAAAGTATCTGGGTCGTGGTTTAGTTACCTTACGTTTCCATTTTTCCTCCTTAAAACAACAGCAGAATCGCTCTGCAAGAATGTGGTTGGCTTTCTAACATTGGAAAAAGTGCTGCTGGCCTAGAAAACAGCTCTTCTTTTGAGTTCAGTGACAACACAGCAGGTTAAAAAAAACAGAACATGAACTTGAGCGGTCTCAACTTTCTGGATTGCAGGACTGGGTTGGTCATGTCGAATCCTTGCCCAAGAGCTTGTGAGTGTGTTTGTGTTATATGTTAAGGTATATGTTCACACCAGTTCCACTTTGGAGTTAGGGTACACGGCCACCACATCATAACCCTCAGGAGGCTGCACGCGCGCCTTGGCGTGGGTCTCACAATACAGATTGTCATCAATGAAGAAATACCCTCTTTGCTTTAGATTGAGCCCACAGTCATCACACATGAAACAATCAGGATGATAGAGCTTGTCTCTGGCCTTCACGATGGTTCCCCTGTGTGTGTAAAGACAAATATATGTGACTATATGCAAGACAGTTCTCATATGCAAGTTATTATAACATATTGTGCTTGTACTTTAATGTCACTTTAAAGTCATATTTGCCAGAATTTGGAAATTCAGACAGACAGATAAAATTAGTCATGAAATTTCAAATGTGGAATGCATTTAAATCCATTTGACCCATTGCTAAGCTCTGTCCCCTGTCCCATAATAATGAATTTAAGATTTCTGCATTGTGCAAAATATAGTGCAACTTTCAGTAAAATGTGCTTAAAAATGCTTAGAATAAAAAAGATAGCTGGAATGAAGTGTGGCAAAGCAAAGCAATTTTATCTTCCAATTTTCTTATAAGAAATTGTTAAGTAATGCAAAAACGTGATCATAAAATAATAAAAATCAAGGCAAACACTGCAAACGGATAAGCCTCCTTTGATAGCCTGTGATGAGGAGGAGGTGTGGCCAGGCCATAACGATGGACAGCCAGCGCTGAATCAGCCCAATCAGCGGGAGAGGGATAAAGAGGAGCCAATTTGAGAGAGAGAGAGAGACACACAAGCCACTGTGTGTGTGTTTATGTATGTTTAAGTTCATTTATGTAATTAAAGTTCTGTTGACTACTCAGCCGGTTCCCGCCTCCTCCTTGCCCATCCTTACCCTTTACATTGGTGCCGAAACACGGGAAGGAGGAGGGATGCGCTGTCGTGGAGTCCTTGCCGCTGCCGTTCACCAGGGGAGGAGCGGCTGTCGCCCGCCAGAGGACAGAGGAGTGGCTGAGGACCAGGTGAAGGCATGTCTGGGGACCGGCGAGCAAGTTTTTCTCTCTCTCTCTCCCCTCTCTCTCTCTCTGTCTCTCCCCCTCGCTCTTTCCCTCTCCCCTCATCTCTACCAGGGCTCCAGAGAGGTGGGAAGGGAAGGGAGTGCGTCATGCCGGAGGTTTCCCCATCCTGAATCGGGCGGCAGAGGAGTGTGATGAGGAGGAGAGCGTGGATGCCCGACGCTGAGTCAGCCCAATCAGGGAGAGGGATAAAGAGGAGCCGGGGATGCCAGTTCAAGAGAGAGAGAGACACATGCGGCTGCTGTGTATGTGTGTGTGTTTATGTTTGTTTAAGTTCATTTATGTAATTAAAGTTTCGTTGACTGCTCAGCCGGTTCCCGCCTGCTTGCCCATCCATGGTGCTGTGAACTCTTTATTTATTACAGTATCCCCTCTTTTATGACCGGAATCAATATGTAAATGAACTAATGTTAAATTAAAGGCATTAATTTACCTTGAAGCACATGTAAGTGTCCTTACTGTTATGTTATTTGGGAGTGATGCTGACACATAGTTTAATCCACAACATGACCATATTACGTTATTCTAAAGATTTATTTAATTAATGTCCCCCTTGTTAAAGGGATAGTTCACACAAAAAGGAAAATTCTCTCATCATTTACTCACCCTCATGCCATCCCAGATGGATGTGTGACTTTCTTTCTTCTGCAGAACACAAATTAAGGTTTTTTAAAGAATATTTCAGCTCTGTTGGTCCATGCAATGCAAATGAATGGTGACCAGAACTTTGAAGTTCAAAAAAGCACATAAAGGCAGCATAAACGCAATCCATAAGACTCCCGTGGTTAAATCCGTGTCTTCAGAAGCGATATGATAGGTGTGGGTGAGAAACAGATCAATATTTAAGATTTAATATTATATATTTATTTAATAACTTAATATAGATTTAATAATATATTATTTTTTTCTGTAAGTCTACACTATCACTTTCACAATCAGCCACCTACTTGTTGGGGCTGATCAAAGGTGGAGATTGATAGCAAAAAAGGACTTCTGAAGACATAATTTAACCACTGGAGTCATATGGATTACTTTTATGCTGCATTTACATGCTTTTGGAGCTTCTGAGTTCTGGTCACCATTCACTTGCATTGTATGGACCTACAGAGCTGAAATATTCTTCTAAAAATCTTCATTTGTGTTCTGCAGAAGAAAGAATGTTATACACATCTGGCGTGGCATGAGGGTGATCAGAATTTTCATCTTTTCATAACTATCCCTTTAAGAAGTTGCTAAATGTGAGTCATTTTACCTCACATATTATAAATGCTTAATAACACCTATTCAACATTAGTAGACTATGAAAATGTACCTTAATGTAAAATGGAAACATGAAACATTTATTAAGGGGTTGTCAAATAGTAAGCCATTTACCTCACGTTTTATAAGTGCTGAATAACACTTATTGAACATTAGTAACCTATGTAAATGTCCCTTAATGTAAGGTGGACACATATGAAGAATTTATTAAGGAGTTGCCAGCATTAGAAACCTATGTACATAATTTTTAGTATGGTTTAATGATCATTAGGTAATAATCAGCTTTATGTAAGGAATAATTGATGACGGACCATTGAATTATTGAAAAATAATGCACACCCAAGGTGGTAATGCGGTCACGATGGAGTTATGCTGTAGTCAATTATTCCACTTATACCACGGTTCAGGGTTTATCTCAAGACATTTTCTGGTTTTCGTCCCTAAAATGCTCTTGTGAGCGGAACTACTTTCTTCTGCCACGGATTCAGCGTCTTGCTCTGATACAGCTCAAGCCTTCGTTGCTAGTTCAAAAACGTCACTTAAGAACTAGCAACGGAGGATAGCGAGGCTTGCACTGCTTTACTGGAGCACTTACTGGAGGAACAAGTTAGTGTGTTTGTGTGTGTGTGTGAGAGTTTATGTGTATGTTTTTGAGGGATCGAAAGAGAAGCTCAGAAACTGAGAGAGATCACCTGTGGGATTACTTTTATTTGTTGCAGCTCTCATCAGAATTAACATCGCTTCAAAATCACCAAGATGTAACTTTAAGCACTTCTCAGCAGCAGCGAGTGTCACCATATTACCTTTGTAAACCTTAACAACTTTTCAACCCTACTAAGATGCAGGTGTGCGCTGACATGATGGCACTATTTCTTGCTCTCGAGTAAGTGTGTGTGTAATGCACATATGTATGTGTGTCCACGTGTGTGAGAGCTTAAGAGAGGGGGAGGGGGGGCGAGGGTGTTTCCCACAGATATTTCAGATGATATAGAAACTGTTGATCAAGTGTATCTAGCTCTGATGCAGCTCAAGCCTTCGTTGCTAGTTCGAAAATGTCACTTTACCACTAGCAATGGAAGATGCGCTGCTTCTCGACATTGGAGTTACAAGGTAGTGTGTGTGTGAGTGGGAGGGGGGTCGTTTCATTATTACACAATGGATAATAAAAGTTCAAATTAATGAACAGATAAATAAAAAAAAGTATATTCAATATAGGGATGCCACGGTGTGAGTTTTTGACGGTTAGATTACCGTCTGAGAAAAAAATTGCCAGTTTTACAATTATATGCACATTTTCTTATTATGCAACAGCACTGGTGCAAAAAATGCATATCATATAACAATTGATTAAACATCGAAGTGGACGTATTTATGAGGGATATGTGGACACTAAAGGAAGCCCTATAATAAGAAAACTGATAAATACACACACACACACAGGAGGTAATAAAAGACGCTCCAATCTAGGGCACAACACTGCTTATGTGCATCCCGAGCTCAGTGATGTTCTTAAGTGTAAACAAAGGGCTTCAAAAGTGCATAAATGTAAGATTATTGTGGGTGCGCAACATGCTGTTCACGGCATTAAACAGTTTTTTCTTCTGCATCAGTTTTTTAAAGCAATCCATTTTTCTGTCAAACACCCCAACATAAAGAATCAGCAGCAGACTCTAATTACTGTCCACAACACCTTAAAAATAAACCTTTGAACTACGTGTAATAACGGGAACATTGCTTACAGCAGGCAATTTAAAGACCGATAATGACTTAAATTGACATTAATTGTTGAATGTGGCGAATTTGTACAGAAGCAATGCTTTAAATAATGAGGACGATTTAAGACACAACTTTTCAAAATTTACTCACTGATAGCACACAGTGCACCGTGCGCTGTCAGCATGCTTAAAACATTACAAAAAGATAATTTATTAAGCATTTATAACATGTAAGTGTTGTTATAACCTCTTATCAATGACTAAACGATGTCAGACACTGTAATAAGCTCTGGCCCCCTCCCTGCTCGTTGTGGTGATGAGGTTTATAGTAGATTAACGCCACTGAATGGCTGGATGTCTGAGTGGTGTCTGGAGAATAGCATAGGATATATAGACAACTGGAAGAGTTTTTGGAGTAGACCTGACCTGCTAAAGAGAGACAGACTCCATCCCTCCAGGGAAGGTGCCGCTGTCCTCTCTAGTAATTTGGCTCATAATCTATCAATGATAGTATCTGACTAACTGGGGCCCACGTCAGGAAGCAGACAAACTGGCTAATCCAAATGTCTGCTAGCTGCCTTGAGACATCACACAGGTCACATAAACTACAACACATAGAGACTGTATCACCTAGATATCATATAGAGACTGTCTGTTCCCCGAACTACCAAACACAAACCCCTCACTAAATAATTTAGAAAAAATTTGAAACTTGAAAAAATTAAAGATAAACATCATATGAAGGTAGGGCTACTAAACTTTAGATCTCTTTCTACCAAAGCACTAATTGTAAATTAAATTATTACAGATCATAGTTTGCATGCGCTCTGTTTGACCAAATCCTGGCTTAAACCGGATGCATATATTAGTTTAAATGAATCTACTCCCCCAGGTTATTGTTATAAACATGAGCATCATCAAGGAGGAGGTGTTGCTACAATTTACAGTGAAGTTTTTGGTGTTACTCAGAAGACAGGATATAAATTGAAGTCTTTTGAACTAATAATGCTTAATGTGACACCGTCAGATATAAATAAAAAATCTCTGTCATCTTTTACCCTTGCTATCCTTAGGACATGTCCCAAGAAACTTTAAAATGGCAGTTATCAAACCGCTTATTAAGAAGCCACAGCTTGATCCTGGAGAACTGGCTAATTATAGACCAATTTCAAATCTCCCGTTTATGTTGAAAATACTAGAAAAGGTAGTGTCCTCCCAACTATGTTCATTTCTACAGAGAAATAGAATATATGAACAATTTCAGTCAGGATTTAGACCCCATCACAGTACAGAGACTGCATCAGAGTTACAAATGACTTGCTCTTATCATCTGATCGTGGCTGCATTTCACTTCTAGTGCTTTTAGATCTTAGTGCTGCCTTCAACATGATAGATCACGACATTCTCTTGAATAGGCTATAGAATTATGTTGGCATTTGTGGACTTGCATTAACATGGTTTAGGTCCTATTTAGCAGACCGCTACCACTTTGTCTATGTAAATGAAGAATTGTCAAACCAAAAAAAGGTTAAGTATGGTGTGCCACAGGGATCAGTTTTAGGGCCTCTGCTTTTCTCTTTGTATATGCTTCCCCTGGGAGATATTATCAGGAATCGTGGAATAAGTTTTCACTGTTATGCCGACGATACCCAACTTTATATTTCTTCAAACCTGATGAAATTTCACAATTCTCCAAATTAGCAGAGTGTATCAATTAAATAAAAGATTGGATGGCCAGAAATGTCCTTCTACTCAATTCCAACAAAACAGAGGTACAAATTATTGGACCGAAAACCTCTAAAAACAAGCCGCTAAAATATAATTTGACTCTCGATGACTGTACTGTTACATCGTCTTCAACAGCGAAGAACTTAGGTGTTATATTTGATACCAATCTGTCCTTTGAAAATCAAATTACCAATGTTTGTAGAACAGCATTCTTCCACCTAAGAAATATTGCTAAATTATGACACGTGCTCTCTGTTGCTGATGCCGAAAAATTAATTCATGCGTTCATGCGACCTCAAGACTAGATTATTGTAATGCATTACTGGGAGGATGTCCAGCAAGATCAATAAATAAACTTCAACTGGTTAAAAATGCAGCAGCCAGAGTGCTGACTAGAACCAAGAAATATGTTCATATTAGCCCCATTTTATCGTTGTTACACTGACTACTTGTTAAATTTCATTTTAATTTTAAAATTCTATTAACTACATACAAAGCTTTGAATGGTCTAGCTCCGCAGTCCTTAAGTGACCTTCTACCACGCTATATTCCATCACGTTCATTACGATTGCAAAATTCTGGCCTGTTAATAGTTCCTAGAATATCAAAATCCACAAAAGGAGGTAGATCCTTTTCATATTTGGCTCCTAAACTATTGAATAGTCTCCCTAACACTGTTCGAGATGCAGACACACTCACTCAGTTTAAGTCTAGACTAAAGACTCATCTATTTAGCCAGGCATACACCTAATTTATCCTTCAACTCACAATTAGGCTGCTTTAGTTAGGTCTGCCAGAGCCAGAAACCAGAAACATTGATCATGATCTAAAACTCTGCAATAAATTGAATGGCATCTATGCTAATATTATTCTATTTGTATCCCTGTTTCAACCTCGGGACTCCTATCCTGAGGTCACCAGAACCGGCTGGATCCAGCTCCATTCCTGCTTCGTGTTGGACTCCACTGCTATGTGTCGCTGAGTGATGATGACTAAATGCAGCCGGTGCCAGCCAAACATCACTTCAGACTCTTATGATGGACTTCAGAGGATGAACTGATGCCAACTCCAACCATAAGACATGGGAAACATCATATGCCATTGCCTGAACCTTGGACTTAGGATAGACCTCACCAAAATTACCGGCCGGTTGAACTGCGATGCACCTCACTCATCTCTGCCTGCATCACCTCGGTCTAATGATGGACTACACTCTTATAATGGAATACATAGACTATCAATTAATTGCCAACAAAAGCCTTCATCAGCCAACTAACAAAGGACCATGCATCAATGTGAACTTGTGCCGTTAATCCAGGATGGACTTCAAAGACATTAGTCATTAATCTCAAAAGTTCATAAAAAAATCTTTGTTTAAACACTGACCATTAACACTTACTTATTTCAATCATTTTAAACCATGACTTGCACTAAACATAATTAAGTAATATTGGCATTATAGTCATGATGTTAGCCAGAGGGGAACTGGCCCCCACAGTGAGCCTGGTTTCTCCCAAGGTTATTTTTCTCCATTAACCAACATCTTATGAGTTTTGTGTTCCTTGCCACAGTTGCCTTTGGCTTGCTCACTGGGGTTATAAATACAATTTTTATTTAATTACTTATTTTTAAACACAATTCACAATCGTATATTATCAAACTACACAATGATGACTCTAAGACATTATAGATATTACAGTTTCATTTTCTGTTAATGCATGCTCTTCTGTAAAGCTGCTTTGAAACAATGTGTGTTGTGAAAGGTGCTATACAAATAAAAATGATTTGACTTGACTTGACCATAATGAATTTGTATTGACTTATTAGTCATTAATGAATCCCTTTATAACAAGGGTGTAGCCAGGAAATTACATTTGGGTGGGTCTCAATAAAAATGGATTGGCCAAGTTTTTGACCTAATTTTATTTTATTTTTTTTTACCAAATTTTCCTTAACAACAGAGAAGTGGCGCATTCAAACAGTTCTTTCACACTTTCAGAAATTAGAATTTATGCATTTGTTTTATAAATATATATTTGAAGTCAAAGAATAATCTCTAATATTCAGGGTGGGCATGGGTCTGGCCCACCCTTGACTACGCAACTGCTTCATAAACCCTTAAAAAAGTGAACATTTATGTAAAGTGTTACCATTTAAATATTTGGAAAATGAAAACAAAAATATGTGTAGAATAGTATAAAGATGTCACTATTCTAAGTGCCTTTGCAATAATATTTTACAGTATTTTTGGAAAGATTTCTGTAAACTATCCAGCCTCACAGGACTTCCATAGACTTGTCTTAAGCTCACTTTACAATAATGGCAGATGGCGACAGTTGCTAAAGTAGGTTAAGTTAATAAAGTTTTTAAGGCAAAAACACTGAAAAACACTGCCCTGGAAATGTGTTCCCTATCTGTCACTCACTCGAAGTTGTGTCAATGTAGTGACACTAGGGGTCACTCTTGGGAGCCCCAAACACCTCTGCTTTTTTGAAAAAAGGCCAATGATAATTTGGAATTTGCATGCCACTCCCCCGGACATACGGGTATAACAGGAGCTGGTATGCAACCACTCATTCAGATTTTCTCTTCGGAGCCGAGCGGTTCTATTCATTGAAGCTGAATTCATCCGCGAAGTTCATTCACCTCATCTGCTGGATTCTACGGTGCATTTCAGCGGCTTCTCCCCCTCTGCACCCGTGGAGTGCAGAGAATGCCCCTGGGCGCTTCGGCAGAACAATTAAAAGAGTATATTCTAAAAAGAGTATATTTTCTTTCTAAAAGAGCAGCACACATGGAACGTCTTTTTAAAGATGCCATTTGCCTTTCCTTTCCTGGTTGCGGTCATTATCTCTCCATTTCTGACGGCCACGATTGCTGTCTTACGTGTCTGGGCGCTGCCCACGTGGAGACATCATTCGTGGATGGGTCTTGTCCTGATTGCGAGAACATGACCATGGCAACGTTGTGGTCGCGGCTTGCATTTGTAAGAAAGGCTGACAAGGCACTGTTCCTTGATGCCCCCATCTCCCAGGTTGGCCTATTCGGTGACACCGTCGAGGACTTTGCCCAGCAGTTCTCGGTGGTGAAGCAGCAGATGGAGGCCATACAACACATCCTGCCCCGGCGCGGCTCAAGACCCCGCACTCAGTCTGCTTGTCGCTAAGGGCGTCCTCCTGCAACAACAACACTAGCTCTGCCGCAGCCCGCCCCCGTGGCCCGGCCCCAGCGTGGAGCCCAGCGCAGGAAGCAGACGCCACCCGTCTCACGGCCGGCCGCTAAGAACCTGAGGAAGGCTTCGAAGCGCCCCTGAGACGGGCGACCCAGGGGCAAGGAGACCCGCTTCGCTGGAGCTGGTGAGCAGACCACTCCATCCCCCGGGAGGAGAATCTTTTGTTTTGTTTTCATTTAATTTCGCCACATGTCCAAGAGGCTGCGGTACCCAAAAATTCAACAAAAGAGCGGTTTTCTTGTTGCCCGGGTCACATGTCCGGTGCGCACGGACATCGTCACGACCACCGTCCACCGTCCCATCTTTGCAGGTATGGCGCTCCAGTGGCGGTCCCCCCGCCCCTGTGCACCCAGCTGTGGCACAAACACAACCACATGGGATTGGGTCCGGTGGACTACAGGGACGAGACTCCTCCTCCCCCTCCTTGGCCAATCTTATGGTGGGCGGCAGGGGCCAGGTA
Organism: Myxocyprinus asiaticus; assembly: GCF_019703515.2. Taxonomy (NCBI): domain Eukaryota; kingdom Metazoa; phylum Chordata; class Actinopteri; order Cypriniformes; family Catostomidae; genus Myxocyprinus; species Myxocyprinus asiaticus. The sequence goes on along the minus strand of NC_059383.1, from coordinate 6,561,787 downwards.
AGTGCTTCGATGTCCTTGGACTCAGCACGGCCACAGGGCTTGAATCCCCTCGACGTGGCACCTCGAGCTCCCCCCCGACGCAAGGCCCCACCCGCCGGTACATGAAGTGCGAGAACGCCGCTACCTTGCGTGCGGAGATCGCTACCCTTCTGCGCAAGGGCACAATAGAGACTGTCCCTCCAGCTGAGATGAAGAAAGGGTTCTACAGCCCTTACTTCATCGTACCGAAGAAAGGCGGTGGGTTGCGACAAATCCTGGACCTGTGAGTACTGAACCAGGCTTTGCACAGACTCCCGTTCAAGATTCTAGCGAGCGTCCAGCATCAAGATTGGTTCGCGGTGGTAGACCTGAAGGATGCATACTTCCACGTCTCGGTCTTACCTCGACACAGACCCTTCCTGCGGTTTGCCTTCGAAGGCCAGGCATACCAGAACAAGGTCCTCCCCTTCGGCCTGTCCTTGTCCCCTCACATCTTCACGAAGGTCGCAGATGCAGCCCTTGCCCCGCTAAGGGAAGTGGGCGTCCGCATCCTCAACTATCTCGATGACTGGCTAATCCTATCTCACTCTCGAGAGTTGCTGTGTGCACACAGAGACCTCGTGCTCCGGCACCTCATCTGACTGGGGCTTCAGGTCAACTGGGAAAAGAGCAAGCTCTCCCCGGTTCAGAGCATCTCTTTTCTCGGTCTCGATGACAGCGTGCCTCACGAACGAGCATGCACAGTCGGTGCTGAACTGTCTGAAGGTGTTCAGACGGAGAACAGTGGTTCCACTGAAACTTTTTCAGAGGCTCCTGGGGCATATGGCATCCTCAGCGGCGGCCACAATGATTGGGTTGATGCATATGAGACCGCTTCAGCACTGGCTTCAGACTCGAGTCCCGAGATGGGCATGGCGCCGCGGGACACATCACGTGATGGAGCCGCCTCTTCAGCCCTTGGACCGACCTTGCATTTCTACGGTCAGGGGTTCCCCTAGAGCAGGTCTCCAGGCATGTCGTGGTTACAACAGATGCCTCCAAGACGGGCTGGGGCACCATATGCAACGGGCACACAGCCGCCTGCTCCTGGACTGGCCCACAGCTGCGTTGGCACATCAACTGCCTAGAGTTGTTGCCAGTACTGCTCACCCTGCGGAGGTTTCGGCCATTGATCCAAGGCAAGCACGTGTTGGTCCGGACAGACAACACAGCAACAGTAGCGTACATCAACTGCCAAGGTGGTCTATGCTCCCATTGCATGTCACAACTCGCCCGCCATCTCCTCCTCTGGAGTCAGCAGCGCCTCAAGTCGCTGCGAGCCACTCACATCCCGGGTAACCTCAACACCGCAGCAGATGCACTGTCACCTCAGGTTACTCTCAGGGGAGAATGGAGACTCCACCCTCAAGTGGTCCAGCTGATTTGGAGTCGATTCGGTTGAGCACAGGTAGACCTGCTTGCTTCCCAAGAATCCTCCCACTGCCCGTTTTGGTACGCCCTGACTGAGGCACCCCTCGGTATAGATGTGCTGGCACACAGCTTGCCCTCTGGACTACACAAATACGCATTTCCCCCAGGGAGCCTACTTGCACAGACAAGGTCAGGGAGGATGGGGAGCAAGTCATCCAAGTAGCACCTTACTGGCCCACCCAGACGTGGTTCTCGGATCTCATGCTCCTCGCGACAGCCCCTCCCCTGGCGAATTCCCCTGAGGAAGGACCTTCTTTCTCAGGGATGGGGCACCATCTGGCACCCATGACCAGACCTCTGGAATGTCCACGTCTGGCCCCTGGACGGGACACGGAAGACCTAAGTGGCCTACCACCCGCGGTGGTAGACATGATCACTCAGGCTAGGGCTCCCTCTACGAGGCGCCTGTATGCCTTGAAGTGGCATCTGTTCGCTAAGTGGTGCACTTCCTGACGCGAAGACCCCCAGAGATGCGCAGTCAGATCAGTGCTTTCCTTCCTGCAGGAGAGGCTGGAGGGGTGGCTGTCCCCCTCCACCTTGAAGTTGTATGTAGCCGCTATTTCGGCTCGTCACGATGCAGTAGATGGTAAGTATTTGGGGAAGCACGACTTGATCATCAGGTTCCTGAGAGGCGCTAGGAGGTTGAATCCCTCCAGACCGCACCTCGTCCCCTTGTGGGACCTCTCTGTAGTCCTTCAGGGTCTACAGGGAGCTCCCTTTGAGCCCTTGGAGTCAGCTGAGCTTAAGGCACTCTCTTTGAAGGCCCTCCTGACTGCGCTCACTTCCATCAAAAGGGTAGGGGAACTGCAGGTGTTCTCTGTCAGCAAATTGGCAGCTGTGTTTGCGGTGAAACTCGCTGACCGGCCCAGCACGTGCGCTAATGAGCCCCTGTACTGAGGTAGGTGCCCCACATGTACTGGTTCCCCGAAGGCGACCCCATGTGATATCTTCCGCAAAATCATTTCCCTGATGACAAACTGCATCTTCCTTGGGCAGAGGCCCCTCTGGTTGCCATGCTCTGTAGAAACTCCTCCCCCTTCAGATAGGACCTACCATGGGACCTCTCCACATGACATACTTCCAACAAGACTCGGTAAGACCATGTGACGTATTCCACTCAAAATACCCCCCCACCCCTTTGGGAGGGATGTGGTCTTCAGGGTGTCTTCCCCTTGAGAGGGACACCCCCCGACGCAGACACTTATGGCTCCCAGTCAGTTAACAAATTCTACTCTGACTGAACCATGAAAATGTATTGTACTTTTTTAAATTAAATAAATATATAAATATTAATATATATGAACTAATATTCAAATTTTAAAGTCAGCTGATTTTTAAATTGATGTTGTTTTCTTCGTACACAAGAGGGCGCAATAAATACATAAACCATTCAGCACCGTTATATTATTGCATAGAACATTCCTATCCTGGCTGTTAAAAAAGAGCATTTCATTTTCAACTAATGAAAGTTTTAGTCGGTTCATATTCTCAAATGTTAAGTCAAAAGTTAAATGAGGGGGGGAAATGCTTCAATAGACATTCACATGGTGTTACACTTGCACTGATTCCTCCTACTCCAGACTCAAGCTTCATAATAACAGCGAAATACCACATTGTTTTTTATTCAGTACAGGAGTATGTAGAGTAGCAATATTCTCAGATAGCAGTGGTATTCAGCTGAACTCGGTGGTGAAGCGGCTCAGACTATGAGCACAGGCCAGGGGCTGTTCAAACAGACTGAACACAACAGACTGAAACCGAATGCAAGGATCTCGAGACATTTCCAAGTTGAACATCTTTCCTGACAAAGCGTTTAAACAACTCATTGCTTAATCTGAGAAATGCTTATAAGAGAGCAAGATGCAATGGCCAAAGACCTCCACCAACAGTAAGGAGCTGTTCACACCGAATGCGTTCGTAACCATCCATTTGTTTTTCTATGTAAACGCGCGCTAGATGAACGTCTTTGTTTCCCTTTATTTTTGTTTAATCAGTGTCTTGTGCAGGAGCGCTGTTTTTTTAGATGATTTGTCTAATTAACAAGAAATTTAAAAGCATATTGAGACCACTGCTTTCTGTTAAACTGTATTTGTTGCGCTGTCTAGCCTTTTTTAGTGCAAGAATGTGATCGATCTAAAGTCATTGTATTACTGTGAGTAATACAATTTAGATAAAAATTTTTATTGAAATCAGATGCGTTTCTGATTTGTTTATACTTTTCTCTTGGCTGCATGAAGATATTAATTTGATTTCTCACGTCACTAGCTTTAAATATGCAACTTAGCTGGCTAACGAATGCATAAACATGACCAGCAGGATATAAACTAACGCAAATAGATGGTAATAGATGGTAACAATCGTGACATTTAAACATTTGGGTGTATTTTTGTCCATTGTTCTAACCGCTTGAGGTTAGCTTTAATGTTAGCGTCCTCTCAGCCTTGTCGGTAAACATACTGCTGTTCTCTACTAATGCAGCAGATCTAGTCAACAAATTAATTACTTTATATGATATGACAACATGTACTGTAGTGTACTGTATACATATCTTTTCGTTGTTGTTTTAAATCCACATCTGAAGTGTTCCGCTCCATGCAGAGTGTAGTCTCACGTGTCAAAACAAACACCACAAGGCATCAGTGAAAGGATAGTTTTTATTTCGCCTCTAGAGGCCGCTCTCATACTGTATAACGACAGTGGACCCTTCCCAGCCGCTCCAGCACCAAACGCAACGGGGAAAAACTATCGGTGTGGATTTTTGCAGATAACCGATAGTTCCAGAAATCTGTTATCGGTGCCGATTAATCGGCAAAACCGATATATCAGTCACCCTCTAACCTGGATCACCGGTGCAAAGGGGTGTGGCCACATGTTGCAGCAGGTCTAGTTTCATTTGATAATTACATATTGTACCAATGTAGGGCTATTTTATGTTGGTAGCATGTGCTGTTAAACTCTTTATTTAAGTAAGAGTTATTTAAGTATAATAGCCATTGAAACTAGTTCAACTGGATCAGCTGAACTGGTACTTACAATAAAGGGTTCAAGTGCTGTTTGTTTCAAACATTTAGACAAATTGATAAGCAGCACTGTTTGACACACTTACACAATGCCATTGGCACAGCGCGTGCACTGGGGCAGCTTCTGTAGTCCAGGGATGGGCGTGAGAGGAGCGCTGATGGGGCTGCCCTGTTTTGGCCCTGGAGATTTGACTGGAGAACGCAAGCCTCTTACTGAGTGTCTTTCTACTGGAGAAATCCCTGAAAGTCAAATAGTGACAAATTAATTGATATACTGTACCCGTATACAGGGGATCAAGCATGTATTTGAACATTTTAAATAAATGAGCAATACAATCTTTGCCTTTCAAAAAATGTTATCCATTGAAAAAGACTGTACATCCAGTAATGAGAAGCACTTGGAGGTTATGTATATAAACATAAATCTCTTAATATAAAGTATTTTAATAATCATTCTCTGTATCATCTAGCCATATGTGCATGTAGCCACCAAAATTGATACTCTGCATTAAAAGTGCTTAATACAATCCATAAATACATACAGGGCATTTGGTTTCTGTAAATTTACTTTCTAAATTAATGCACAAATAAAAGCAGAGCTGCTTGTATTTGCAGCCTACTTCAAAAACAATGTTTCAAGTGTTTTAAACAAGCCCTCGCCCACCTGTCTGTAATTCTAGACACTCTTCTGTAAAAACTAATGTTGCAAACAAACATTTCAGAGGTGTTGTTCACATGCAACTTTGTGCTTTTGCACCATGCTAATACACCTCGGCAAAAAATAAAATGTCATAGGTTAAAACCACACCTTCTCATTTATAATTGTGAGGAGGTACATACCATAAATCACTAGATCTTATCTATAGACATTCTCTCATTATTGATTTCAAAGCTGGATAATAAAAAGTCCAATCCCTATTCTTAATTTACTAAATAACCTCAATTCTATTAAAAATTCAAGCACATTCTCATTATCTTCTATCTTGGGTAACATAGTGTCATGTTTTTTGAACCATTTAAAGGGATAGTTCACCCAAAAATAAAAATTCTCTTATCATTTACTCACCCTCATGCCATCCCAGATGTGTTTGACTTTATTTCTTCTGCAGAACACAAAGACTTTTAGAAGAATATTTCAGCTCTGTAGGTCCATACAATGCAAGTGAATGGGTGCTAAAGCTTTTAAAGTTTCTCCAAAAAGCACATAAAAGCATCATAAAAGTAATCGACTCCATACGACTCCAGTGTTTTAATCCAGATCTTCAGAAGTGATATGATAGGTGTGGGTGAGAAAGAGTTCAATATTTAAGTCCTTATTTACTTGATATTTTTCTCCCTGACCAGTAGGGGGTGGTATGCATGAAGAATGTGAATAGCCAAAAACACAGGAAGAAGAATATGAAAGTTAAAGTGGAGGATTGACTGAGCAGGGAGGTGAATTTATAGTAAAAAAGGACTTTAATATTGATCTGTTTCTCACCCACACCTATCATATCGCTTCTGAAGACATGGATTTAACCACTGGTGTCGTCTGGAGTACTTTTATGCTGCCTTTATGTGCTTTTTGGAGCTTCAAAATGTTGGCACCCATTTACTTGCATTGTATGGACCTACAGAGCTGAAATATTCTTCTAAAAATCATAATTTGTGTTCTGCAGAAGAAAGAATGTCATACACATCTGGGATGGCATGAGGGTGAGTAAATGATGAGAATTTTCATTTTTGGGTGAATTGACCCTTTAAGCACATTGTTTTACTCTGCAACATATAAATAGTAAGCTTCTGTTTGATTTGATGCTTTTTGTTTACAAATGTACAATGACAAAAAGTGTTAATTGGTATTAAATAAATTTAAAATGATTGATTTCATCAAAACTTGCAATGAGCAAACCAAAAGTAATCAGACTAGGTTACATAAAAAAGTAATCTGACATATTGTTACTAATTACAATTAAAGTCATGAAATTTGTAATCAGTACTGAATTACATTTCAGAAGTAATCTACCCAGTACTATGAGACTTGACCTCAAAAGAGGGCATTGTAATTGCCTTTGCCAGAAATGTTTTGTACTGTATATGCTGCCCTACAAAGCCAAAATGTAGTAACTGCGCCAACAATAATACTGAGAAAATGTCCAGCCAAATGTGAATGATAAATAGTCTCACTCTGCCTTCTCTTAATCATAGGACATATGATGTGTAGCTACTGTGTTTTCCCTTTGCAGGACAGTATATGCTGGATATATATACAGTACTGTGCAAAAGTTTTAGGCACTTGTGAAAAATGTTGCGTAGTGAGGATGTCTTAAAAAATAATGCCATAAATAGTTTTCATTTATCACTTAATATCATACAAAGTCCAGTAAACATAAAAAAGCTAAATCAATATTTGGTGTGACCACCTTTGCCTTTAAAACAGCACCAATTCTCCTAGGTACACCTGGACACAGTTTTTCTTGGCTGTTGGCAGATAGGATGTTCCAAGCTTCTTGGAGAATTTGCCACAGTTCTTCTATCTATTTAGGCTGTCTCAATTGCTTCTGTCTCTTTATGTAATCTTAGACTGACACGATGTTCAGTGGGGGGCTTTGTGGGGGCCATGACATCTGTTGCAGGGCTCCCTGTTCTTCTATTCTAATCTTTCTATTTGCAAAAGTAATGTTTGGGAGTCTAACATTTATATTTCCTATTGACACTCTAAAGCTTGAAAAGACATAAGGGTGGGTAAATAATGACAATATTATAATTTTTGGATGAACTATTCCTTTAAACAGCACATCCAACGTACTGTATTTGACTGTGGTTTGTTTGGCCTCAAACAGAGAAATCTCTTAATACCCAAGACCAGAAAACAAATGCCTTTAGCAGCTGTCCCAGAAATGAGAGCTGGACTGAATTAATGCTCTTCACACTTCAATCCCAGGTCAGATACTATTCACCACGTAGACATTACTGAAAATCACGGGTGCGTGTTAGCTTCAGGGCATGGCTGGGGCAGAGGCACTGGACCAAGTATGGACTACAGCTGCCAAGGCCTCCTATCGCCTCTCTTTCAAGCCCAGCCTAAATCCAGTCCTGGCAGATCATGAGCTCAGCGAAGAAAACGACTCTTGCTGCTGACTGAAGAAAAATCTGTTATTAAAGAGATAGTTCACCCAAAAATGAAAATTCTGTCATTAATAACTTACTCTCGTATCGTTCTAAACCCGTATGACTTTCTTTCTTCTGCAAAACACTATAAAAAGAATTCTAGAGAATGTGCTGGTAATTTTTTTTATCATGAAATGGCAAGGAATGGGGACTGGAGACACCTTTGTGTGAGGAACAGACCCAAATTTAAGTCATTATTCACTGAAAATCTTGACATCTGCACTTGCTCTATCAGCACTGTTATTAGGGAGCCAAGATTGTACATGTTTGTTTTCCTAGTTTATATATATATATATATATATATATATATATATATATATATATATAGTTTTTGCTACTGTAGGCTTTTCAAATCGAAATAGATGGACAGATGCATCTGTTGAGTATTTATGGAGAAGAAAAAATGCAGCGTGAGTTTGAAACATCAAACAGATACGAGGTGGACAAATAATCGGAATGCCTCATGAATAGACTTTGATGACATTAAACGATGAATATTCAAAATAAAGAAAATTAAACAAGACTACTGGAGAATAAAGTATCATAAAATCATTCATGTTCCATGATTATCGTGTATATAGTTTGTGCATTGTATTATTGGTGCGTTCACATCATCTTGGAATTATCGTAATTTCAAGATGGCAACTCGGCGTTTCTACTCGGAGCCATTCACGTCCTCAGACCTGTAATTTAATCGTTTCTATGGCAACACTTTTAATGCCAAAACAGCTTAGTTGTTGATAACAGTACTATATTAATTCACCTCTATATGTTTTTGAAAAATGTTTAAGAACAAAAAGAAATGCTCCAGGCATCAATGGCTTAATAAAATAGCATTTTAAACAGAAATATGTTCACTACCTTTAACTGTTGAGGCCGCTGCCATATTGGATCTTTTCACATGATGTCATGACTGTCAAGCTTTCACAGAATTCCAAGTTTGCAACTTGTAATTATGAGTTCTACGAAGACGTGAACACTTTTTATAGTCGGAATCTCGTAATTACGGTAATTCCGACATGACGTGAACACACCATATGTATACAGTTTTCTCCTTCTACTGTTCAGTGCTTTAAATGTTTACTTAAATTTTTGCACAGTTGTTTGCACTCGGGTTGCACGGTAGACCGGTTTTACGGTAGTATCGCAATACTAACGCTTCAAAATACTGGTGGGGCCATGGTATTTTTTAAACGGTAGTACCGTTAATAAGTGAAAACCCTAGTTTGCAACTTTTAAAGCCTTCATTGTTTGATTTATGCACTAATAAAAAACTTTTTATAAACTTTTACCTCAAGGCTATAAGTTAACTTTTTTTACGGTAGTCATGTGTACATAGAACTATCCTATAAATCACAGCACTAATTGAATTGCAAGATGAAATCAGTGTTAGAAAACTCCACACACAATAGTTTCAAGAGGCATTGGTTATTACAAGCACACATATGATCATGCAAAGGTATAAAAAAGCAACAAACAAAATGCAGCTGACTACAGATGGAGGTAACGTTAAAGCCGTCTCTTCTCTGTTCTTGCTCTCCTGTTGCTTTCTAATCTTACAAATCTGAGCACATCTTGTCAACGTGGAGTTGTCCAAAACAAAACAGGACAATAAAAATCAACACTAAATCTTTTACAGAGTCATCCATTTTTTATGTATTGTAGTGAGTTGGCTCAGCTGTTGTCGCATGAATTTAGGCTTCACCACCAGAACAGTGTCACATGCTTAGGTCAAAGCTTATTTAAACAAAGTTCCTGCTTTAGTGTCCCCAGTGCAAAAACAATGCATGGAATTTAATCAGAATGGCCAAAATTCCACAAAGAACTGATTTTAGTTCAGGTAGTAGTTCCACAATTGTGTGGAAAAATGCATTATGTCATCACCACCATGACCTGAAGTTACCTGAGCAGTTTTGGCACTGCCACTTACTGGTGAATACATTTGAAAAAAAAAATTTTTTTTCCTCATAACTTATGAATAGTTTGGCCTAATGTCATGGGAATTGTCTCTTTAGATTCCTTGAGCAATACAGAGTTGAATTATACCTAGTGTTCCTATGTCAATCATATTGTGCTTTGGCCATTGCAATTTTTTTTTGAACAGTTTACCGTATCCAGACGAAACTTGGTGTGTGTCATTGGCTTGCAATCCTTATCAAATTTCACTTATATGATCTCCAGACCATGCCACACAAAGTTATCATTTGAATTTTTTATATTTGCAGAGTTGCCGAGAAATGGCCTCACGAATGTGACAGCGAGGACGCCAAACAGGAAAGGAGGCTGTATCTTTACAATGCTTTGAGCTATTGAAATGAAATTTGGTACATTATATCATCACCATGCCCCGAGGCTACCTGAGCAGTTTGTGGTCATCGAAACCTACTAGACAAAAGTTAGTAGCAATTGTATTGTGTTCTAAGGAATTCTTCTAATTGCTTTTAAAGCATGTAAGTGTTTACTTTCTGCGCCACCCAACGGAATTGCGAAAATAAAAAAGTTTTAAAAAGAGCATTCCGAATACAGCCCTGTCTTCTGTTGATCAAACAAAACAGAGCACTGTGATGAAGTGGCAACTTAATAAATGATCTTTGGCAGTGTGTCAGTTATGGATGTTATTACAACCTAGTCTCAAGGAATGAATGTTTTTATAACTACATTTTTGCAAACTGACTTTTACGTGCCACTTTCTTCATTTCGCTGCAGTTTCCTGGTGAAATTAATACAAGAGGCGCTGCAACAACTGTGCGTTTTATTAACTTTCAAACAAATCACTACTACAACGGCTGATTAGGAATTCAGAAACATTTATTTTTCACAGTTACTCACACACTGCTATGTTATGCATTACAGACCCATCTACATTTACACAAGTTATTCAATGTGAGTAGCCTCCACAGTAGCTCACTTAATAGAGTGTTGCAATTGAACACGGAAGATCACCGTTAGAGCCCTATAACAAAAGTGTCATAGAAGTGACACAAAATAACATGGTTGCTTCAGAAAATGTACTTGTCATATTGCATTGGCTTTTACAACACTATCAGTTAGGTTTAGTCATTGGTTTAGGGTAAGGACAGTGGCGTGCACAGACCTCAGCAGTGACGGGGTGAAAGGATTAAAAAAAGGCACTGATTTTTATCATTATTTATTAATATATATATATATATATATTTTTTTTTTTTTTTTAAAGAGTAGCACTTATATATACTTAACTTATTCTTTGCTTTTTACGTATTTAAGCATTCAAACCATTGGTCGAGTCAAACTTGTGTGGAACTAGACGTGTTACTCAAAACAAAGGGAAATTTTCATAGTGCCACAGAAACAGTTTTTACATCTTTCGAGAAAATTAACCTTCATATGGATTACTTCTAGTTGTCTCTGGATATTAAGCTGGGATTGGAGAAAGCATTTTAACACTGAAAAAGTTACACACTTCAGCTTTAAACTGCTTTGCCAGAAATCATCACTAATATCCTATTTATTTCACTTTACTTAGCTTGCGCTTGGGTATGTTACTGTTGTGTTTGGGCCCATAATTGCTGCTTGCAGCTATATAATACTGTCTATTTTCATTTTTGGGTGAACTATCCCTTTAAGGACAGAACAATTACGGATATATTTTGACAATGGCACCGGCCTCAGCTATCTGACTGATGTTGTGTCAAAGTGAGATTGTTAACTCTGAGTTACTCCCAATCACTTGCCGGGGCAACTTCAAACCTGTCAAAAAATACCTCCAATTACACACTTAAACAGTTGAGCCTTAAGTCCTGTGTCTCCATACTGGTTTATTTTAGCATGTGAGAGATGGTAGGATGGAAGTATAGTGCTGGCCTAGGAGGCTTTACATGGGATATGGGTCTTTTTGTTTTGTCTCTGAAAAAACACATTTTGGGCTTATGTGATAAAAAGTAAAATTTTCCCCTTTTTCAACTCCTCCCATTCAATCACCTTTCATATAGAGACCACTTTTCATGATCCAATCCATACCTGATGGTTACAATCAAGTCTTGGCTGACATTTTCTTTATGTTGAATACCCCTTGCTATGTGAACAGCGTTTTATTTTGACTTGATCACTGTCTTGTCAAGATTTATTTTTCTCTAACTTATTTATCCTTTCTGTGTGGAGTGCTCTCATGCATTCATCAAGATTATGATAACAATGATAATAAAACTGAATATGACTGAGATATAAAGACAGTAAGATTGATGTGTGGGCATTCTGAGTGTTCTGAATGCTAGTTTGTATGTGAAGCTTAAAAAAAGCATGTTAACTATGATAAATTAAGTAGGTGTACGGCTGTGTTTGATGGAAAGCAGATGAATAGTGCTTAATGTTGGAGAAATTACTTCTGTTTTTGGATGCAAGCAGCTCCTCATTCAGTCAGTTTGAGATTTCATTCTAATGACTCATGATCGACATAGCGGCAATAAAGAAGCCACTATGGTTATCCAAAATGGTCTGCAGCTACAAAAAATGATGAATACATTGTACTGGCGCATTTAGTTAGTGTTTGATGAACAAATATTAGCAGGGTGGGCATCTGTTGGGTGAAATCATCTTTGCTCAACCAGGAAAGGAACATCGGACATCCAAAGGTAAAGAGGTCAAGAACCTTCTAACTTCATTCATTAAATGGCACTTCTTCAAAATGTCAAAAATTACTGACTTGAAGAACACTGTGATGAAGTAGCAACTTAATAAATGATCTTTGGCAGTGTGTCAGTTATGGATGTTATTACAACCTAGTCTCATTGAATGAATGTTTTTATAACTACATTTTTGCAAACTGACTTTTACATGCCACCTTCTTCATTTCGCTGCAGTTTCCTGGTGAAATTAATACAAGAGGCGCTGCAACAACTGTGCGTTTTATTAACTTTCAAACAAATCACTACTACAACGGCTGATTATAAACATTTATTTTTCACACTGTTACTCACACACTGCTATGTTATGCATTAGAGACCCATCTACATTTACACAAGTTTTTCAATGTGAGTAGCCTCCACAGTAGCTCACTTAATAGAGTGTTGCAATTGAACACGGAAGATCACGGTTAGAGCCCTATGACAAAAGTTTCATAGAAGTGACGCAAAATAACATGGTTGCTTCAGAAAATGTACTTGTCATACTGCATTGGCTTTAACGACACTATCGGTTAGGTTTAGTCATTGGTTTAGGACAGTGGCGTGCACAGACCTCAGCAGTGACGGGTGAAAGGATTAAAAAAAGTAATATGAATATAATCATTCAGTACCATGGTATTACCCTGGTAACGGGCTCTAATCTTTTTCTTGTCTCATCGCTCTTTTCACTTTTCTCATCTCTGCATTCTCACTTTAGCATTTTATCTCTGCTACTTCCATTCTGACCTTGCCATCATGGTTTGAATGGGTAGCCTACATGTCCAAAAATGGTAATACCATGGTATTTTTCTGATAGTGATTAGACTATTAGTTTAAACAAAAAAACAAACTGGCTTTTCCTGAATCAGACAGCTCTTTCAGTTAATGGCAGTATTCTATAAAAGACGTATTCAATTTCTATCACTGAAAACGATGCAAACGCTCCCATTTTTATTAATAAAGCTGTCTACACTGCAGGTGTGCCATATGATTTCGGAAATGCGGTAGCAATCGAGTATTAATCTGTTGAAGAACTTACAACACAATACATAGAGTGGACATTTTATCTGACCTGTGTTGGTTTGCATGTATAGTTCTGTGTTGGTATGTCTGCGTCATTCTGTGAGTACTCAGCCAAAATGCTAACCATATGTTTAATAAATAAACAAAACAATGCAAGCAATGTAATTTCTGGATTCAAAAGTATTTATTAAATTATTGTAGCATCAAAAATGAGTTCGAAGTATGTAAACATGTTTAGTTACATATTATTTATTATTCATGTTGCCTGCAACAGGCCTACAGGCAGAAAATAAATGAGGAAATTACTGTATGCTTGCTCTTGAGTCGCTTAAATAATAATACATAAACATGTTTTGACATACTTTTGACATTCCATGCTGAAAACAAAATCATCAAATAATTAATAACTACTCGCCTAAATAACACAAAATGGGTGTCGTTTTAAAGACTTTACAATGCATACAAGCAACATAACCAACTCTTCCCAGGTGCTTTTTAATTTGCTGACAAATTAGAAGTGTTTCATTTCCATATCTTATGAAATATGATTATTTACCCTACACAAACTGTTAAAATATTGTGCCAATCGGAAAGTTTGCAAGTAGATAACAACACATTATTTCACTCACATATTAAATTAATATCAAATAATGGCCTGGAGAAAAAAAGCTTTTAGTGTTTATATGCTGTATACAGATATCTTCAGTCACGTTTTGCTTGTAACTTCATGAAACACAAATAGAATAAAAAAACAGCTGTTGCTCCGTGACTCCACTTCGATGCTCCAGGGCGAATTCAAAATGACATTTTTGCTCCCTCAAAGGGTGCTGCTTCGGGAGGGGATGCCACTCGAAAGCTTGTTCCAACAAAGTGAGAAAATGAATGGGCCCTTCCACAAGACGAAGGGCACATTCATACATTATTCCATGTTCCCTTCAGAGTACCCATTTCAAGGGCTCTGCACTTTGGAGTCAGTAGGGCATAGGGAGGATCACTTGCAATTAGAATCTGCCCCCGATCTGCTGTAGCATGCGCTGTTAAAGGCACCTACAGTTAATTTTCTTTAATACCCCCGCGATTTACAAAGAAGCCTCATAATAACACATTATTACTATTATTGTGAGATTATTACGAGATTTTAAATGAGGTTCCTAAACGTAAATTCGGGAGGAGCGAGCCCATCTAATCTTTCAATTAACAGACAGAGTATATAAGCAGCTGCTTACCTCTCTTCGGTCTCAGCTGTTTCCAGCATCCAGTCGTTCCATCCCTGAAACATGTCCAACCTCTCGGAAATCCTGCAATTCCCGTCATATGTCAAACTCTCTTTTCTTCCTGAGTCACCAACAATCTCCTCTCATGCAAGATTGGATCCTTCTTTTCCAAGCACGGATACCATTTCTGAGCGTTCAAGCCGCAAAATCCAGCGCTCCTACAAACCATGCTCCAGAAGACCACTCTCCCCTCCTCCTTCAAGGCAGTCAGCTTTAACCGCGTCTCATTCCCCATCTTCCCGGACTTCATCTCCTCATTCTCTCACCATTACTCCATCATGTCCCCCCATTTCAAAATGTTCCGTCAATGTCTCCTGTTCTGGAATCCATTTCTCCCGCAGATCTTCAAAAATTAAACTATACAAACTTCTCGTGTGCTTCCATAACTGTTTAAACATCCAAAAAACTCCCCAAAACCTCCTAAGAGCAAAACTCAGCTCTCATCCACCTCTACCTCTCTCCCGTCTCGGTGCTTGGGATGCTCTCGTTCACAGTACGCTAATCCAGATGCAGCCGCTCACACTTCCTCGTCCTCTGCTTTTTCGTCCCAACCAAATACAGCGACCGTTCAAAATAGTTCCGCTGGTAATCCAGCTCTCATCAACCCCTCTATGTTTTTCCCTCCAATTTCCAGGCAAGAACCAGCACTTTCACACTATTCTGTTTCTCCATTTAATTCTAATCCTTTTCATGGAGCTGACACTTGTGTGAGTATGCCTCCGCAAACTATCACTCCCCCCATTCAACCTACTGCATCTAAGCAGAGAGTGGACCCTAGCATGAGGCTGCCTCCACAAATGCCAGATCCCTCCCCACCCCCCACTCTTCTCCCTTCTGTTCCTACATTTCTTTCTAATCCTTTTCATGAAGTGGACCCTAGCGTGAGGCTGCCTCCGGTCCCGACCCTCCCCCCCTTTACACTCCACTTCAGATGTTTATGGTGCAACTCATAGCTCAAGGATGCTTCCCCAAATGGTCTTACAACCCCCCCACCCCCCATCCTCCCGCACCATGCCGAAGACCCGTCAGTAAGGAGGTCTCCTGTTCAGCCTCCCTCTCTCTTTCCCTACCCTACCTTCCCTTCTACAGCTCCAGCTCACTTACCAGCCCATACACTCACTTCTGCAGGTCCTCTTCCAGCTCCTTCCCATGCAGTCGCCTTGACCAAGCTATCACCCTCATTATAAACGGCAGTTTCGGAGCATGGCTAGCAAAAGTAGATATAACGTCAGCTTTTAAAGGTATGCCCATTCACCCCGATTTCTGGCATCTGTTTGGCATTCACTGGCGCAATCATTTCTACTTCGCAGTCCATTTGACTTTCAGCTGCAAAAGCAGTCACAAAATATTCGACATGCTCTCCGAAGCCCTCTGCTGGATTCTACAAAACAATTATGCAATCCTCTACCTCATTCATCTCCTTGACGACTTCCTCGTCATTTCCCCAAGCCATTTTCCTGCAGCAAAACATTTTAAAACCGTCAAAAAAGTCTTCTCCAAACTAAGATATACAGGATAATCACCAATGCATCCAATCTACTAGAAGCAACCCATTGCAGCAAGCGCAATTTGCTTTCTCTCCTAGGCCACTTAAATTACGCTATGTGCATAATTCCCCAAGGTCGGCCTTTCATTTCCCACCTGCTTACGCTCGGTACCTCAGTTCCAGGTCTAGACGACATCATTAATTAAAGTCCCCCTGCCAGGCAGATTTGAAACTCTGGACCATGTTCCTAAAGCAATGGAACGGGCTAACCTTTTCTACTACAATATTTTGTCCCAACCTTGCGACATCACCCTGTTTACCGACACCGCCCCTCAATAGGTTTCGGAGGTTACTACAAAGGATGCTGGTTCACCTCGACCTGGCCACCCGAGCTCACCTCTCCCCCCCAGTCTGCCGAATCGACCGCCCTGTTTGAGCTGTATACCATCCTTGTAGCAGCCCATCTATGGGGATCCAAATGGTCAACAAAAACATTTTGTTCCATTGCGATAATTCAGCCACCGTCCACTGTATTAACAAAGGCCGTTCAAACGCTCCAAAAATCATGCCCCTTCTGAGACAACTTATTCGGATTTCTGCCTGAAACCAATTCATCATCAAAGCTGATCATATTCCAGGTCACCAAATTCAAATCACTGACGCCTTATCAGAAATTCAGAACATTGGCTCCGGAAGCAGACACAAACCCAACTCCTCCCTATTCAGGGCTCATATTCCTTTAGACCACCCTCTTAGACATCTCCACACCCTTTCTATGGATTCAATACTATAAGCTGTCTCTCCCAGAACACTCCAGACTTACTGGAGAGCTTGGAGTTCCTTCAAAAACTTCCACAGAACAAACAAATTAGTTTTTCCAGATTTTTCCCTCCTCTCCATATCCTCTTTCATCTCTCACCTCCATAATACCAAATCAATTCAGCCAGGAACAATCAAATCTCTCACCTCCAAAATACCAAATCAGTTCTCAGCCAGGAACAATCAAAGTATACCTCAGCGGCATACATTTCTTCTTAAACTCATCCATGGCCAACAATGCCCTACCATTACAAACTCCCAGATATATCTCCTTATCAAGGGTTTACAAAAAACTAATCCCACCTGTCCCAACACCAGACAACCACTAACCATCGACATCCTAAGCAAATGCCTTGCTACTCTTCGCTCCGGTTTATTTTCCCCCAACAAAACAAGAACCCTAGACGCTATGTTCAATTTGGCTTTCTTTGGCTTCCTCAGAGTCTCAGAACTCACCATCAACTTTCAACCCAACCATCCATCCCACTTTTCCGACCTTCAATTCTTAAACCATGACACAATCCGTTTCAACATCAAACAGAGTAAAACTGATCAATTGAAACACGGACATTCAGTTTTCATTTTCAATCTGCCAACCCCCATTCAGCCATACCAGTCCCTGGCCTTTTTCTACTCCACAGAAACTCTCAAATAACCTCTCCGCTTGACCCTCTATTTGTTGACGACAAAAACCTCCCCGCTTCTAGACATTGGTTTTAAAAGAATCTAAAAATCATCCTCAACTGATCCGGCATTCCTACCAAACATTTCTCTTCCCATTCCTTCCGCACAGTACAGGCCGCTACTACAGCCGCCCAGAAAGGCCTATCTGAACACCAAATTAAAATGCTTGGTTGGTGGTCATCCCACACCTTCAAAACTTATGTTCGATACAACCTCCATCACATCAGACAAGCACACCAAACACTCGCATCTTTTTAGGCTCGGACCACACCTCCCTACTATTATGCACCATGCTCTCCCGTTCGATCGCTGAGTGAGCTTTCCCGTTTATATATCGGGGGCTCTCCCTTTAGAAGCGCGGGGGCTCTCCCGTTCAAATCGCAGTGTGAGCCCTTCGTTCAGGCGCCGTGGGGGCTCTCCCCTTCCGAATTGCAGTGTGATCCTTCATGTTCTCGACCATGGAGGATCTCTTATTCGGATCGCAGTGTGTGCCCTCCTATCTGAACAGTGGACTGGAGGTCCCACGATTTGTTTTCCTCCGGAGCGCAGCAGGCCCCCATTCTCCTTATGCTGGATTGAATAACCCTCGCTTCGGAAGGATTGTAGCTCTGCGTCTTATCTATATATCGTAGGCTCCCTCTTTCTGATGCTGGGAGGTTTTACTTTGGATATCGTTTGGCCCGTTCCACTGGGGACGAGGACCTCCTTCCCTGTCCTTGACATTTGAGAGCCCATGTACCTTTGACTCATGGGCTCCATGTCATGGACACTGCAGCGGGACATACTCCAGCTCTACTACTTTAAACCCTCCAGTCCAAACGCTGCTCCCGCAGGAGCAATTTCAGAGTGACACTGCCGCAGCAGTGCTCACTCACGACTCTTGGTCGATAAACGCAGCGGCGAGATGCATCCCAGTGCTAAGCTTCTGAAATCCTAATGCAGCTCCCACGAGCTTCCGGCCTTTCACTGCCACAGCAGTACCTCAATCACAGCTTTCGTCGCAAACGCATCACTGGGACATGGTTTCCAAACTCAGCTCCTGCCGAAGCTCCTTTCAAAATAATACTGCCGCAGCAGTACCCCACTCATAGCTCCACATGGTGGACATAGTAGGGAGACGCCAGTCCAGCCTAAGCAGCAGCAGCACCTGCTCATGACTGCAGGTCGATAAACACAGCGGCGTGATGCATAGGCCTTTCGAATTTTACGCAGCCCCAGTTGACACTGCCACTGCAGTACTCGCTCCTGTTTACAAATAGAAAAATGCAGAACGTAGTGCATCCCAGCATTAAACTCTATACAGCTCCGCCACAAACAGCAGCTCCCGCATTAGCTACTTCCAACGCCCATACACAACAGTGCCCCACTCACAGCTCCTGCAGAAACTAGGCAACCACCATCCCTCGCCATACGTCTTCGTCCCTATCAATTGACTCCTTTTGGGGGGTTCTTCTGTACTTCCAAACCAAATAATCATCTACATCAGTTCAACCTCTAAGCATCCAATCCCTTTATGTTTAACTTGCTGTCCTAAACTCCTTCTGCATTTTTTGCAGGGTACTTCAGAGCTCGAGTTGAAGCTGCTTCCTCGAGCCCCTCCACCGTGGACAGCAAGCCAAATTTGTTTAACCTTAATAGCTTAAAGATTATATGGGCAAACAAACTTGTGAATTTTGTTTTATTTTACAATTTTATTGTAATTATTAAAATTTCTAAAATGTCACAGGGTGAGTTTTTCCCTGTTTTCTGTTTTGTTCAACTCTCCTTTGCTTTTAGGACACTATTGCTTAGGTTTAGTTTCAAGTTTTAGGTTAGGGTGGAATGTTTTACTCATTAAAACCTCAATCTAATATTCTCCTAAAAAAAACACGTCTTATTACGACAACATTTCACTAGCGTTTGGCGCCCCCCGCTGAACATTTCACTGGGAAACTGCAACAAAAATGTTTAATGAAGCATGTATTTTCGTTTTGCAAAAATGTTGCCACAGTCATGTATTGTACATGAGATCAGGCTGTGTTATTAATATACTGTATATAAAATTTAAAGAGAGAAATAAATAAATAAAACTAACCTCCATCCTCGGCTTCCAGGATTCCTTGCAGGTATTTAAAGGAGCCAGATTGTTTGGGAGCTGACACCGGTTCCTCATTGTCCTGAAGCATCCTGTACACATCTGACTGTGTGTCGAACCCGTTGCGACTGCCTGATGAATTCACTGGCGGTTCAGGGCTGAAACCGAGAGGTAAAAATATACACGTCTACTTCTGGAGCAGTCTGGGAAGTTTTAGGAAGTTTCTTAAAATAAAAGTAATGAGTAATGTGATAATTTTCTTGATAAATATTACTTTACTGATTACTTTATCAAAAAGTAATCACATTACTTATGACTTTACTTACTATAACTCCAGATGTTTATTGTAATTGTCATACTGCTATGTTGCTTGGAACTGCACCAAAGACTTTCACCCACTGTTTGCACTTGTGTATATGGTTGAGTGACAATAAAGGGATTTGATTTTGATTTGATCTGACTTTTTCTTATTACTTTGTAATCAGATTACACCAAACACTGGTTTTTAAAACTAAACAATTCAAAGTTCTCCCGTGAACACGTGCCACTGAGAACGAGATTTTGTCGTCTCATAAAAAGTCAAACTTTTCACTGGAAAATGAGTTGTTTTTCACCAAAACACTTGCAAAATGAAGTACAAGCCACACTGACTTCTTTTATGATACTTTTGGGTGCTTTAAGCTTTAAGTAAGTCCCTATATCAACTGTCATTGCATTGAGAAGACAGCCTGGGATGTTCATTAAATAATTTCCTTTTGTGTTCTGCATAAGCCTAATTTCTATAATGGAAGAAGCCAAACTTTTTTCTCCTGAAAGAAATAAAGCACCCTAGGTGAACATAATCTGCATTTACACCATGTATGTCTTTATTTTAAGATTAGTTAATTGAGGGTGACCTCAACCTTGAGGAGACAGGCTTCAAAGGTATTAATTTTAACAGTAAAATGATAACCTAGCTAGCTACAATCTCTTCAGCTGACACGTGTAATTATAAATAAAGAACGTCATGTCCAAACCACACCTGTGATTAGTTTTAACCAATCATCAACGATCTCTAACAAGTTGAGTTCTCCTACCTCAATCAATTTTACAGATGTGTGCAAACCAGTGAAATACCACCAAAAACCACCTTAGCAGAACACAAATGTCAGTGCATTTCGTTATAATTTGCATTTTCGTATGTACAAATTAGCCTTAAGAAAGAAAGTCATAAAGGTTTGGAACAACATGAGCGACATTATGACAGATTTTTATTATAAAGGGAAATATTCCTTTAACATTACCTCATTTTTAATTCCAACATGGGAAAATCCTGACAATCAATTCCTTGATAAATCACTGTGTTTTTCACAGCCTTGTGAGAAACATAAATATCAGTTTCTGGCAGCTGTACCATTGCAAGACCGGTATAGTTTGTGTTGGCTACAGAAGTTAGCTTGAAAAGTGCATGGCATGTGAACATGGCCAGCAAAAACATTGCAATAATGGGAATCCTCTCGGGGGTTTGTGTATTTGACCTGTAACAAGCTGAGGTAGCTTGCACTGACATCATGCAAAAAATAGTTTTCCTGCATTAAATGACACACCTATTTGGAGAGCACAGACTGAGGCATGCCATCTGCTTTGGTAGGGCACCGTTGCCATTGTTGTGTGAATATAGCCCAGCTGGATTGTTGTACACAGGTCTTGAGTTTCCATTATTGTAGGGCACGCCGCAGGTAATGGGACTCTTGGGGGAGGGGCTCTTGGGAAAGGGGCTATAGCCACTGCTGATTGGTCGGAAGATCTGATAAAAAAAATAAAAAAAATACATGAGTTATTAGAATTATGAGAAACTATTTCACTTTGCATATTTTAGAATATTTAAATGATTTAAAGTTTAGTCTTGGAACTCTACATTGCGCAAGCCGATAGGTTCTTTGATAACATTCAAAAAATTCTGTCTAACATTTAAATTACTCATTTAAGTTGTTTGCAGGTTAGCCAGTTTCACCGAAGCGTTCTGCAAGAGGTTTTTCTCTGAAACCCTCCTCCTCCCCAGCATCACTTGTCTATACAAGGGGTAGCAGCATGTATGTTCAAGCAGTAGCAAGTCTTCGTAATTTCTCTGCAGCAGCAGCAGCAGCAGCAGCAGTGTAAGCAGGTCTAGTTTGCCAAGACATGGGATGCACCAATCCGATACTGACATTTTTAGATGGATTGGATGGTCAAACAAAACCGATTAAAATCCGATACTGTGTGTTAGTCATAGTCATTACTATAGAGCTCTAGAAATGACATAAATTAAAAGTGCCATTAAAGTAGTCCATATGACTCTATGTTAAAAGTCTCTTAAAGCCATAAGATAAGCTTTGTGAATTGCTAAAGGCTGTGTTAAATAAATAATAAATAAATACTGTATATAGTCTGCAAGCGCCCCACTTCAGAGTGAATGAGGGCTGCTCTGTTGCGTCACATACTCACAGCACGCGTGGATCTCGTGATGCGCTGCTGTTTTCAGCTCTCAGAGTGCCGTACAATATGTGAGCACTCCACACAAACAACATCTCAGGTCATTTTTTTTGAGTCATTAAATACAAACTTTAACTGAAAATGGTATAAATGAACCAACATGAATACAAAGAGTATATTAACTAGCGTTAACATAATGTGTTCAACCTAGTCTCATAGAATGAACTTTACAATAACTACATTTTTGCAAACTGACTTTTATGTGCCGTGTTCTACGTTTCGCTGCAGTTTCCTGGTGAAATTAACACATGAGGTGTTACAACAACTGTGCCTTTTATTCACTTTCACACAAGTCATGAGTATAACGGCTGATTATGACTTTATAAACACTTATTTTTCACACTATTACTCATACACTGCTATGTTATGATATCAAAACACTTTTACTATTTTAACGTTTGTATTACAGACTCATCTACACTTAAAGACTTATTCCAATGTGATTAGCTTGCGCTGAAGGTCACCTGATTGAGTGTTGGAATTTGCACACTGAAATTCACGGTTCGAGATCAGTGAAACATGCAAGCTGAGACGTGAGATGAAAGAGACAAAGAAGTGACAAGACATGATGTGGTTGCTTCAAATGTGCATTTCATCTTGCATTTGCTTTTAAGACACTATTGGTTACGTATTGGTTTTGGTTTAGGTTAAGGATGTCTGTTTTGTTCACCTTTCATTTGCTTTTAGTACACTACTGGTTAGATTTAGGTTAAAGTTTATATATATATATATATATATATATATATATATATATATACACACACACACACACACACACACAGTATATACTGTATATATAAACCCAAGAGATATTTATATATTTTGGACATCCTTAATTGTCATTGACCCATTTCCAAAAAATGAAAAATGAAAAAGAAAGTGATCAAAAACACTATTTCCCAACAACGGAACATAACTTTTAAAGACCTTTGTCTTGACGCATAGTCCTTTGGTTCACATGTCTGCTACAAATGGGTGTTACTGCAATAAAAATGGCAGATTTACTGGTCTACACATCTGGCGTATAGCTTATAAAAGTGCCAGCTTTGTCTAACATTGAGAACCATTCATTTGTACTTCTCTACCCTTTTAACCATTAATTCTTTTATTTAATAACCTGGATAAGGCTTTTGTCTCATTAAACTGATTTATTTGGTCTATGCAGCAGTGTGCAGTGAATGTAGAATAGCGCTGAAAGACTTTACAGCAGCAATGGTTGAAACTGACTCTCCATGCCATGTCTGATCACTTCTCCTCATATCAGGGAAAATATATCATGGCAGCTATATCAGACAACTATCAAACACAGTTTACAAACAGAGGTGGTTAAGATCTAACCTCTTATGTTCTGAAAAGGGCCAGAATGATTAAGAGGCCTATTAGCAGATGGGTGAATCTTAAGAAAGCTATGAAAAACATGTCTGTTCTTTCCCAAATCAAAAGTATAAAATAAGAAACTATGTTTTCCTTAAAGAAAAAAACAAAAAAACATATTCTTAGGACCATTATGATTTTTTTTTTTATTGATTTTTTTTGCATTGTGACGTTATTTTTTATGAATACTAAACACATTTCTGCAACAAATACTTATTACTGTAATGAAAAAAAAAAAGAAAAAAAAAACCTGATTCTCACATTCTCTCATGTGAAACGTCATTACCAGCATGTGGAAAATGGAGTTCTGATTACTGCAATGTGAAAAAAAAAAATCTCATTATCGTTATTGCAATGCAAATTAAATTCTGATACCTGTAAAGCAAAAAAGGCTCATTCTTATTACTGCAATTTGAAAAATCTCATTATGCAAAAAATGTTATTCTCATTACCACAATGTGAAAAGAAAACCTCATTCTCATTATTCTAATGCATTCTCATTACTGTAATTGTTTGGGGGGGGGGGTGAAATGTGACCTGGACATGTTTTCGTGAGATTTGTCCAGACATCAATGACATTCCAAAAATACAATATTTTAGGTTAAAGTCTCACCAGATTCTATGGTTAGGGTGCGCCAGGAACACAAAAAGTCCAGGAGAAATATTTATGAGGAGTGTTTGGGTCTGTTCATTAATCCTGACCATCATCATGTTTCACTGACCTGTTTTACAACACTATCCCAACATGCCCTTTGGTTCTGGGTGACTGCCCATAGAGCTGGAACATGCAGAACCATACAAACTATCCTGCTACTGTAGAGACTGCTAGCAATGAACTGAATAAATCAAACCGACCCAAACATAGCTTTATTAATTAAGTCTTGCCTCGGGGAATTGACCCCCTGAATTATAGCGGTTTATATCGGCTTGAACACTGCTAGGGAGAAATAGAATTTGAAGGGAGGACCTGATTGAAACCATATGTCTACTGCTGACAAACTTAAAGATCCCCCACCCAGCATCACAACCATAACACCATCCTTCCCCCTCTAAACACATAAAATCAAACATATAAAGCTTAATAACTTTAACCTAAGACATAAATCAGAAAATGCTTAAATGAACCGGAACCTTGTTCTACCCTCTTTATCTCATACATTTTTGGCATTATGTCCCCACCTCTTTTGTATTCCTCTACCTTTCTCTTATAAATAGTGTAATAGTAAAATAAAAAAAAAGCCAAATTTTTTTCCTATTGCTTCCTTACCAAAAATGTATAGTCATTAGAGACCTGAGATACTTAATAGTGCAATACATATTTGGGCTTCCCTTACAAAATGTAACCATGGTTTTACTATAGTACTACTGTAGTAACCATGACTGTAATAATCCGAGCCTGAATAATCCAGTGGATCATACGTGAAAGACTTTAGGAAATGGGCAACTTTTTTCCATTCATAAAAGACATTCCGTCTCATGTTACGACTCTGAGGTAACAAGAATTCCAAGCAATGAGACAATCCCAGTCCTGAATTATGCTCTGACCTAAACAGTCAGGGGTAAAATATGGCCTCTGAAAAATTTGTTGGCTCTACCACATGCTTGGCCATGTCTGCTTCCATTGGAAATGACGTGATGTGTTCAACTACTATTCTTACAGATTCCCAACATTCACACTTTCCAGTGGCCGCAGCGCAAGCCGCAGTGACTTGCATTTCGGCATGAGGCCCACATCTACTCTAGAAATTACTCAAACACTCTTTATAGATGTTACGACACACAATCACCAAATGTGAATGTTATTTTACTGAAGATTTGTTCCAAGTCTTCCAACTGATTCAAAAGTCAAAGCAAAGAGTAATTTGAGACCATCTATCTCATTTGCCACAAAGAGAATACGGATATACTATAGCATTACAGTATGTTCAAATTGTACCGTAGGTCGGATGAATTCAAAAAGGCATTATGTATGGGATAATGTACAGTCAGTCGGTCCTAAACCCTGACAGGGTCATCAGAACTTAATCAGAAGATGAAGAGTGATAAAAGCGACATGAAACTAGCTATGTAGGAAATTGCTTCCCAAGGTTAACGGTCAATTATACAGTTTAGTGGTCATTATACAAGACCACAAAATGCTGTCATTGACCAGTCAGAATCAAGTATTCTAAATAGCCAAGCAGTAATGTAGACTGTTACATTCAATTTCCAAAGAGCTCATACAAAAAGCCATTTGGTTTAGAGGAATAGTTCACCCAAAAAGGAAAATTCTCTCATCATTTACTCTCCCTCATGCCATCGCAGATGTGTATGACTTTATTTCTTCTGCGGAACACAAATTAAGATTTTTAGATATTTAAGCTCTGTAGGTCCATACAATGCAAGTGAATGGTGACCACAACTTTGAAGCTCCAAAAATCACATAAAAACAGCATAAAAGTAATCCATAAGACTCCAGTGGTTAAATCCATGACTTCAGAAGTGATATGACAGAAACAGATCAATATTTAAGTCCTTTTGTCACTATAAATCTACACCTTTGACCAGCCCCAACCAGTAGGTGGTGATATGCATGAAGAATGCAAAACAAAAGAAGAATGTGAAAGTGTAGATTTATAATAAAAAGGACTTGAATATTGATCTGTTTCTCTATCATATCACTTCAGAAGACATGAATTTAACAACTGGAGTCATATGGATTACTTTTACGCTGCCTTTATGTGCTTTTTGAATCTTCAAAGTTTTAGTCACCATTTCTTGCATTGTGAGGACCATCAGAGCTGAGATATTCTTCTATAAATCTTCATTTGTGTTCTGCAGAAGAAAAAAAAGTCATACACATCTAGGATGGCATGAGGGTGAGTAAATGAGAGAATTTTTGGGTGAACTGTTTCTTTAGGGAATACTTGAGCAAAACAGTGGTTTTCTGACCCACTTCCGATCCACACAAAACCATTAAAAAAATATGAATATCCTTCTTAAGTCTCTGAGTTCTTCATAGCATTAGGCACCAAAAAAAAAAAAAAAAAAAAAAAAGACTAGAGAATAGTCAGCACTTTAAATTTGCCTTTTTATTTCACAAAGCAGTGCTCACAACCATTGAATGTAAGATGCAAGAACAAAAGTGGCAACCTACAATTGTTATCTTAAAGAGCTATTTCTAACTGATCTAACCCTTAAAAATAGTTTTACTAGCATAACCTAATGTATTCAGGTTGATTCAGACATGTTAAATAATATTTTTGACTTGAATAAAGCCCATTAATGTATTTGTTACCATATGAAGCACATTATTCAGGTTACCTGACAAAACATTTTTCACAGTGTGCATTTTCTAAAAAATCTTTAAAAAAAAAACCAGAATGTCTTTGTCCACGCATTTTCTGTTCCCCCTTTATCATGCCATTTGGTTTGAACTTTTTGACATCCTATTTAAGGGAGTGACCACATGGTTCAACAGAGATCAAAGGGATTCAAGTTCAGTCAAGTGTGTCCAGTCAACTTTCATCTGGTATTGTGTATTAGACATTTATATCAACACCCTTCATACCTGTGATTCAGCCTCCAGTGTGCCACTGTATGAACTGCTCTTGTTTTCTTCTATTCCAGTTGGAGACCAAACTCTTCCAGATCTGAAAACACAAAACAATAAAAGCAGTTATTGGTTTGTTAACCCATGTAGCTGTGTACATCAGTGAAAACAACTTTTCTTTCTATATTAATAGGAAACTGGTAACATTGTTCAATGGCATTTGGAGGGTTCAGTCAGTGCTGCAATCCTTGTTGTAGCCATTCGGTGCTGCTACTAGATTTTTGTTTTCATCCAAGTCATGTCATTCGGCAAAAAAAGTAAAGCAGAATTTTATTCGGGGACGTTTATCCCTTTTTCGGGCACATTTCCCCTCTCATCTGATTGTCTTCAGTTGTTTTGATAGTAGGGGTGTCTTCATGCCCTCACTCTGGGGGGTGCTGTCAAAGTTGCCGTGAACTGGAATGAAAACTACTTACTTTTTCAAAAGTATAGCCACAATGTCTAAGAATGTGTGCGTAAACATGATTTTAGTGTGATAAAATCACTTACTAACCTTTTCTGTGTAACATTAAAGCCAATTTTACAACTTTGTTACCATGACGATGTAATGTCAACAAATCTTAAAACCCTAAAACGACTGTAAAAATGATGATTTAAACAACTTTACAGCTCAAATTATACAAGAGTTTTAACAGAAGAATTAATGTAATGTAAATGTAAATGTAAAAGTCTTTTTATAAAATTATAAGCTTCATATTTCTGTCTTAAAACCCGCCAAAAATTGGCCCCATTCACTTACATTGTAAGTGCCTCACTGTAACCTCTCTCTCTCTCTCTCTCTCTCTCTCTCTCTCTATATATATATATTTATTTTTTTTTAAGAAAAGGGGGGACGAGTCGAAATTAGTTTTTGTGGTAATCAATATTACGCCACAAATGCTGTTTATTGAGCTTAACTTGTCTTGAACCCAGAATATTCCTTTAATTTCTTACAAAATAAAGGCTGAAAGATCTCTGACACAAACTGGAGGTGGACTGACAAACCAAATCAACAAACCGAATTTCAAATCGATACAATACAGGCATCAAATTTTGGCTAGCCTCCTATCCACCACTTTATTTTAAGAAAATAAATATTAGTGAACAATTTTGGTTACTCATTCCACCAAAAGTTATCTCCTGGTTTAATAAAATAAAAAAATAAAAAATAAAAAAATCATGGTTACTTTCGTAACCTCCGTTCCCTGATGGAGGGAACGAGACGTTGTGTCGATGTAGTGACACTAGGGGTCACTCTTGGGAGCCCCAAACACCTCTGATCTTTTTTAAAAGGCCAATGAGAACTGGCGAGTGGAATTTGCATGCCACTCCCCCGGACATACGGGTATAAAAGGAGCTGGTATGCAACCATTCATTCAGGTTTTGTGCTGAGGAGCCGAGATAAGGTCCCGGCCATTTCAGCAGGTAGTTCAGCGTTGTGGCAAGAGGATTCTCTCCATCAGGGAACGGAGGTTACGAGAGTAACCATGACGTTCCCTATCTGTCACTCACTCAACATTGTGTCGATGTAGTGACACTAGGGGTCCCTATACAAAACACCACAACTAACTGAACTGTGTTACGTGAAGTGGCGGTGTGTGACGGGCAGACTGCTGTGTGCCTCGTTGCCAGCGCACCAGGCCATCACGTAATCTCCCCCAACGTTCTTTATGAGTGCCGAACAGTCCTTCAGGAACAAGTCGACTGCCCAACGAATAGGTGGACAGGCTAGCCCAGCCGAGGCCTCTTTTCCCTCTCTTTTCTCCCCAAAAAGAGTGGAATTTGTTAACTGACTGCGAGCCCAAAGTGTCTATGTTGGGGGGGGGTCACTCCCAAGGGGAAGACAAAGCAGAGACCACACCCCACCCAAACAAAGGGAGGGGTGGGGGGGGGGGTGTATTTTGAGTGGAAATACGTCACATGGCCCCTGCCCAAGGAAGACACAGTTTACCGACAGGGAAACGATTTTGCGGAAAATATCACATGGGGTTGCCTTCAGGGAACCAGCACATGCGGAGTATCTCAGTACAGGGCCTCATTAGCGCACTTACAGGGCCGGCAGCGAGTTTCTCCACAAACTCGACTGCCACAGGGCTAAGGAGGAAAGTCATCCAAGGATCACAGTCTGAGAACACTACTGGGAGTCAAGAGCGCACATGTTCCCCTCAAGGGAGGGGAAAGGCGCTATGCGCATGCGGTACACCTGGCCAGTTGTCCCGGAACTTACCTGCTCGTGCCTGCCACTACTCGGGACGAGACCGGCTCAACCCGGAGATTGTAGAACCTTGCAAAGGTGTTGGGTGCTGCCCAGCCCGCTGCTCTGCAGATGTCTGCCAAAGAGGTGCCACTGGCCAGGGCCCAGGAGGCCGCCACACTCCTGGTAGAGTGGGCTAGTAACCCCGCAGGGGGTGGCACGTCCTGAGCCTGATATGCCATCGTGATGGCGTCAATGACCCAGTGGGCGATCCTCTGTTTGGAGACAGCACTTCCTTTCCGCTGTCCACCAAAGCAGACAAAGAGCTGCTTGGAGCTTCTAAAGCTCTGCGTGCGATCCAAATAGATGCGTAAATCCAGACACGTAAGACAGCGATCGTGGCCGTCGGAAGCGGAGAGATAACGACCGCAACCAGGAATAACACACAAACGGAAAGAAATCTTTAAAAAGATGTTCCGCATGTGCCGCTCTTTCAGAAAGAAAATATACTCTTTTAGAATATACTCTTTTAAATGTTCTGCCGAAGCGCCCAGGGGCGTTCTCTGCAAACCACAGATGCAGAGGAGGAGAAGCCGCTGAAATGCGCTGTAAGATCCAGCAGAGAGAGGTGAATGAACTCTGATGAATGGATGAATTCAGCTCAATGAATAGAACCGCTCGGCTCCGAAGAGAAAATCTGAATGAGTGGTTGCATACCAGCTCCTTTCATACCCGTATGTCCGGGGGAGTGGCATGCAAATTCCACTCGCCAATTCTCACTGGCCTTTTAAAAAAGATCAGAGGTGTTTGGGGCTCCCAAGAGTGACCCCTAGTGTTACTACATCAACACAACGTCGAGTAAGTGACAGATAGGGAACATTTACAGTGTGGTCTATTCTAGACCCCACTTATCATCACAATTGAATATATCTTTAATATCAATATCAATATCGTGAAATGTTTTTCATTAACAACAATTTTGCATCAGTTTGAAGATCTACCTCTTTATTTTAATTTTTTTTAAATACTTGATGGTTTAATCCCATCTAAACTCGGATGTGTTTACAGTAATGAGTAATTGGTGAAAATGTGCTTAATTGTCATGAAAATTAATGGAAAGAATCTTAATGATCCTAGAAATAGACTTCCTTTTCTTAATGCAAAATGTAATTTCTTATTTTTTTCATTTAGTTCATATTTTCCTTTTTATTTGAGTTAAAATATGATCTGGACATTCCTTCATGAGATTCACCCCAAGAAAGGCATAAACGTGAGAGTATTTCAAATTAGATGAGTCAAACTACTTTTATACTTGAACTTATATCATGACTTAAGCAGATTGTATCTTTCAGATCTTATTTATACAGCTTCCTGGTGTGCCATTCTGTGGGTGAATCTAAAATGTCTACAAAGGTCACTGGCATTCCGACCTTTTGACCAAATGGAAAGTGACAGATGCCTCCAAAGAACATCTGTAAAGAACAAAGACAACGATCTTCCTCTTCCATCTGCCCATACAGCACTCCCACCTTCATCCACACATCAATACACAACTCTGAGGAACAAAGAAAATGTCTGTGGCCCCTCCTCTACTGGAAACTTCCTCACTGAAGCATGAATGTTCCCCTTATGAGTTGTCATGGATGTGATCGGGTGAGGCGATGACTCACATATGAATGTCAAAGTCACTTAAGGCCATCTGGATGTGATTGATTTCTGAAAGGTTTCCATACTATACCCACTCACATGAAGAGACCCTTTCAGCAGACGGAAGCCTTGTAAATGGTTTATGTGGGAACGTTACATTTGTCATGAGGATTGGGAATGAGAATCACAGTGAAATAAGTCAAATAAATAGACACATATTTCTGCTGTGATGACCTCGCTCGCTGGTTGGATGCAACAGCAAACATACAGTATATCACGACCAGTGTAGCTCAAGTCATGAATAAATGACTCTAATGATTCTGTTCTCTTTAATGAATGGGTTAAAAAGACTTGAATCTTGAACTCGTAAGTTATCGGTTTGAATCGGTCTAATGACTCATTCACTGAATCAGTTGGAGCATCTGATTCTCTGTGGCGCATCCTCGAAATACTGTGTGTTGAGGAATAAAATGGAAAATGAGCGAGGCAGATGTAGTGGGCACAGATGATTCAAGCATCAGGGCACAATGTACTTATCGTTTTATCTCCTTTTCCATCATGATCTGTCATGCAATTTTCAATTCAGAATGTGGTGCATAATTAGGCAGTGGGACGGTGTTCAAAATCTCTGTCTTCTATAATCACTAAGACACAATAAACACATGAATGGAGAAAGACGTCTTCTTTACAGATTTTTTTTCAACCATCCTCCAGTGGTGCAAATGAAGGACTTCTGAATTCTGCGCAGGACACACTGAATAATGATTACTATTATTTAAAATAGTAGGGTACAAAATGACTATAGACCATTTCCGTATTTTGAAAGGGTGGTATTTGGGGTAAAAAGCCCCCTAGATGTTTGAGCTAAAGGACCCCTGAGAAAAGCCATAAACACCACCAAAACACCATTAGGTTGAACTACTAGATGCAGAATACCTGTAAATCTTGAGAGGGTATAGATTAGTTGCGAAAGATGTGCAAAGTGTATACAGAATATATGAGTGCATGTATATATATATATATATATATATATATATATATATATATATATATATATATATATATAATTAGCCTATGGATGTGTTCACTCCAAAAAATAATTTCAAGATTTACACATTTTAATTTCATAACCAAATCCCATCAATTGAGTTGTGTAATCTTTAACAAAAAAAATAATTTAAAAAATATATATATTTAAGATATAATTAATTAAATTTTGTTAATAATTACACAATTAAATTTGATGGAATTTTGTTATGAAATTGAAATGCATAAATCTTAAAAATGGGCTTTTTTGAGTTTATGTATAAATGAGATACATTTACGATATACTGTATATGTATAACATTTACATATGTACTGTATATATTAGGAAAGGAAGGCAAGAAAATATTTGAAAACCTTTTAATTGATGGTTACACCATTTGAAAAAATTACTTTAAAAAAATTCATCAAATACATTTTTGGTAAAGAGAGAGTTATAAATCTTTTTTTTTTTTTTATGTATGAAACCAATGCATTACAAAGATTTGATTCCTACGAACTTGAGACGTGCTTAAACTTGATTTTTGAAAGTGTCTTATTTATTTTTTTAATCTCAGACAACCTCATTTGTCAACGACAAAATAGTCTAAAGCCAGCTGTTTCAGATCTTCACTTAAGAGTCATACAGCTCTGTCGATTACCCTTCGTCTCTATAATTATCTCCTTCTGGTCAGGATTTCTTGATTGAATGATTCAATTGCAATAGTTAAGGGTTTACTTTGGCTGTGCTGTTTTTTTTTTTTTTTTGCATCTCCATTTTCAGGAAGGTGTCTAATACACAGACACTTCCAGAAAACACTGTAATGAACTGTTCAAATTGGCTTTTGAAATCTCATATTTCTCAAGCAGGCTCTTGCATTCACAGTGAGTATTTGGCACTTTGCAGTGGCCCAGTAATGCAAAACAGATTTAAGATTATGTGCATAATATGGTTGTATATAATCGTTATTGTGTCTGTGCGTTATATACATTTATTTTATGGCTCTTTGGAATACTCAATCCTGATTGGTCATTGGCGCCATCTAGTGGTCTGATATTTCTTAGTAACAACCGCACATCAATGTATCAGACCGCTCATGCTGGTATTTGTGAGTCACTGCATGTGCCACTGTTCGATCTCTACAATTAAGCTAATAAAAGTTTAACTCAAATCAATGTTTCATGTGCATTTATTTATTTGGCAAGTATTTTTTTAATAAAATGCATAATGAGCAGAATAACATGCTCGAATGAATCATTCGCAACAAGACTAACATGTTTTAAGAGAGCAAATTCCCTTTTCATTTCCGGTTGTTGCGTGTGTTCGAATTGGACAAAAAAAAGAGGACTGATCACTTCAAAACAAATCTGTTTTTATTTCAGACACTAACAGGTTTTTGACTTTCACTAAAGGCCATTACTTGTCTGGAGGAGTGGACAAGATCAATGACGACATCACCCCACCGACTCCCCCATACCTCTGATATTCCCTTTAAAACCATCAGGGAAGAGCTTTAAATGGCAAATGTAAGTCTTCCCTCTCTTTATTTCCTTCTCTGAGCTTTCAAATCCACACACAATCCTACATTCATGAGTCATAGTCCAGTAAGCAGAGCTGGGATGGAGAGCTTTGCCCTCGTTTTCTCTTTCACTTAATTCCTCTTTTTTATTTCCTCTGCTCCCCTGCTCTTTCATGACCCGAGTCTTATGACTCACTCGGTTTTAACTCGCTGGCAAAGCACGCTCTTTCCGACAGCTCCATGACTTTTGGAAACCAATCTTTGTCATCTGGACTCACTGCCTTTACCAGACTGCAGCTTTCCTTAAAGAGGAATGGGGAGGTGGAGGAGATACAGAGAGATTCACAGCAGCTGTTGTCTGTCCTCACAGTGGGCACAGGAACTTGAGGATATGCTGCCAGGGTGAGTTTGTATGACATGTTCCAATAGACCATAACGATGTGTCCTGGTAACACATCCAGCACATCCGCTAACAAGACACTGATGTCATTCACTCACTCACATATAAAATACAAAATTTTCATGCCAAAATCATGATTCATCAATAAGTTCGCACTTACATTTATTCAAAATTAAGATTTTTAGGACCATATTTAGAACCAGATGAAACCACCCCAATCAGCATGATCTCATGAATTACGTGACTGTGGCAACAACATTTGGTTGCAATATGACATTAGGTGGTTCGTAACATGCTTTGTGGCAGTTCCGAGGTGAAATGTCCACCGTGTGCCGTTAAAAGCGTGTAAAATGTTCTCCCAAACATATGATTTTAAGGTTAATGCTCTATCGAGGTTTAAATCAACAAAACCTATGTCCCTACCTGAAACCTTAAACCTAACTGATAAGTGTCATAAAAAACAAATCTGAGACGAAAAGTATAATAGCTAAAAAGCAACTGCATAATTTTGTGGTGCTTATATGACACTTTCGGCTCACTTTCGAGTAGCCAGACCTTTGACTGAACAAGAATGAAGACCTATTCTTGAATTGCTTTACTTACACACATACAATCAGTTATGAAATACTGGTTATTTTGGTTGTAAAATGACTGCTCTGGTACTAGGCTGTCTGCAAAGACATGTGTAAATATTATTTCCAGCCTCGTTCCTGACATGTTTGTACAACAATTAATCTGGTTTATAATTTGTGGCTGAATAAAAGGGATAAGGCAAAATATTACGGCATAAATCAATTACATTAAATAGTACTAACTAATCATAATATTAGGGCATTTTCCCACCTAGTTTGTTTGAGCACTCCAAGTGCTCTCAGGGTGTGTTCACACTTGTAGTTCGGTTCTCTTGGTTCTCTTGGTCTGGACCAAAAAAGAAAATGATACATTTAGTCCTGGTTCGCTTAGCGTTCATACTGGCATTTTTAACACCGAACCTAAAGATACAAAACAAACGGCATAATCATAAGGTCACAACCTGATTGGACAGCTTTTATGACATATATTTTGCGATGGAACTTGCCGAACATCCAAAACAATGCTGGCTGCTGGGCTAAATGCGCTCCTTGGATTTACGTAGGTGGTATTTTTACCAGCTGAGAACAAACGAAGAGCTAATAAAATGTGTAAAGGAGTCAAAACAGCACCAGGAATTCCTCCGTTGCACACACAAATGAAGATATGCTGCAAGGGGACGGCTGGTTCTATGATGAGAAGAACCAGGTATGCTTGAGGTCAGTATTAGGCAAATTACTTCCTGTTTTTGGTCCGTTTAGACATCTTTGGTCCATGTCGCGTTCATATATCAATTGAACCGCACAAGAGTTCATTTAGAAGCGGACCGAACCCACTATTCAGGCGGTCTTGGTCCGCTTGTTTGGTGCGCACCAAGGTTCGGATGGCAGCGTTCACACTTGTTCAAATTAACCACACTAACAGAGCAATCGCACCAGAGTTCGTTTTAATCTAACCAAACATGTGTGTGAACACACCCTCAGAGCGGTATAACATGTATATGTGAACAACCCAACTGGTCTCAGATCCCCCTAAAAGGACCCAAAAGCGAACTGTACTCAGACCACCTCAGGAGGTGGTCTGAGTTCAGTTCATTTGTGGGTCCTTTTGTGGTTCGATTGATTTGTGCGATGTGAAAACAAAGAGGTACCAGTCTGTTTTGCATTTCTTTATGACATAAGTACCTTCAGGCTTGCCATACAAAGTTGCATTACATACTGTCTGCGATTTATTTGATCTAACCGTATTTATTGTGTATTTCATAATCCAATCATATTTTACTGTCCAAATAAGGGAATTTTAAGTAAATATAGAAATACCATGATTACCGTGACCGCGTTTTTGTGTCTCATTTTCCGTTCTTGTCATATAATGTGAGCACACCAAATGAACCGCAGACCAAACGCAGTCATAGCAGAGCAGCGTGTGAAGCGCTCTGATGCGCGTACTGCTTGCGGAGGTTCACGCCAAACTCCTGCGAAAACACAAGCAAGGATTTTGATAGTTTCACTTTAATTTAACATTCACATAATGTTCTTGGTTCATACTTGGAGGAGGAGAAGATGCTTGCTCCATTTCTGTGAAGATGATAGATGAAGAAACATTTGCTTATTCACGCAGAGTCTCAAATGTTTTCCTTCATGCGGAATAAGGGCTCGTGGGTTTTAGCCTTAACGTGTGAAAGTGAAGAATGTACGACAGAAATATAGCATTGCATAATTTAATATAATTGGCTGGGCTGTCTGGGTTTCATAAATAGCAGTTTAAATGTAAAGTTGACTAAAAAGAGACATGTTTTAAGTATTTGGAAATGTTTAAACATTTAAAATAATAATTTTCATGTCATTCTATCCCTGTGCAATATTTTTTATATAATAAACAATTCAATAATATATTTTTTAAATCCTTAAATAAATAATATATCCCTATTTTATTAAATGATTCCAAGTTAAATATGAATAAATTACTTGTGTGTATTAAGCATACACTTTAAGAAGTTTGACAATTTATCATCATAATTACAATTTTAGGTTTACAAATTATTGCTAGCCGAAACTATCATTCTAAAGAAGACTTTCATCTGTTGAACACAAATAAAGATTTTTAAAGAAGAATATTTCAGCTATGTTCATCCACACAATGTAAATGAATGGTGATCAGACATTTGAAGCTTCAAAAAGCACATAAAGGCAGCATAAAAGTAAATTCATGTCTTCAGAAGTAATATGATAGATGTGGGTGAGAATCAGATCAATATTTAAGTCCACTTTCACATTCTTCTTTTGTTTTTGGTGATTTGCATTTTTCGTGCATATCGCCACCTACTGGTTCGGAGGAGAATTTTTAGTAAAGAAAGGACATAAATATTGTTCGGTTTCTCACCCACACCTATCATATTACTTCAGAAGATATGGATTTAACCACTGGAGCCTTTTGATTACTTTTATGCTGCCTTTACGTCCTTATTGGAGCTTCAAAGTTTTGGTCACCATTCACTTGCATTGTATGGACCTACCTTCATTTAAGTTCAGCAGAAGACAGAAAGTCATGTACATCTGGGATGGCATGAGAGTGAGTAAACAATGAGATGATTTTCCTTTTTGGGTGAACTATCCCTTTAAGTCTCAGTATTTGATTGGTTTAACTCTTTTTTTTAGTGTGTAATGGAAAATAACTTAAAACAATACACTATTTTATTTATAAATGTTTGGTTTTTATCAGAATAAACTTTAGGCTAATTTGCAGGTCCATTCATTACCATTACATTTTAATGGGTTATAAAAAATATTAAACCTAAATTTAGCTTTTAGAAAAGCTAAAATATTGACTTATTTTGTTTTGTTTTACAGGCAAATTATTGCTTTTTGTACACAGAAAAAGAATACTTACTGTAAACACTGTTATCGTGCTATGATAAGGGAAATATTAGCCATTTTTGCACTAACCTTCAACACTGTTATGTTTTTAAATATCAAAAAAGTCACACAGAAACTGAGTGATAATACCTGTATTGACTCAGTTACTTATTCAAATTAGTATATACACATTTCAGACTTACTGTGACAGGGTTTAAATAGTTTGACAGAGTTAGGCTTAGGGTCAATAATGATAAATAACCTATCACCCCTGGAGTTCGCTAGTTCACTAGTTTGAATCCCAGGGTGTGCTGAGTGACTCCAGCCAGGTCTCCTAAGCAACCAAATTGGCCCGGTTGCTAGGGAGGGTAGAGTCACATGGCGTAACCTCCTCGTGGTCACTATAATGTGGTTCATTCTCGGTGGGGCACGTGGTGAGTTGAGCGTGGTTGCCACGGTGGATGGCTTGAATCCTCCACATGCGCTATGTCTCCGTGGCAACGCGCTCAACAAGCCACGAGATAAGATGCGCGGGTTGATGGTCTCAGATGCGGAGGCAGCTGGGATTCGTCCTCCACTACCCGGACTGAGGCGAATCACTACGCGACCACAAGGACTTAAAAGCACATTGGGAATTGGGCATTCCAAATTGGGAGAAAAAATCCAAAAAAATAAATAAAATAATAAATAATAATAAATAACTTGTTAATTTGCAAAGCTGTAACCACATATTTAGTATTAGTAGTAGTAATAGGTGTAATAGTTTAAGAATAAAACAAGACATTCTATTTCTTTCCCTGTCTAAAACTCGGGATTATATCCATCTCCGGTCCTGCCTGATGTCTGACTCCCACTGTGTCGCTGAGTGATGATGACCAACTGCAGCATGTGCCAGCCAGACTTCACTTCAGTCTACTAACACAGACTTCACAGAGGATGAATTGATGCAAACTCAAAGACATGGGATTCTTCATGAGCTACTGTCTGAAGTATGGGCTCAGGATGGATTTAACCAAAATTACCTGCCATAAGCTTCCAGGACTGCGATGCTCCTCACTGAATGATACCTATATCAACTTGGTCAAAGGAGGGACAACACAAAAACAATTAACTACACAGAAAATGAATTAACCACTAACAAATGTCTTCATAGGCCAAAATCAAAGGACAATGCATCTACGTGTATTTCCTCAGTTAATTCGGGATGACTTCAAGGACTTTAACACTAAAACTTATAGTTCATATATAACACTAAAACTTACAGTTCATACAAAATCTTTTTGTTAACCACTGACCCACAACACTTACTTAAGCCCTATTCGGACGGCAATTATTTTATATGGGGACGTGAGGTAATTACAACATTTACAGGGGGAAGTCAGTAATTTTATTGCCGTCTGAATCCGAAATGTCTGTGTTTTTCTCCCACCTCCCGCAAGAAAATTCCTGGCCAAATTACCTACTGTTTTTTGACAAACACCAAGGTCGTGTGGTAATTACCATCCGAATCCACATCTCTAAGTTTACAATCCAAAAGTCGTTTTGGATATCCTTTTTGTCCACCGCTAAGTGCCGTACGTTTGCGATGCACGCGGTAACGGCTCTGTCGGTACTGGACAGTTGTGAAAATTGGAGGATTGTGTAAAAATTTTTAATAATTCACAATAATAAAATGATGTCGCCGCTCAACACAGTGAGTGGGAACTCTTAAGTAGAAGGGAAAGAAAAATGAGAGCCAGATCAAGTAAATGATTTAAATTAAAATAAAAAATTATGGCAGCAATGCAATAAAATTTAATGTCACATTTTAATGTAGAAACGTTTACTAAATACATTTATACACAGGGCTTGCATGACTACTCGTTTATACGGATCGAGTAGTCCCAGAAAAGTTACCAGGTTAATGTCTATCTTATTTAAAATGTTTAATTTCCACCTCCACTTTTTAAACACAGACAGATAATTCCAAATGATTATTTTGATAGATAAAACATAAGAAAACCATTTCAACTATCTTTACTGTCCTTGATATGTGCTGCTTCTATATCTCCTTCCTTGCGCAACTGAGATGATGCGGGTGACGAAACATGCATACCCCTATTGACAGATTTATTTGACTGCATTGATAAACAGTCTTGTCCCGACAGTTTCTTGATTCATTTAATTGCTCTTTGCAAGAATTATGGCTTGTTCCATTTGTGAAAATGTACACTGTAAATGTCTGCAGTGCTTTGCAGCGTGGTTCCCTCATGCTTTAAAAAAATTATTTTCACTTTAGCGTAATTCCAAACATATTTAAAAGCAAATACAGAGCACACAGTTTGTGGATTGATGAATTTTCAATATAACAAGCGCAACTGCAATCATGTGATTGACAAAAAGTCACGCACGTCCTCCATGATTTAATTGTCATCCGAACGCACGAGTTTTATCACAGAGGAGCCATGAAAATATCCTTTTACAGATGCCACCCTGAGAAACAATTGCCATCCGAATAGGGCTTTAGTTTACTAATTTTAACTATTACTAGTTCTAAACATAACTAATATTGGCATTATATTCATTCTTTTTCTGTTATAGCATAATTTCATGTACAGCTGCTTTGAAACAACGGCTGTTGTGAAAAGCGCTATACAAATAAATTTGACTTGACATTGAAAAACCCATTTTTGTTGACCACTAATTTGAATATTGGATGATGTTTTTTGTTGTTGTTGTTGTAATAATCTGGCAAAAATGGCACTGTTTCCGGTAAATAAGCAAATAATATGTTTGCCTTCATATATTGTGAGCTTACCTTACACATGGACTAAACTCCTCTAAACATTTGTCTTACCTGGAAGAGCCAGTTTTTTGACATGAGAGTTTTATATTTCAAAGATGCGGCACATTTTTTGGCAATGCCTTGACTAGTTTACTGATCATTTGTCATACATTTAGCCAAATTCTCATATCATCAATCTCTCAACTCAAACTGCAACGGTGGAGATAACACTGAATTCATTTCTGATGAATAGACAAGATACAGTATAGACAAAAATTTGGCATAAAATTATTCATGTGATTTACTTGAGTGTGTTTGTTTCAGAAATAAATGTGTTTGTACATGCAACTGAATGTAGGAAACTTAAAGACAAATATTTTCACATCTCTCAAGTCAAGAAGAGAACTTAAATATGACTCTGGGTGGTGTGCTCCATGTAATTGCATTTCCATCCAAACACACAGAAAAGAGAACCTTTATACTGTCATCTATTTCACTCCCTCCCTTCCATGACTTTCATGTGGAATGAAACAGCACTTATCTCGCCAGCACACCACTCAATAGAAATTACTCACTGGCATATGCTAAAGGTCACACACCAATAGATACAGGGGACCAAGTTTTTGCATTTGCATTTCCACATGACCTTCCCAGAGGTATTATGGCAGACCATAAAAATTAGATATGAAGACAGCCCTGTATGGATTAAAACAGTGACAAACTGTGAGGTGGAGTACAGTTCTCTTTGTAACAACTTGATCCAATTTCCAAACGGCACAGACTAGCTAGACCTTTGATTATTTGTGCTATTTGCTAAGGCAAGCATCACTACGATTTGAACAAACCATAAGAATTAAACTCTGGTGCATGTCCCATGTTGTGGAGAGGTATGTACTTTTATAAGCAACTGGATGATTTTCACCTAGTAGATGATAAAATGGGTGAAAAAATTCTATAGACCTATATTAAGGGAGGAACCTTATCATGGGCCCTTTTGACTTGGGACAGGAAGCAACAATGCTCTTACAACCAGCCAGAAGACCCAAGCAATGGTATAGCAATACACTAAAAACACTCACACTGCAAAAATATCATTTCCTTTTTGTTTTGTATTCCAGAAAAATATCTAAACATCCTTACAACAACGTAAATTTGGGTAACACTTTAAAGTAATGTGCCCTTTGTTAAGCATTTATAAAGGAGTTCATTTATGGCTAATAAGTCATTTACAAATGCTTTATAAATCATTTAGATGCAGTTATTGTGACATCCGTAAAATGGTCAACTTCCATCCAATACCTGCCAAATAGTGAGCATTTTATGGGTCATACTTTATCTTTGGTAACTTTAACTACTAAACTCATCAAAAAAAGAAACATCCTCTCACTTTCAACTGCTTTTATTTTCAGCAAACTTAACATGTGTAAATGAACATAAAAAGATTCAACAACTAAGACATAAACTGAACAAGTTTCACAGACATGTGACTAACAGAAATGGAATAATGTGTCCCTGAACAAAGGAGTGGGGGGGTCATGTTAGGATGAGCCTGCAGGAAAGGTACCACATGAAGGAGGAGGATGTCTTCCCTGTAACGCACAGCATTGAGATTGCCTGCAATGACAACAAGCTCAGTTCAATGATGCTGTGACACACCGCCCAAGACCATGACGGACACTCCACCTCCAAATCGATCCCGCTCCAGAGTACAGGCCTCGGTGTTATGCTCATTCCTTCGACAAGTCCGACCATCACCCCTGGTGAGACAAAACTGTGACTCATCAGTGAAGAACACTTTTTGCCAGTCCTGTCTGGTCCAGTGAAGGTGGGTTTGTGCTCATAGGCGACGTTGTTGCCAGTGATGTCTGGTAAGGACCTGCTTTACAACAGGCCTACAAGCCCTCAGTCCAGCCTTTCTCAGCCTATTGTGGAGTCTGAGCACTGATGGAGGGATTGTGCTTTCCTGGTGTAACTCGGGCAGTTGTTGTTGCCATCCTGTATCTGTCCCGCAGGTGTGATGTTCGGATGTACCGATCCTGTGCAGGTGTTGTTATACGTGGTCTGCCACTGCGAGGACGATCAGCTGTCCTTCCTGTCTCCCTGTTGCGCTGTCTTAGGCGTCTCACAGTACGGACATTGAAATGTATTCCCCTGGCCTCATCTGCAGTCCTCATGCCTCCATGCAGCATGCCTAAGGCACATTCACGCAGATGAGCAGGGACCCTGGGCATCTTTCTTTTGGTGTTTTTCAGAGTCAGTAGAAAGGTCTCTTTAGTGTCCTAAGTTTTTATAACTGTGACCTTAATTGCCTACCGTCTGTAAGCTGTTAGTGTCTTAACGACCGTTCCACAGGTGCATGTTCATTAATTGTTTATGGTTCATTGAACAAGCTTGGAAAACATTGTTTAAACCCTTTACAATAAAGATCTGTTAAGTTATTTGAATTTTTACAAAATTATCTTTAAAATACAGTGTCCTGAAAAAGAGATGTTTCTTTTTTTGCTGAGTTTATGTACTACCATTAAAACACATCCAATACAATGTATTTACTGTGTAACTACATGTTGATCTGCAAAATTCTCACAAGATTCACATTTGCAGCAACTGAGGTTGAGGTACAGGTTTAGGAGTAGAGTTGGGTTTAGGGGCTAGACTTAGGTGTTAAAGTACTGATAAAGTACTGTCCCAATTTATCACATCCTAGCTTAAGTCCTCTGCAAAAACACTTTTCAGGTCCCCATGCTTATTCACAGCTTATATCATATAATAAAGCCTGATGAAGATTAATCAATATCGAACTTTATGTACAGGTTTCTAATGTTGGTAAATCCTTTATAAATGCTTCTCAAGTGTCCACTTTAAATGTTAAGTACATTTTCATAGGTTACTAATTTTGAATAAGTGTTACTAAGCATTTATAACATGTGAGGTAAAATGGCTCACTATTTGGCAGGTATGGCATTAAAGGCACCTTTATACATGTTGTTATAACAGCATATAAATTATTTAGAATGCATTTGTACATTAAATATTAGTCATTATACCATG
This sequence comes from Myxocyprinus asiaticus, assembly GCF_019703515.2. Taxonomy (NCBI): domain Eukaryota; kingdom Metazoa; phylum Chordata; class Actinopteri; order Cypriniformes; family Catostomidae; genus Myxocyprinus; species Myxocyprinus asiaticus. The sequence goes on along the minus strand of NC_059383.1, from coordinate 6,518,694 downwards.
GTCTCTCACTCGATTCTGATTGGTTGGAATGTGTGCATTAAAACCATTTAATGCACAGGTAGTTCCAGTCAGTTTTAATCACCGTTCTATATTAATGCACCTACTCTGCTGTCCTCCGAAGTGAGAGATTTATGCTTCTGTTCAAACGACCTCTGGACATGAATATAGTCTCAGAGCTGGGATTAAACATCACATCACAAAACAACATCAACAAGTCATGCAGTGCTGTCCTTAAATCACCTGTGAAGCACTACAGGAAACACAGAAAAGACTACAGTGTTCATCAGCCCTTTATTACTCACCAAAAGCACTTGTGAGGAAAGTATGATTTGACATTCAGCTGTTTTGCACGGAGGGGGAGAGAAGGTATCCGGGACACATCAAATGTGTCTTTGGCTGTCCGGCAAGACGAGGCAAGATTATTTAAATTGTAATATGATAAACATCATTTAATATTGCTGTCCAGCTCAACATGTGTCTCTATAGCCACTACAGGGCACCCCATGATCACACATCTCTTACTGAAACTCTGAAGGAGACTGTTTTATAGCACTCAACCTTAGCTGTTTTGAAATTGTGCAACATTGTGATTTCATTCTTAATTCAATCAATCGTTCTTCCCTAATGGATACCAAATGGATGTCACAGAGGTCAAAGTCTGCAGGTTTAGAGCGTTTTGGATTATTCTCTCTTCATCATGAACAGTAAGTGCTACTTTTACAACTGTCATGTCAGCAATGCAGGTTTTTCCCAATTAATGTGAAAATGACAAAGAATAGGAATTAAATATTAGATGTTCTGAGGACTGCCAACCATTCTACATTATGTGGCTATTACTATTTCTGGATTGAGTATTTAAATTAACAGTTTAAAAAGAGTGTTTGGTCTCCATAAAACTGTGATATTATCGTACTACTTTATCTCTGTGTCAGGCAGAACTCTAGATCTAACAACCTGTAGAAAAAGTTAACCATTATTGTTATTCTTCCAGTAAATATTTGCTCTGTAAAAATCAATGACAGCTGTAGGTAATCAATGCTGGCAAGTGACCATGATATAAGCAGGATAATTCATGGCTAGGTGTGCGTTAAACGATTTGTATGCGCTTCGCATCGGGTGGTTCTTCACCTCCATGTTGTGCATTAAAATAATTTAACGCACACCTAGCCGTGGATTAACCCTTACTTAATGAACCCCTTTGGCAGGTACTGCATGAAAGTTACCCTTTTTATGCATGCTGTTATAACTGCATATCAATAATTTATAATGAATTTGTAAATTAATTATTAGTTACTAATAAGCCCCTTTATAACCTCTTAGGGATCATTAATGTAAAGTGATACCTAATTTTGCTTAAAAAGATATAAGACATGTTTTTAGAGAACATATATTTCTTACCCCATTGGCAAATTGTTTTGTGTTGTTTTAAAGCTGAAGTGTGTAACTTCAGTGCCACTAAATTTACCAAACAAAATTGCAAAAACAGCTTTCCTGAACAATCCTTTCATTTGCCATTAGTCGAACAAACCAATAGTCCCACCCTAAACTCACGCCATTGAGTCAAAGTTGTGTAAGGGCGGTTGGGATTATCAAACAAAAAGAGCAACCTTAGTGCACATAACACAAATTAATCATGGTGTTACTATGGTAAAAATGTTTCTTTAGCAGAATGATTAAGATTTTTATAACCGTAGTTTTGGTTTTTCTGAAAACCATTATTTACTTATTTTAACCATTATATCATTTTTACCACAAATATCATGGTTAAAATATGGTTACTGTAGTTAAAGAAAGGTGATAATGGTTTTACTACAAATACCATAGTTGAGCTATAGTTACCATAGCAAAACCATGGTTAATTTTCATGAGGAATAGATAAAGCTATTGTGAGGGAACCCAAAACGCATTAACATTCAGTCAGGAGTCAGGACCACATCCATCAAATCGATACTCGACTTGAATAATTGAATGAACACTTTTATTCACTTATAGACACTTGAAGCAATCTGTTGGTGTTGGCGGTAACTTCAATGTGGTTAACTTCAAATACATCAAGTTGGTAAATCAAGAACAAGTCACAAAAACACATTGAAGATAGGAATTCCAAACTGCCAATCAATCATAGTCTAAGAGCACAGAACACAAGACAGATGTAAAGAAATCTCAAAGGCAAATCTGCCATACAGTAGGAGCTGGGGATTAAGTGCAGCTTGGATCCATGCAATGGAAAGGCCGCTAATGCAGTGAATAAATGGAGGACTTAAACTGAACCGCTCCGATAAGCATCTGAATTGTTTTTGTAGTCGTCATGATCAGTCGAGTGTCAGCTGATTGCAGCTTGACTAACGTGACCTGCCTGAACTGACGTTATGCTTGTTATTTCAGAATATAAATTCCCTCTGTGTACTCAGGTAGGAAAATAAGAAATAAAAAAATCTACTTAAAGATGCTCTAGTGTTAATCAATGTGGATTTACTGGAGTAACCAAGTTTCCAAGTTCCCAGTTCAGCACTCTGTAAACACAACCCAAGGTATCCTTAAATAAATGTACTACCTCTGTGTGAATGTACCACTTAGTGTCCAAAGCTGATAAATGAGCAGTTCTACCAAGTGTTCAGGGCTTTTCCAAATAACAAGCGCAGCTCGCTCGGAGGACACATACCAAATATGGTAAGACGTAGTATATGATGCCTCTCAGAGAATCTCACACTGAAATTAATTTTGTTTGTGTAAAAAGGATCCTGTCTTTTATCATATTGTCATTTCTACAGCAAAGCCAGGCATGCTAACAGCTTCAAGATTCACGCAAAAATGAAAATTCTCTCATTTTCTATCACATGTGGGTCCAAACCTGAATGGCATTCTTTCTTTTGTGGAAATTACAAAACATCATTGATTCTTTTGGACACTACATTCACATTTACAGATATAAAGACAGATATAAAGGCCATAGGGCATTACCTGCTGATAACCAGCACAAGCTGATCTGTGCAGGCTTTGATGCGGTTCTGGGCCTCCATGTGTGTCATGCTCTCTGTGCTGTCTCCATTGATGGTCAGGATGGTGTCTCCCGGGCACAGGTCGCTCAGTGATGCTTTACTCGCAGGTGTTATCTGACAAAAGCCAAACAGAAGAACGTTAAATGAGCACCATGCCCCAGCAAAACCCTGCGGTGCCTGGTGCCATGGGTACCATTTCAGAGCCAACAACTAGATCAATAACACATGAACAATCGGTTTATTGATTAATGTGGTGACTATACCAGGTGATATGCCCAAGAGGGTCTATAACTCCTGGAGCAAGCTGTTAGTAATCACATTCATCTCAATGGCAGTTCCTCAGCTGGCACATGTCCACCGGAAGTACATGATTTAAAACCTGCCATTTTTTAGCATTTTTTGATATTTGAGGAAGCTGATTTTTGGTAGTTATCAGCATATTGGTGTGCATGTAACGCACTCACTGTTTGGCTGATGGCAACGCAAGAACACTCTCAGTCCCAAACCCCTACACTGTGCCATCAATGGCTGTAGACAGGCAAAAAATAACATTTTTAATATACCAAATACCAAACTTCAAAACAAGACAAATTCAATTTTACATTTTTAAGAGCCCTATTAAATTCGGCACTTGTGAAACACCTGCTATAATATGATAATATTATATAACAAATGTTGCTTGAAAGATTATTTGAAAGAACAGATCTGTCAGGGGTAATTGTATTACTAAGTACTCTAAGTTACTTTGTAGGTATGGTGTTTGCAGACTTACAAGGGTTAGCAAAACAAAACATATGTCTCAGATTTTTATTTCCGTTCGTCATTTTGAGTTTTCTGAAAAACCTACTTTTTCGAATGAATTTTTGCATGTATTATCTACAGACCATCATGACCATCAAAAAGTTAACAGTCATTTTCAATCAGAAGATATATGCTGATAAGTAAACTGGCCAAATAACATATTGGCTTATATATATATTTTAAACAATTTTATGAATGAAGATTCTTTTGATAATCTTTTGTCATGAGGGTCTCTACATGATACATGCAAAATTTCAAATGAATAGTACCAACGGTCTAAAAGGAATTTGAAATTTAGGTTTTGAAAAGTCGATTTCAAAATGGCAGACTGAAATGAAATCTATATGAAAGATATGCGTTTTGTTTTGCTAATTGCTAAGTCTGCAAACACAACACCTCCAAAGTAACTAGGGTACTTAGTAATGAAATTCCTTTGCTCCTGACAGATCTGTTCTTTCTAATTTGGCTATTCTGGTAATTTTCTCCACTTTCCAAACTGCTTGGACCGTGACAAATGCTGCTTGCGGCAATATGAAGGACAATTAATAGTTTTATCGAACTATTTATTTATTTTGCATTGTAGCCTCATAACCTTTTATTAAAAAGGAAAAAAATCCAATAAAAGTGAACGGCAACTGAAGCTGTTAGTCTGTAATTTTCTGCCTGAAATGTTTGTGTTCCACAAAAGAAAGGAAGTCATTCGTGTTTGAAACATCTATGATGACAGAATTTTTGGGTGAACTATCCCTTCAAGCATACTTACCCCCAAATTCTCATTACTGTAATGTGAAAATATCTTATTCTTGTTACTTTAATACAATAATTAAAATCTTTCCTGGAAAAAATAAATAAAAATAAAATAAAAACTAAATTAAAATAAAGCATAAAGCATAAATTAAATACAGCACAACAAATGCTACCATAATTACAACTGTACTGTAACCATGTACTGTAGCCTACCATTGGAATACTATATTCGGAATACTTATAGGCCTATATATTACAATTGGAATATTTTTTTAACTGACAATTGCGAAGGGTGCTCAATTGTCATGAAAATAGTGGCAAAAATATTGATGATAAAAATGATGCGAAAAATAGGCTTTGTTTAATTTGTGCACAATCTAATGTTTTGTTTAATTACTTTCATTTTGAGGTCAAATATGACCCAGACATGTTCTAGGCAGGTTTGATGTAGAGGTCGACCGATATGGGTTTTTTAATGGTCAATGCTGATATCCAGAGAACATGGTGGCAGACAGGCTCATATAATGCCGACATAGCTCACAATTTAATATAATAGTAAATTACATCAACCTAAATTTCCTAACAAAAATTATTTCTTTTTATTTAGCATTTTATTTACTCAAACTTTCACAGAAAACTTTAACTTTGTAAAAATAAACATTTTAGGATCTTTTTTTTTAGGATTTTAGATGGTAGATCACCTGATTTCTGGTTATTCTTCCCATTTTAGTCATTGTTTGCACAAAGAAATTGCAACACATTAGGAAGAAGGAAATAACAACAGTACTCACAATAGTCCAACAACCACAGGCAGTATGTGCACATTAGAAATTGCATTTTCTTACAAAGAGATTGAATTGAACTAACTGTACATACCGGCAGTGGTTGACCCTAAAAAAAATAAAAAAAATGCCGCTGCAACAGCCCTACACGGGTATGTGTATATTAATACAATAATACAATTCTCAGGGATGGCGCTGCTCGTAAATGATGGTCTCAGATCTGTTTCCTAACCACACGTCCAAACCTTAATTACTAGTGAGTAAGGGAAAAGATGACTCTAGATCAGTGGCTGCGGCCAAATTCCTCTTACAACTTATTCGGCCGATCACTGCGTGTATATGCATGGAGAATGTCTTAAATTTCTGAAATAATTTTACACTTTTAACAAATATTAAATTGTAATGCATTTTTAGTGTAATTCTTGGATTAAAACCTATTTATTAGATTATGGTAGCAAACAAACTAGTTGAGAATGAGTTCATCCAAGTTTGTAATGTTCTTTTTTAAATTAGTTCAATTCAATTCAATTAATTTCATCAATTCACTTTTATATCAATAAGCATCCCAATCAAACTCGAAAACGAGCCAGCACTGATATGATGGTGAAAATATCAGACACATCCCTTGAACTTGTGAAGAAAACTCTCTTTCCACTAGATTTTTTTTCTAAACTTCAAAAACTTTGCAAGTCAATGTCATGATGAATTCATGTCAGTGCAGGACCGCTTATCTGCAGGTCAATGTTTCAATGTAATTTTACTGCGGTAAGAAAGACAGTGCTTATTTTTTAAGATTCAAGTTTGCAGTTATGCTGATTTAACAAAACAAATTAGGAATATGCTTGCTCTAGCCTTCGATAAAATAATGAATAATATGAATCCTTGTAAATAAAAAGCATCTGTGTAAATAACAATAAACAATAATAAATCTTTGTTCATTAAATTAAAAAGATATATTAGGGCTGATTAGAGGCGAAAACTTTACCAAAAGACCAATTGTTCTTTCTGACTAATATTTACTGATCCATGTTTTTATCCACTGATGAACAAAATCCCAATACTGACAGTGTTATAGGCTTGCTAGAGGGCACCACTTGCTCACACAGCGCTGACTGAAGTACTGAATGCAGATCGCAGCTTTTTAAGGTTTAGTAATCGCCAGTGTTGCCATGTCCACTTATTAAAAGCAACTTTGTGCTTGTTTTTTCATGAAGTCGCTTACAAATATGGGAAGTTACATTATTATTTGTATGGGCTTGTTTCCAAAGTACAGTTGCATTTTTGTGCTAGCTGATGCTTGCTAACAGAGCACAATAAACTACGACCCACCACTAACAGCAGCTGCCAAATAACCCCATCTATTTGCACGGGTTGATGGTCTCAGACGCGGAGGCAACTGGGATTCATCCTCCACCACCCGGATTGAGGCGAATCACTACGCGACCACGAGGACTTAAAAAAGCACACTGGCAATTGGGTGAAAAAGGGGAAAAATATTTTATTATTTTATAAAATAAAAAAATAACGCCATCTACTGTTCGAGCAGCACTCTACATCAATGGTGTCAAACACACGGCCAGTGGAAAAATCATCTGACCCAAACGACAGCGGAGTCACACGTATACACGCTTTTAATCTGAAACTGGGTCTGTGAGTGACAGGGCAGCCCAGATCAGGGACATAAACATGGAAATATTAGAGTAAAATTTAATTTCTCCATTGTTTCCAAGTCACTGATTGGTTAATTAGATTCAATTAAATTAAATGAGACATAATTAAAATTTATTAAATTAGACATTAAAACAGCCCAGCAAAGTTGCACATTAAGTGTTTTTCCCACATAGAAAACCATTAAAAAGAAAACGCTTAATGTGCCACTTTGCGCATTGCATGTTGCTTTCAGATGCATCATCAATAAGGTGCATACTGAATTTGTTCTTCAAAAATCACAGTTTTAGTACATTAAGCCTCATTAAACGTTTTTCCTTTTAAATTGTAAATTTAATCTTTTTAGCAATTTTGCATCTAGTGTGGACATACATATTGCCTGTCGCTGGAATCTTATCGTGTTGCGTCTATTTAGGACAAGGTGTAACCAATATGCTGATGGTTTTAATTTGGTCAATAATTGGGCGATAACTATCAGCAGCCAATCGATGCATTCCTGATTGATATTTGCCTTTTTATCATTAGACAAGACAGTTAACAGTTACAGGGAATTGTTGAGAAGAAAGAGAGAATGAAACACGTGAGCACTTTAAACATCTTGAGCACATACGCGTCTGTCACGACTCTGATATGTGAGGCCGTTTAAATGAGACTGTGTTGCACACCGGTCTATTATTGTGGTAAAACGATGGCACGAACAACAAAACAACATTTCAGATGGCTTCTTCTCATGCAAGCAGGCGATCCTCTGCAGCGTCGTGGCTTGAGAAACTAATCGGCCAAATGATAATGATATCGGCCAATGCGATATTTTTTAACCGATTTTTTGGCCTCGGCGATATATCCATTGATCACTAGTTTTGTGACATTCATCCAACATTTAACAGCACTTTGTTCACTGAATAAATGAAAATGACTAAATTCCTTCAAATATGCAATTTTTTTGTTCCTCTAAAAGATGGTTTGTAACAGTCACGACTCTTAGACATTCATCTGAGACATGTGTCTAACAGAAATTAGGTCTGTCTGCAAATCTTCAACCCTCATTTTTTCTGATTGTGTGGAGGCTGTTAGAGATGATCTCCTGCAGAGGTGTTGACCTCCACCAGCTTATGTTCTCCACACATGACAACAATTATCAGTCAATATATCCTCAAACACACATTTATCACACATCCTGCCAGCACTCTGAGGTTGAATGAATGACTTGGCTACTCCATCCAAATGGTCAAAGAGACATAATGAGTTAATTCACTTTTTAATGAGGGAAAAATTATTGTGTACACTTTTAAGTATTCAGAGAGCTCTACAAGAACAGTATAAACTTTCAGTCAGGAAGTAAAACGTGTGAAATTCGTAAATACAGAACACAGTGTTGTACTGTGTTGCCCACTTGACTTAAATGTATGGCCACCAAGAGTAACTTTTGTTACAGTGTTAAATAGCTCACCTCATATCATTAACTACATGACTAATTCACTTCACTACTTCATTAAACAGCCTTTCATTAGCCAAGCACACAAGTACAACCTTCAATATTTAGCAAACAGAAGCTCTTGGCCGAGTAAAAAAGACTAATTCATCCCATTTTAACAAGCCTCATTACCATATGTATGGCTGTCCATACTAAGTGTAGTACACATGCTGTTTTATCTTGGTTTACCCTGCTGAGAAAATTATTAGCCACTGAGGACACATTATGTGACATGACCTCACTGCAGGGCTTGTGAGGATATGATATAGCTTTAGACATTTATCTGAGAATAAATCGAGTTAGTTTGGCCAAGAAAAAGCCATGGTTAGGATAAACCTCTAGGGAAAAACATTGAACATACACTATAAAAACGTTTCAGTGTTAAGGGAATGATGAGGGGAAAGATGAGGTTTATCCGTCAGGCTTAAGAAATGAGCAGTATTCTGTATTTTGTTTTATTACTGTATATTTCTCAGACAAGATTTATTTTTGAAAGTCAATTTCTGTATAGACTACAAAAAATAAAAAAGCTATTGAACATGTATTGCCCAGAAAAAAATAGCAGTTCATTTATCTCACATTGTTTCACAATTCATGAAAGAGTAAAACTAGTGGGTCCACAAGGTGGCAACACTCACAGTTGAGCTGTTGCTGTTATGAAGAAGCGCTAGAAGATGTAATCGTCACTACACAACAGGAGACAAAGGTAGAAACAACAACAGTGGATGTGCACCTCAAGAGCGCATGAGTGAAGAGGACAGGAGATACCTGCATTTGTATAACTCGAGTCTGAAGGACTATAAAGACATCTTTATGGGTCTAAACTCCTGAAGAGAAATAGTCCAGTATCTTATAGCAGTTGTAGCGTGTATGCACCTGTGAATGTTTGCGCAGTCAAATGAAATATATTTTGAAACGCCGAGCGTTCGGCTGTACACAGACACTTATTATTTGCGTCAAAACCAAAGTATACTTTGGGCTTTAGTTTGGAAGGTTCCTTCACAGGCACGGCAATGTTTGTATTTATCACGTGTTTAAACTAATATTTGTATAAGTATTTTAAACCATATTGTGGTTAGTTACATTATACTATCATATCGATATTTTAGATATCCTAAGGCCCTAACCCAACCCAATTCCAAAACCTAACCACTAATAAATAGGAATGCACCGACCCACTTTTTCTCTTCTGATCCGAGTCCGATATCTGAAATCTCAGTATCGGCTGATACCGATACCGATCCGATACCAGTGTTGCTGTTTTTTGCATAATAAGTTTAGAATATCTTTACATTATTGTGTGGAACTAATTGGGGGTACTCTTTAATATGTGAAGAAACACAAACCTCTAACTACACATTATTTCAATATAAATGTATCGCTTATTAAGAAACACTTTATTATTAACTAGTCTATTGGATAATGTAGCAGCAAAATTAACAGTAATTCCAGTCTAAGTGTTCTGTAGAAAAGAAGCCATTTATTTATATATTAATTGTTTCAACTTGTATCTGGACTTTAAAGGATTCCGATCTCTTTTTTCATCAATTTAGTTGTAAGACATCAGTTCACTTTTCATTCACACAGCTATTTTTTGGAACCCATTCAACTTAAATATTGTTATAATTTGTAAACAAATGATAATAATAATTATTATTATTAATATTATTGACTTTTAGAATTTTAAATACAACAGTAATATATTTCAATCGTGCACTTTTAACTTTAAAACCATCAGGCTTTTATTTTGACATTCTGAACTCTCCAGGAAGTCCTGTATGTGTCTGTTTGTAGGCAAGTTCACAATATTTTAATTAGTTTCTTATTCAAATTGAATGAAAAAATGCTTCGTTGCTGTTCTAAATGCATATGATAAGTGAACTGAACTGAGTAGCGCTCAAATTTTGGGCACCACGTGAAGGCTATAAATAGCCGCGAGTGTGTGCGTAAACAGAGCTGCGCCATTCGCTAACATGCTGATACTGCAAGTGCATACTATATATTTACTTATTAAAAACAGCCTTTTGTGAGTCACACAGCTATCGCACGTCTTCAAGTGGCTTTGATTACAATGCACAGGTAATATGAACTACTTTAATGGTGTTTTTATGGTTCTTTTATGTCATTTTTGGAACTTGACAGTAACGAACATGACTGACACATTGTATCGGATTAGAATCGGGCTCGTCGGACCAATACCCAATCCATCTTAAAACTTATTAACAATATAAAATGGGTAACAGGCAGGTAAATGTAGTAACAATAATTTTTATTACACCGTTGTATACAGTAGATATGTTTGAACACCTAATCCTATACCCTTACACCTAAACATAACCAATAATATAAAAACAATATACGCATGACCAACCAACAATAAAAAAGACGTAACAAGCAGATAAAAGTACAGTCACATTAACTTATTCAACAAAATGGCAAAAAAGCACTGTAAATCTATTTCAAACCACTTCTGAACCCATACGATAGCTTCAGAGAGAAACTGAAGGTTTTAAGGTTTTAAACGTTGAAAATCATGTCGCAATTGGTCATAAGACTTCTTAGGCAAGAGGAACCAATGGCATTTGATTATGAAGGGAATGGGAACGATGAAGACTTAGCTTCAGATCTGTTCCTCATACAAAGCCATCACACATCCTCGGAAGATCCGGAATACAGCGCATGATTAGAGGATTACTTTTATGATCAAGTTATGGTGCTTTTCTCATTATCTCATAATTTTCCCTGACATTCAGAAAGCTACATTTGTGTTCCATAGTAAACAATATAAAAATTAAATGACAAAGTAACCAGTATATAACAAGTATAAGCATCAATTCATTTCATTATAAAATATAGCTTTGGGTAAAGTATTGTAATCCATCTAAATAAGTTAATACCGTATTAGAGTGACATTTGAATTAAGGATATAGGGAGATATATTGGTGCTGCCGGCCAAAAGTCATGAAAATGACATCCTTATGAGAGTGTGTTACCCAAGAATACAGTTCAAACTTTAGTTAAAATCTACCTTCTTTATACAGTTGACTCTTGTCTGAATGTATGCCCGTGTGATTGAATTATGTTCACTTGTTTACCCAACAGCTTTGGTAAAATATGTTATTGTATTTTGTAAATATGTTATTATAAAGAATAGATCCGTTTTGCCATTTCATATTTTTTCTCTCTTTTTCACTTACTAGCACTAATGCAACAAAATGAAGAGCAAAGCATCAGGTGTGTAATTAATGCTTTATTTATCTATTTTATTATTTTTGTGCAGCCACATACTGTATACTATAATGATGGAAAATGTACTGTAGTTTTGTTGCACAAGCACGTCGCTTCAAAAACCAGCTAAATGAGTCTTATTTTCTGGCAGGTTTTATTGTTATTCTTCAATTCTATACAAACTAAACTGCACAGTCAAAATCCTAAAGTAAAACACAGTTTGCTTCCGCCATGATTCTGAAATTGGCACGCGCCCCCAACTCTGAAAGTCAGGGCTCATAATTATGCCTTTGTGGTGGCATTCATTTGAGCTCAACTTGAAAATACGATCATTCTGACATGACTTAAACACACCAAAAAATACAGAAGCTCTTTGACAATTTCCCAATGTGACAACTAACCCCAGTCTCCCATATGTATATGAAAGGCTCAAAACATTGCTTTCAGTATAGCCAATACCACGATTTTATCTGCGGTTCACAAAAAAATCTTACGGTTAAAGGAAAATTCCACGTTCAGTACAATTTATGCTCTATCAACAGCATTTGTGGTATAATACTGATTACCACAAAAATTCATTTTTTCAGTTTCAGTGAGGCACTTACAATGGCAGTGAATGGGTGTCAAATTTATGAACATTAAAATACTCACTGTTTCAAAAGAATAGCCACAAGACATAAACAATATGTGTGTCAACATGATTTTAGTGATAAAATCACTTACTAAACTTTTCTATGAAAAGTTTTAGCCAATTTTACAGCTTCCTTGCCATGACGACATAATGCCATGAACCCTAAAATGACTGTAAAAACAACTATTTTACAGCTTTAATAATCTTCAAGTTTTACCAGATGAATTAATGTAAGAGGTTTCCAACAATTATATAGTTCACATTCCTGCCTTTAAACCCCCCAGAAATTGGCCGCCCACTGGCCTCACTGTAACATTGATTTAGGCTTTTTTTTTTTTTTTTTTTTTTAGAAAATGAGGGTCGAGTCTAAATAATTTTTGTGGTAATCAACATCATGCCACAAATGCTGTTGATTGAACTTGTATTGAACCCAGAATATTCCTTTAAATGTCTTCCAAGCCTTCACTATGACAACTTCTTAACCCACTAGTTCTTATAGAAAGACAGAATTCTTTGTCTTTCTGATAAAAACCAGTGGAGGAAAATACAATTATTATTCACAAGTTCTTGCGACACGGTCTTGTGCGTCAAAATCTCCTAGTTGCTACTTAATCTCATTTTGAATAATGTCACATGGCTATCTGGAATGTGGCTGTGTTACAAATGCAAGGACTGTGGACAATGCATTTCAGCATGCTACAATGACTGCAATGCCCTTACAGAGCAATAACAAGAGGAAGGACCAGGATGTGGAAAATTAGCCCTGTGAAATCCCCAAAGGAGCCAGCCATACATTGAAGATCAGCAGGGAAAATATGTTTATTAGACAGACAGCATCTTCTCAATTACTTTCTTCTAAACTGTCATATTTTTAATAGATACGATAAACTTGGCAAAAAGTACTGAAAGTATTGCTTCATTCTAGCCTCTGGATGTTATGGGGCTGTGAGTTCCTGTCAGTGCAACTTTTGTCAGTCTAGGCAACCACTGGCAATTTATTATCTATTGCACTTGGCAATGAATTAACAAGCACTTGCATGTTCAGTGTCATATTCAACAGGAAAACACAAAGTTTTTAAGCTAGTAGCCCAGGCACAATGACATTTTGGTCCAATGATCCAAAGTTGTGGAGACCATTTAGTCTTTATTAATTACTGTATATATGCCTATTAAAGACATGATACAAAATAATTAATAAGCATTACCTCCCTTCATGCCAGGTTTTATCAGTACTGCAAAATAGCTCTGTTCCAAACCTATTGAGCTTCCTTGCTGTCTAGTGCCTACACAGTCAGCATGCTAACTTAAATGGAACTTCACAAGTGACTGATTTGGAATGCCCTATATAGGCAGCAAACCATATCCTAGCATCCTTTCCTGGAGAACCACAAACACTGCACATATGGATGTGTCCCTAATGTGATCATGAAGCACTCTACCAATTAGATAACCAGTAGAATCAGGTGTGTTAGATGAAGGACACATCCAAAATGAGTGTGTTTACATGCACATTCTTACACTGATTATGCTTAATAAGTAGACAACATGTGAGGTGTAAGGTCATAAATGGCGTAAGAATTAACCGATCAACACGGGTCGATTTTCGCCCATTACAATGATTTCGCATTGCATGTAGACACCTTAACTGGCGTTCTTACCAGCTTATCCAATGTGTGCACAACACGCCTCTTCAAGGAAGCAGAGAATAATGTGATTAGTTCACGTCATGTAAACAGTCCACTGATTGGAGTGTTTTTGAGGCTGCAGCCACAGACCTGGATGAGCTCAAAGATACTGTGACATCATATATCAGTTTCTGTGAGGTTATGTGCATCCCTACTAGGACATTTTTCTCATTCAATAAAGATAAACCATGGTTTACAGGAAAACTCAGACAGCTTCATCATGCCAAAAGGATGCTTACAGGGGTGGGGATAAAACACTGTACAACCACGCCAGGAACACACTCATTAAGGAAATCAGAGTGGCAAAAAGAAGCTACTCTGAAAAGCTGAAAAAACAATTTTCAACCAACGATCCTGCATCTGTGTGGAAAGGCCTAAAAAGCATCACCAAGTACAAGACACCTCCCCCTCGCTCTGTAGAGAATCAACTAATGGCTGATGAACTGAATGTGTTTTACTGCAGGTTTGAAAAGCCCAGTCTCACACCCTTCCCCCGCTCTGATCTACACTTCACACACACACCAACACCTCCTGGAACCCACCTCCTCCTCCCCCCCTCCTGCTACTCAATCTGCACTTATGATCTGTGAGGAGGATGTGTGCCGGGTTTTTCGGAAACAAAAGACTAGGAAAGCTTCAGGCCCAGATGGTGTTTCACCTGCCTGTCTGAAAGTCTGCACTGACCAATTGGCCCCCATCTTCACACAGATCTTCAATAGATCACTGGACCCCCATCAGTTTGCTTACTGAGCAAACAGGTCTGTGGATGATGCTGCCAATATGGGACTGCATTATATCCTGCAACACCTCAACAGACCTGGGACTTATGCAAGGATCCTATGTGTGGACTTCAGTTCAGCCTTGAATACCATCATGCCTGGTCTTCTCTCAACCAAACTGACCCAGATCTCCATGCCCACCCCAATCGGTCGATGGATCACCAGCTTTCTGACAGATAGGCAGCATCTAGTGAAACTGGGGATACTCACATCCGGGACCCTCTCTATTAGCACTGGTGCTCCTCAGGGATGCGGTCTCTCTCCACTGCTCTTCTCCCTGTACATGAATGACTGCACTACAAAAGACCCCACTGTCAAGCTCCTAAAGTTTGCAGATGACACCACAGTCATCGGCCTCATCTGCGATGGTGACGAGTCTGCATACAGACGGTAGATTGATCAGCTGGCTGTCTGATGCAGTCACAAAAACCTTGAGCTGAACATGCTCAAAACAGTGGAGATGATAGTGTACTTCATGGAGAAATCCCCCCGTACTGACTTTTTGGGAGTTATCAGCAGACTGGTGTGCATGTAAACGGGCTCAATGTATAGGATTAAACTATTAAAGGATTGAGAAACATTGAGTGTTCTAACTACCAAAATCAGCTTATTCCAAAAATCTTTTTTTATTTTTTTTTTTATTTTTTTTTTTTAATAAAATTCAGAATTGAATGAGTTACATTAAAAATGTCACTGGCTTCATCCACCATTTTGGACAATTTTTATTTTTATTTTCATGAAACTTAAAAAGTGGTATCCTATAATTTCTTTAACTATTTCTGCCTGATCTTACCCTCAAAATTACTGTAGATTTGATGGTGTAACCTAATGTATTCAGGTTGACTCAGTGACGTTAAATAATATTTTTGACTTGAATCAAACCAGATCATTTAGATGTTAACACATGAAGTACATTTTTAAACCTTTTTCTTTAGTGTGGTTTTGCTCTCTCCATGAAGGATACATGTGACACTGCCTTAAATTTGGCTAAAATGAGATTAGAAGGCAGTATAAAAAGGCAATATTTTAAATATGCCTTTAAAGAAAATGCTGCTTTGCAGATTGCTCACTAGGTTTTGTAACATATCCAAAGTCCCCATATTACCTGCAGCTTACTAAAATTGCATCTTAAGTTGTGTTTAAACTGTTAACCCCATTTCGTTCAGAGGTTTGTGACCAATGATACATTTGATTAGGGAAAAATTGTCATTTTGGCATTGGACAGCTTTAACATCTGCGACCATAATAGACACTTTCCCTAACAAAACCTGTGGCTGACCCAGTAATCTCGGCATTCACTGAGGGAACTCTATCCACAGTGCCAGATGGAATTCTTCATAGGATGTGAATGGAAAATGTCCAAAGCTGAGATGTACTGCGGTGGCTTCACTTCACTAGCTTTACACTGCAGTTCATAGTGCTGATGAGCCTTTCACCAGCTTTCAGTTTGATCAAACTGCTGCCTTTACAAGTTACAGATGGTTCTCTGGCCTGCACAACATCAAAAGTAGACTAATATTGATTCACCGGCAAGTTTGTTTCTCTGGCAAGGATAATTGCATTTGTAGAGGACTTTCAAACCTATGTAGTCAAAAAAAAACCTGTGTGCTCAATCTATCTCTTATGGTGTAATAAAAAATGCAAAATTGCAAGATATTTTTTTATAATGGCTTAAAGGGATAGTTCACCCAAAAATGAAGGTTCTCTCATGATTTACTCACCCTCATGCCATCCCAGATGTGTATGACTTTCTTTCTTCTGCAGAACACAAATGAAGATTTTTAGAAGAATATTTCAGCTCTGTAGGTCCATACAATGCAAGTGAATGGTGACCAGAACTCAAAAGGTCAGAAAAGGACGTAAAGGCAGCATAGAAGTAATCCATAAGATTCCAGTAGTTAAATCCATATGTTCAGAAGCGATATGATAGGTGACGGTGAGAAACAGATCAATATTTAAGTCCTTTTTCACTATCAATCTGCACCTTTGACCAGTAGGTGGCTGAATGTGAAAGTGTAGATTTACAGTTAAATAGGACTTAAATATAGATCTGTTTCTCACCTACACCTATCATATCGCTTCTGAAGTAATGGATTTAACTACTAGAGTCTTATGGATTACTTTTCTGCTGCCTTTATGTGCTTTTTTGAGCTTCAAAGTCTGGTCACCATTCACTTGCATTCATGAACAGTATGATATGGTTATTACTGTTTGGGTGTACTACTGAAATGATGCATCTATTTAGACTCAATAAGTGCCTGAGAAAATACACATGTGTATCTTATGTTTAATGTGTAGTTCAATGTGTGTGACAGCCAGTTGCATCTCATGAAATTTCAGTGTGAAAGTAATGAATCATGTTCTAGATTTGTCCTGATTTGTTGCATTATCTCTTTGATATATGAAAAATAAAACATCAAAATATATTTTATTGTATTCCTAATTGTCTTAAAAATATTTAGAAAATGTTACACTATCTGGGCAATTTGTAGATTTATTTGTGATAGATATACATGCATATGGAGTGCAATTCCCATGCATTTCAGGGTTAACTTGCATGGAAAAGCTCTGTGTATAGATTCTTCAAAATGCTCAGTTTGGGTTCCACAGAAAAAATAACAGCATAAATGTTTTCCTTTAATAGGTGGGAACAGTTGCAGCTTTTCTGTAAGTGGAGGACAGCAGAATAAGATTTCTTCCGCTCTAGACATTTGCTGACCGCAAACACGAAGTAAATGATAGGGTTTGTCAAGCATGATTCAGCTTTTCATTCACTGAAGTATTGGTGTCAATGTCAGTGGTAAGGAAAATACCTAATATCTCAAATTGTTTCTCCTAGACAGCTATGTGATTAAATGGAGAGCAAAACTGAGAATTTTGCTTGTCTCTTGTTTCTCAAAAGTTTCTCCTGGATAAATAAATAAATCTCACATGTGTCTCCTTTGGAGTTTTAAAAGAGCAATACGGTTTCAAGATATCAGACTGCAATCAAAAGTCAGAGATTTCAATATCAACTCAACCCAAAAATAAAATCTCACATTCTCACGAGACCAAATTATTTAATTTTATATATCACTATACTCCTAAACTACTGTCTCATTTCTCTTAAGGAATTTAAGGAGAACATCTGAGTCAATGTTATTTTATTTTTTTTATTTTTTTTTTTTATTATTTATTTATTTTTTTTAACTACGGTCATAATTTGGCTTAAAAGCAAAGACCCTGTCAGAAAACCGACAAGACAAAACTGACGTTCCCATTTAACAAACAGTTGAACTGTGTAAACTTGCGGTGTGATGAGAATGGGCGCGCTCACGTCGCGTCGTCCACTGTAGATGGAGAATTGATATTCTACGCACCGTTTTTTCGTTGCAGGTTGCAACGGTTCCAACTAAACCTTACTTCTAACTTTATTGATGTACCCCAAAACTTTCATATCAAACCGTTACAAAAACACATCGCCACCGGTTATAGACGCGCATTCACAGCCAAACTATTAAGTTTATCATTGAGTAGAAAAAGAAGAATAAAAGACGTACTCTGGAGATGGTGAGTGGTGAGCTGAAGTCCCGTCCACCCACCAGCCGAAAACCCCACGGCGAAGGACCGCTGAGAGTCACAGTGTGAGACATAGTCGATTCAACGGTATCCAACTGAGACACAGCAGCTCCAGAGAAGAGAAGGTCTGTGCTCTCTTCATTCACTCTTTAAATAATACTCTAGTGCTGAAGAGAGGAGGAGCTGAACTCACACGAGTGCAGAGGGAGGGCCAATGTGCCATGACAACCATTCACAAGGCATTCAACACCATCCACACACACACACACACACACACACAAAAAACACTCGCAGACCGCTCTCGAGCTCTCAAACGCGCATCGCTATGGAGCCAGATTTCTGCCAAAAGTGAACAAACAAATAGAACGTTTTGCAATCAAACACAATCCGCTTTGCAAAGGAAAACTGAACTCTCAAACAATCAGAAAGCGACTGGCAAATACAAAGGGCCATTTGAGAGAAAACGAAGAGTAGTTGTCCTGTACCACTTGGCTTAACAAACAAATGTGATGTGTTTTACAAATATAAAAAATGTGTTCTATTTCGTTCTTACTGACGTTTCTTAGTGCTTCACGGTGGATATTGTCTCTCTTCGCTCAAGCTCAGGTGGAGTCTAATATCAACAAAGTCACCTCGTAACCCAGGATGACATGGGGTCCAACTCTGACTTCCTTACCAGTTCATTTTAATTCCCTCACACTCACGCAATTGTTTCATACTCAACAGATTTCTACAAAATAATCAGTTCACACAGAGACCATGGTCTTCTTTAGTATTCACCTCAGGACATGGTCACGACGTCTCTGGAACGTCAGCCAAGATATTTAAAAATGTAACTTTACCAAGACATTGTCACAACCTTGTCAGAAAGTAATGTCACGCTGACGAAAGGACGACTAACTAGCGACGTTGTCAGAACGTACTGTGTTTGCTGGGATGAAATGTATCTTGTTTCTTAAAATTAGAGGAAGAATTAATGCTGATATCTCGACTGACTTGAGCATGCTAAACTCACATGACATGATCAAGCAATTGTCCTTCTTCATTACGAAAAGCCCTTACAGGTACAGCCGAGGATGTTCAGGTGTTGTATCGCTGTTTGACGCATCCTCCACATCCACGATGATTAATAGCAGTTGCCGCAGATCTACCACTGCCATTCAATGTTCTATACTTGATTATCTGCATATTTAAACATAACATTTCAGGGGAAAAGACTCTTGATGTAAGTCATTAACTGGGGAATTTCTGTGGTGATATGCTTTAGTTATTTTGTTTATCCTATTCACCTGCAGTGCCTTGTATGCAAATGTGTGCAAATTAGCACATTTAATTAGTTAACGCCTCATTTGCATATCAATATGTGATGACGTTTTTAGACACAAATTTTACTGTATTCACCTGTAGTGTCTCCATTAAGTACAGTACATTAGCCTGGATGGCCATGAATTATTGCCTTAGCTAAACTTTAGCTAACTTATTACATTAGCTAGTAGCTCATGAGTCATGCATGTTAGCAAGACAAAAGTTAACTATATTTTTCTTTTGACTTTTGGCTAATTAGCTGTAAAGTCGAGGCACTGGTAGCTTAGTCTTTTGTTCATCACCATTCACCTCCACACAAGCCATGAAAAACACAACTGGGATAAGGAGCTGGGAGGGGCTGCTGCCTGCCTTTCTGCCTGTCTGTGTGTCTGATGTGCTGAAGTGTGCTGCACTGCTGCATAGAGATGCGGAGAGAGAGAGAGAGAGAGAGAGAGAGGGAGAGAGTGAGGGAGAGAGAGAGGGAGAGAGTGAGGGAGAGAGGGCATCGGAACTCGACAAAGTTTCATCTCCCAACCTGATATTTCGATTTTTTATTCAATAAATATATTTGTTTGACAGGGAAGCTGTGTGCAAACAGGAATATATATATATATATATATATATATATATATATATATATATATATCTATAGATAGATATATATATATATATATATATAGAGAGAGAGAGAGAGAGAGAGAGAGAGATAGATAGATAGATAGATAGATAGATATATTCATTTATTTACATAAAAAAAAGCAAAAAAAAAAGCACCCCAGGTGCTCAAGCCCCCTTTGATGTCTATGTGTGCACGTGCCTGCAGTAGTGACATTGTTGCCCAACCCAACATTCCTCCCCGACCTTATTTGGGAACCAGGCAATCGAGCTGACAGTGTTTAATCCTCCTATGTCAAAGACACAGGAGAGCAGTCAAATCAAACTATTATGCCCAGTGTGAGCCCTTCGTGGCTACTTAAGGGCCACAGAAAGCTTGCGGCAATCAGACCAACTCTTCCTCTGCCACAGTGGGTCAAAAAAGGGTCAGCCTCTTATGAAGCAGAGGTTGTCGCACTGGGTGATGGAGGTAATCACCCAGGCTTATAAGATCAGCAACCATTCGATGCCAACTGGTGTAAGATGACTAGAGGTGACTAGAGCTATCTCCATGTCTTGGACAGCACTGAGGGGCGTCCCTCTAAGTGATATTTGTGCAGCAGCTAATTGGTCATCTACAGATACGTTCTCCAGATATTATAATGTGGCTGCCCCGGGCGCTATTGAAACGGCCGTCCTATTGGGGCCTTCAGCTTCCTCTTAGGGCTAAGCATGCCTCCTCATGACCTTGTTGTCATGAGTCATCCACTGTGAAGCACTGCCTCTGGCAGTCAGTAAGAACAAAATAGAATGAGAGTTACATATGTAACTGTGGTTCTATGAGTTCTGGATGACCGCCAGAGTTCTCTGTCACTCGGAGTCTGGGCGAGAAGATTCTGTAGGGACAGTTTGCTGGAAGTCACGGGGTCAAATAGGGGAGGACCCTGTGTCATCCTGGGTCACAAGGTTAATTTGTTTATATTAGACTCGACCTGAGCATGAGTGAAGAGAGATAATATTCAGTGTGAAGCACTGCCTCTGGCGATCATCCAGAACACATAGAACTGCAGTTACATACTTAACTGTGGAGGTGAGGGCGTGGTTGAGCGCCTGTCTGGAGAGAGAGAAAGCGGTAAGAACATCCACCTGAGATGAATTGTTACTAATTACTGTTTCTATGTGCACAGTGAGATTCGGGGGAGATAAAAGACGGCCCAGCCTACAGATAGAGAGGACCAGAGACTGCGTGTCTGTTATTGAGAGTGTTTTGATTTATGCTGCAAAGCAGACTTTTGGTTTTGAGTGTGAAGCTGCAAAGCGTTTTTTATTATTTTGTTAATAAAACTCTGACTCACGTGGACTGTGAAAACCGGCTCCCGCTTCCTCCTTTGAACCAAATATGAAACTTTTTTACACTGGTGGTGAAACCCGGGATATGGAGGAAGGTACGCTGCTATGGAGTCATCTTTGCTGCTGCAGGAAGTCTTCCAAACTCTCGCCAGCATCCACCGGGCTCCACAACAGGCCCTCATGGATCTGCGGGCAGAGCAGAAACAGCTCTTCGAGGCGCTTCTTCGAGGCCAAGAGGAGGACCGATACGCATTGCGGAGCCTGGTGCCTCAGGAGGGGGCGCACGCCGTGACCCCGGCAACAGCCAACCCCCATGTGTTGCTCACGAAGTTTGGGGCGCAAGACGAACCAGAGGCTTTTCTGGAGCTCTTCAAGCTCTGGAATGGCCGCGGGTGCAATGGGCAGTCCACCTCTTACAGCTGCTGACCGGGGAGGCCCAACTAGTGGCATAACAGCTCCCGGTCAACAACCTCCTGAGGTACCCCAAACTGAAGAAAGCCATCCTGCAGCGGGTCAGCCACAGTCCAGAGGAGTCCAATCCATGACGCTGAGCAAAGTCGGTCGCCCGTTTGCCTTTGCTCAACAGCTCCGTGAGGCCTGCCGGCGGTGGGTGATCAATCTCGTGGTGCTGGAGCAATTAATCTCCCAATTACCGAAAGGATCGGCAGAGTGGATCCAGTGCCACCATCTGGCGTCGCTGGATGAAGCAGTACAGTTGGCGGAGGACCATTTAACGGCGTACCTGAGGGCCGGCGTGCCCCGCTCTCTCTCTCTCTGTGATCTCTACCCCTCCCCTGCCCCTTCCCCTCCTTTCTTCTGACCTAACCCGTTCCCCCAGAAACAGATCAACAATCCCCCCAGACCAGTGCCCTGGCCTTGGTGGTCTATTAACCCTCCTGTTTCTCTCTCCCCCGGCTCTACACATTCTTCCTCTCAGGTGGGGGAAGCTGCCGCCACTAGTGTGGGTGTGAGGTCCGGGCCGGTCTGTTGGAGTTGCAGGGAGTCTTGTCACGTCCGCGAACAATGCCCGATGATGGAGGTGGGGACATTGATCCGGGACCCGACACTCCACAAGCCACCCCTGATCGGGCTGGGCCATCTTGTATCTCCCCTGAATCTTACTGTGCACATAGAAACAGTAATTAGTAGCAATTCATCTCAGGTAGATGTCCTTACCGCTTTCTCTCTCCCCAGACAGGCGCTCAACCACGCCCTCACCTCCACAGTAACAGTTGTTTCATATTTCATCATATTTCACAAATAAATACAATCTACAAATTCTACAGGATTGTCGAACAAATACAAAATCTGATATGAACAAATACATTCCACTTGCAATGTTTATAAATTGCAACGTTACCGGGAAACAGCCTTAGGCATAAAGCTATTCAAATTTCTTTACGGTTAAAAGTGAGGATAAAGTATAAATAGATCAGTTAAACTAACTATGCAATGATAACTACAAACACTATTCCTGTAGGTAATTTTGATCTTGTTATTAGTAGAAAATGTCTCGTTTTTACCTGATCAGAAAAAAATTAAAATAAGGATAAAATATAATTTTTTCTCGAAAATATTGTTATTCATTACATTTTGTTATTACCAGAAAGGATCTAATTTTTACTAGAATATAAATTGTTTTTACCATATAATATGTAGTAACGACACAACTGAATGAAAGCATATGGCAGCACTGTGCCATCTACTTTTTAAAAAAGGACGTGGCTCAGCCCATTTGTGAGAAAATCAGGACTGTGGTTGAGAAAATTGTGCCAAAAGTCACGTGACTCACAAGTGGTATGTATTTGTTCACATCAGATTTTGCATTTGTTCAACAATGCTGTAGAATTTGTAGAATAGATTGTATTTATTTATGAAATATGATGTAGGCTCATATGAAATACATTTTATATATTTGTAAAACACAGAGCATTTGTTTGTTAAGCCAGTGGTACAGGACAACTACTCTTCATTTTCCCACAAAATGCCCTTTGTATTTGCAAATTGCTTTCTGTTTTTTTGAGAGTCGAGTTTTCCTTTGAGATGCGGATTGTGTTTGTTTGCAAAACATTCTATTTGTTTATTTGCTTTTGGCAGAAATCTGGCTCCACACACCGATGATCATTACAGCAATGCAAGAACCATTGAATTCGGCATAGAATTCTGTGGTGCAAACCTCTATGCACTGACAAGGTGAACAAGAGAAAACACTGTAACATGCACAGCCATAAATTAGAAGACATTTCACACATTACCACCCCTGAATTTACTATAGTATCACTAACTGTACAAGCCAGAAATAGATTCATAATGAATATTATCATACCACTACTTCAGCTATAAAATGTGTAATAGGCTACATTAGGGGAGTAAGGGAATATCATACATTTTTGTTATAACTTATAAATGTTGATATTTTGTATTTATTTTTAAAAATGTGTTTAGGGTAGGCCTGCTGTTTATAATTACAAAAATGTCATAGGTTTTTTTTATAGAAATCATGTTACATCTAATCCATACTTCCATGTGCTTCCCATGGTCTTGTTACAAATACCACTGTTAAAACTATACACAGTTGTGCTCAAAAGTTTGCATACCCTTGGAAAATTGGTAATATATGTACCATTTTTAAAGAAAACATGAGTGAGCAGGCAAAACACATTTCTTTTATTTCTTATGGGATTCATATTCAACTGTAGGTTATAACAGAATGAAACAATCATAAAACAAAACATGGCAACAAAGAAAAAAATGAAATGACCCCTGTTCAAAAGTCTGCATACCCTTAGTTCTTAATATTGTGTATTGCCCCCTTTAGCATCAATGACAGCGTGCAGTCTTTTGTAATAGTTGTCTATGAGGCCTCAAAGTCTTGCAGTGGTATAGCTGCCCATTCGTCTTGGTAAAATGCCTCCAGGTCATGCAAAGTCTTTGGTCGTCTTGCATGAACCACACGTTTGAGATCTCCCCAGAGTGGCTCGATGATATTAAGGTCAGGAGACTGTGATGGCCACTCCAGAACCTTCACTTTTTTCTGCTGTAACAACTGGAGGGTCAACTTGGCCTTGTGCTTAGGGTCATTGTCATGCTGGAAAGTCCAAGAGCGTCCCATACGCAGCTTTCACGCAGAAGAATGCAAATTGTCTGCCAGTATTTTCTGATAACATGCTGCATTCATCTTGCCATCAGTTTTTACAAGATTTCCCATGCCTTTAGAGCTCACACACCCCCAAAACATCAGTGAGCCACCACCATGCTTCACAGTGGGGATGGTATTCTTTTCACTATAGGCCTTGTTGACCCCTCTCCAAACATAGCGCTTATGGTTGTGACCATAAAGCTCTATTTTGGTCTCGTCACTCCAAATTACAGTGTGCCAGAAGCTGTGAGGCGTGTCAAGGTGTTGTCGGGCATATTGTAATTGGGCTTTTTTGTGGCATTGGCACAGTAAAGGCTTCTTTCTGGCAACTCGACCATGCAGCTAATTTTTGTTCAAGTATCGTCGTATTGTGCTC
This sequence comes from Myxocyprinus asiaticus, assembly GCF_019703515.2. Classification (NCBI taxonomy): domain Eukaryota; kingdom Metazoa; phylum Chordata; class Actinopteri; order Cypriniformes; family Catostomidae; genus Myxocyprinus; species Myxocyprinus asiaticus. The sequence goes on along the minus strand of NC_059383.1, from coordinate 6,493,578 downwards.
CTTGAAACAACCACCGTCTTTTTCCAGAGCAGCCTGTATTTCTCCTGAGGTTTCCTGTGGGTTTTTCTTTGTATCCCGAACAATTCTTCTGGCAGTTTTGGTTGAAATCTTTCTTGGTCTACCTGACCTTGACTTGGTATCAAGAGATCCCTGAATTTTCCACTTCTTAATAAGTGATTGAACAGTACTGACTGGCATTTTCAAGGCTTTGGATATCTTTTTATATCCTTTTCCATCTTTATAAAATTAAATTACCTTGTTACACAGGTCTTTTGACAGTTCTTTTCTGCTCCCCATGGCTCAGTATCTAACCTGCTCAGTGCATCCACATGAGAGCTAACAAACTCATTGACTAGTTATACACAGACACTAATTGCAATTTAACCTTATTAGTGACATCTGCGTTACCACCCAGAACACCCTAGCAATGCCTAGCAATCACCAAGCAATGCCCTAGTAATCACCCAGAACACCCAAGCATCCGCATAGCAACCACCTAGCAACGTACTAGCGACCCCCCAGAACACCCTCGCAACCACTTAGCAACGCCCAAGTGACCAGCCAGAACACACTAACAATAACCTAGCAATGACCTAGCAACACCCTAGTGACAACCCAGCACACCCTAGCAACCCCCAAGCAACTGCCTATAGCGATGCCTTAGCAGACACCCAGAAAATCCTAGCAACTGCCTAGCAACCACCTATCAATGCCAAAGTAACCACCCAGAACAACCTAGCAACCGCCTAGCAATGCCATAGCAACCACCAAAATCACCCTAGCAACTGCCTAGCAACAACCTAGCAATGCATTAGCGACCGCCAAGAACATCCAAGCAACCACCTAGCAGCCACCTAGCAACACACTAGCAACCACCCAGAACACCCAATTGGTGGTACATTGTGGGGACGAGTTTTGCTATGGCAAGCACCACTCACATTTTCTTCAAGAAATGTAGTCAAGTTTTTCACCGTTTTGAACTCTTAATTGGGTCAAAATTGAACCAAATATAACAGGAGGGTTAAGCATTTATAACATGTGAGGAGAAATGGTTCACTAGTTGGAAGGTATTGCATTAAATGTCTCCAATTTGGTTTTGATTTGAATGTTGTAATTTCCACATATCAATGATTTATAATGCATTTCTAAATACCTTTTATAAACCCTTAACACAGAAAACATTAATGTAAAGTGTTACCTGTACATTACATTACATGGGCAGCTATGGCTCAGGTGGTAGAGCAGGTTATCCACTAATCACAGGGTTAGCGGTTTGATTCCTGGCCCCCATGACTCCACATGCTGAAGTGTCCTTGGGCAAGACACTGAACCCCAAGTTGCTCTCAATGGCAGGTTAGCACCTTGCATGGCAGCTCTGCTGTCATTGGTGTGTGAGTGTGAATGGGTGACTGAGACACAGTGTAAAGTGCTTTGTAGAACTGCTAAGGTTAAAAAAGTTGCTATATAAATGCAGATCATTTACCCATAAACCTATACATTATATAATATGTGCATCAACTTATATAGGTCAGTAATGGCACACTGATCTCGCAGTAAAATCGCAAACAGTAGGTTGACTTTTCTTTAGCTAAAATAGGTCTGTGATTACCAAAATTCAAAATACTGCCCTCAGTGGCCAAAGTGGTAAGTGTTGTTGTTGGGTGTTGCATGTGAGCTCCATTTTCAGGGTGTAATGTCCACAGAGGGGCGCAAAAAAAAAAAAGTTATGAAGCGAGTTGTTTTCAGCTGTACAGACAGTGATACTGTGGAGAGGAATGCATATTTTATAAACTGTACCCCCCAACCCAAACCCCAAACCTAACCATCAGTGGAGTAAAAATATAATGTTAGAGGGAAAACACTCAGAATCACGCTCGTAACTGATTATGCAAACGCGATCACTTCTTGGTTTTAAAGCGGGATCTGAACCCAAGTCTCCAACGCTGATGAGGCAATGTGTTTCTGGTCGTGCCACAGGGGGAGGTAAACACAGTGGAGCCGAAGCAAAAATGTCTGAAGGAGATACCGTTTGTTGGTGATTCGGCATAATGTGGCTGATCTTAGGGTACCGGAAATCTCTGAGAAAAACATGCCAACATCCCATCTGATCATGTTGGTTAAGAATAAGAAAATGTCAAGTGTAGGATCTCTTAAAACAATAGTTCTCAATTGTTTTTTTTATTTATGTATTTATTTTTTATTAAGAACCCAGATTTAAAATTAGACATCAAGTGGTGATCCAACAAAATACCACTTTTTTTTTTTTTTTTTTTTTTTTTTTGTATAAAATCAAATTCAGTTGATTTGATATCAATCAAATAATGAAATGTATTAATATTGTTTTTAAAAATGTCTCGACCAATAATTCAGCCAATAATTCACCATACAAAACACAGTGTGGCAAGCAAATAGCTGCAAGTTAACCTGTATTTATTGTAGTCTGGATATCATATTTCTCTGCACCTTGCATAGTTTGGTTCAACAAAAGATTTGGCAAACTCATGTGTGACAGATGGCCCAGTTATAAGTACTTAATAGTGTTGAGTGTTCAAAAAAGTGTTGAACTGAGTCACAGATGGAAAGCAAATAATAATATAAGGCTCTCTGACAAACAGCCATGGGCATTTCAATGGTTGATCCTATTGTTACTATTTTCCAGCTATGTAATAATTACTGCTTCATGATGACAGCATTTTAAATTTCCCCTGACTTCAGCTATTTGATTCCTGCCACAGTTCTGACAGTGTCAGCAGCTTCACATTACTGTCCAACAAAATTTGACATGCTGTCAAGTAGGGCACAAAGACTGCCATAGAAAAGTCTTTAAAGCTGAAGTGTGTAACTTTTTCTGTGTTAAAATACTTTCTCCTATCCCAGCTTAATATGCAAGGACAACTATAAGGAGGCCATTTGTAGGTCAATTTTCTCAATAACTGTAAACACTGAGTCTCTGTGGCGCTCTAAAAATCCCTCTGTTTATTTTGAGCGACCCGTCCAGCTCGGCACAACAACACTGACATAACCAATGGCATCAGTTGGGGGCGGGGCTGTATGTTTGTTCATCAACAAAAGACGGAGGGGTGTGTTTATAAAGCTGTCTGAAAACGAATGCTTATTTTTGCAATTCCCGTATGGTGGTGTTAGTGCCACAGAAATGACACACTTTAGCTTCAACTACCAAATACTTACATTGAAAAATACTAAACATTTAATACAATGTTCTAATTGTGTATATGTGTTGATACATTGTACTAACATTCAAATTACCTGCATGTAATTACATCTGTTATTACACTGTTGAACCTAACTTAACCCTTACATTACCTGTACTCCAAACTCGGTAGCTGCAAGTGTGAATCTTGCAAGTTTTGCTTAACAACTGTATGTACACAATAAGAACATTGTATAACTACTATGTAATTAAATAAGAAAAGAAAAAAAAAACACACGTAATATAAAAAGGTATCAGCAAGGGCATATAAATATATGTAAAAGAGGGGATTCTGGCATGGGAAAAAGAGGATGTTTGACTGTATAAATCAAAGGTTTAAGATTAACTAGAACACCCATGAATACTTGCAAACCCTGACTCTTGTTTCAGGTCACCTGACAGACCAAGGTTTCTGTTTTATAACATTAACTAAAAACTTTTACCCTTTCAGGCACAGAGACCAAACTTTTTCAGATGTTGTTTTGTATTGTCAGGAATGGGTAAACGAACGATCAAATTAAAATGCATTTTACATTTATAGATATAAAATGTAATTATTTATGCTTTGGGTTAATGTGTTTAACTGTCAAATGTTTTTTTTTCGCACATGCATAGTGGTTACCGAGTAAAACCATCACATACTGTATACTTCTTAACAGTAATGCATTTTATAATTCTCATCCTGCAAAATGTTACCTTCAATAAAAACTCAATTTAAAGCTTTAAAAAGTACCCAGAAGTATCATAGAAGTAGTCCATGCAACTAATGCATCATATTCCAAGTCTTCGGAAGACATATGAAAGGTTTTTTATAAAATAAGTAATTTTTCAATGAAAATCTTCAGTGATGTCAGTTGCGCGTTCATGAGAGCTACGAGAAAAGCTCGTTTACAGTGGCTCGCATGTTCACTTAAAACATGTCTTTGCAAAAAACAACTCAAGTTCTTCGCTGTAAAAATGACAAAGAGTGAGCAAGAATTTTCGTTTTTTGGAAATGTTGCAGAGGCACCATCAGCAACCCATCTTTGGAGTAACACTACATTTAAACCATTAATAACATCACTTCATGGGTGCTCAATTCCCCCCTGTTCTAAATAGCATTAACAATATCCATAAAATGGAAATTGTTGTTCTTTTAACTCTTATGCAAAATGGAAATTCTATTCTAGAGTGATTCTCCTAGTAACCACTATAGCTCAGAGAGTTTAAAACAAAACAAAACAAAAATGTTTCATGTTTTACATGAAAACATGCATATTTTGTTAAACTAAGGATAGTGTGGACTTTTTTTTTACAGTGGTATTTACACTTTTTTTCAGTGTTCATGCTACAGTGTAGTAAATGATACGTACCTAAGTAATTAAATAAGAACATGTTCTTTGTAATTATTTTGAAGAGATGCAAGTACTTACTGTTATTGTTATTACTATAATAATAACAGTATCATGTAATATGTGCAACACTGATACTGCAGAATAAAGTATTGCCAAACATTACAAGTTCACACAAAATATTTCAAAAGCTATAGTCATTATAATAATAATGATAATAATAATTTATTTTATTACACCACACCCAATATTTGTAGTCAGATAATTGTTCCATTCCCAGAACAGGACATTTAAAAGCATGTTACTTTGCACAGGCATTCAGCTTCACAATGGACAGCTTACAACTGTTCTATAAAGCCGAAGACAAGGTTTTCTCAATTGTTGAAGTCAATACTTGTTAATACTTGGTGATTTCAAACCTCACCCTGTATCTGACATGTATTGCGCAAAGGTTGCAGCACAATTAACAACACAGAATCCTCTTTTATGTTGCATTTTCTACTGCAACCATGCACATATACATACTAACACCAAATAAGTAAAAATGTTGTGCCATGTGCTTACTATACTGTATGTGAGATGATGTGGTGAAAGACACAGACAAGCATTCAGAGAAATAAAAATTAAAATATAGCTGCAAGCAGCGATGATGAGCCCAAGCACCATGGGTCCATTTTCACGCGGTGGCTTTCAGAAAACAATGCAAGGTGGACACATGCATTTGGCATTTGACATTATTATAAACAATTATGAAGCAATTTGGGTAAATATAAGAGGACTATTTTAAAGTCCGTTTTAAGGGCCACACTTCCTGCTGCCAGGTGTTGGCGCTATGACCTTGATCCAAAATAGTCACATCCATGTGATTAGCCCCCAAGACTAAACATATATCTCAATTTTGATCTAAATCACACAGTGCACACAGAAGATATAAGGCACTTCCTTTTTCCTATTTTTCGCCATAAATGTATTGCTTCGCCATGGTGACACCGTTCAAAATATCAAAAATCCATTCGTAATTTCGCATCTACAATGTCTTGGCATGATGTTGTACAAATTTGGTACCAGTCACATGAATTCCCTAGGAGGAGTATTTAAAAGTTCAGAGCCCATGATTTTCAGAAAATCCAAAATGTCAAATTCCTGTTGGACAGGCTAATAACTGTAAGTATGAATGTTGTTCGTCTTGATGGGAACAATATATGTACCAATTTTGGTGATTGTAGGTGAAAATGGGGGTGCTACAGAGCCCCCTTTCATGCCCATTTTCAAGGGATTGCTACAGAGTCCCTCCTGCACGATAGATGAACAATCCGCACTTTCAGTGCTTGGCCCCTAATAATAATAATCCTTAGAAGAACAATTGGGTCTCCTTATTTTCAGTACTTGGGCCCTAATAATAATAATAATAATAATAATGATAATCATCATCATCATCATCATCATCATCATCATTAGGAGAAAAATAGGGCCTCACACTTTCAGTGCTTGGGCCCTAAATAGAAAATTGAGTGAATGGACCACTACACTGCCAAATTGGACAGAGGATGTGAAAGTTAAAATACCCTCAAACTAATTTGGCTAATTACATGACTCTCTGGAACTCTTGATTGTGTTTGGTCAATGGTGGCATACTGTGGGCAATTCTTTTGTAGTTGACAGATGTCCTAGTTTATGTTTATGAATTATGAACACTTAAATTTTAATTATTAAAATGTTTAAATATAAATTTTTTTGTTTTGTATTTTGTTTTGTTTTTTACAATTATTACAATTACTACTATTAATAAAATAAATAAATAATCAAAACAAAATGTTATAAATTGAATAGCAGTTTGGAAAAAACACAATAGCCTACTGTTAAATAGGTCTAGATTATTTGTTTTACAATTTCAGACACAAGCTTGAGAGTCTATTCATACCTACATTGCATTAAATATTGGGACATCTGCCAAATTATGTTTGCTCTGCTTATAGCACAATGCTAACCATCTATTACACATATAGTGTAGCTGTTCAAGAGATTCAGCGTGCACACATTCTTATTCAAAGGTGCACTAAGTTTCTGATAACTAAAAATCATGTCTTTTAAACAAAGACATGAATAGCATTTTTAAAAATATGTTGAAAATGATGTACACTCACATAAGATGAGGACTCCAGTCATATCAGAAACACAATAAAAGCTGTTTAATTTTACGTGGACCGGGTCACCCCCTCATGGGCACTGCCATCAGAAACTACGTCACCACAGGGTAAAGTTACTTCCGCAACAGGTTTGCAACTATTTCTTTAGTACACATTTGTCTCAAATAATGTTTCTTAGCTCTTCTGTATGGTCTGTTTTCCAACTATTCACAATATAATATACATAGAAATTATTTATAATCTTTTTCCAAGTGATTCGGCTACTCAGGCTGCAGTGTCTTTTGAGTTTATAATATTCATTCTGTTTTCCTCCTCGCATCACCGTATCACAATAAATTAATTTGAAAAAGATTTATATACTCCCAGCATAGATAAAAAAATACGTAATATGTTAATTTCGACATATACTTCAAAATATTCAACCCATTTTTCAAATCAAATGTTGTGTTTGTGAACATTAGTTAATGCATTATGAACTAACATGAACTAACAACCAACAAGACAATTGTATTTTTATTAACTAATATTAACAAAGAATAATGAATGCTGTAAACAATATAATGTTAATTGTTTGTTCATGATACCTAATGCATTAACTAATATTAACGAATGGAACCTTATTGTAAAGTGTTACCAAAAATTCAAAAAGTGGCTTTAGTATTCAACATTTTGTTTATTTCCATATATTTGATCATAAGCCAATCATTGGCCTACAGTTCACAGCAATCCATTTTAATTTGTCAATCAGTCAGAGATAGATATTTTGATAGTTATTATGAGGGCTTGTCTAAGGACGCGTCAATGTACACCTGCATCAGATGCTTTTGGAGCGTCTCAGTTGTGTCACGCCATAAATATATCGTTTTTAGGTCACTGTGTCAAGTTAAACATAGTTTGAAACATAGAAAAACACATCTTGATGTCCCTGCATTCGAATTTGCACTGCATCAAGCTGTGTTTGAATGCAAGAACGTGTTCTCATTTTGTGCTGTCTGTTGTTGGTGAGTGTGGTTTGTTCTCTGTATAAGCGCATTGCCCAAACAGCTGAATTTCGCCCTGGAGAAAACAGGTGGTACTTTAAGCTTGAATTGCTCAGATGGAAGAAATATTCCTTATTACGGTCCGGGGACATGATTAATTGTGTTATTTTTTGAACACATCATTTTTTATATAATTAATCGCACTGAATTAACGCGTTAAATCGACAGCCCTTAAAATACTAATAAAATTCAATAAGTCTCACTGAACTTCATAGGAAACTCCCAAAATATGTTAAATGCAGTATAAATAGGCCTAATCAAATTAAGTAATGAAAACAAGTCATCATGTCCCATTTCAAATTTGAGCCTTGTGCTATGTAAAAGATAGATGTATTTTTGAGTTGGTGGAGCTGAAGGAGAACCCGGAGACCAAGGCAGACCAGGTGTCGTGTGCGGAGGACCCGGAGAGGCAAGGGTAATGCGGTGGGAGACCCAGACCAGAATGAGGGCAACACAGCCGGGGTGAGGGCAGGGTCTTTGATGGCCGCTGGGAAAGGGAATGATTCGGCGGCCACAGGGGACTGGTCAGACTCGACAGCCGATGGCGAAGGGTCAGACTTGGCCGCTGCTGGCAAGATGGATGGGTTGTTGGTGGTCGCCTGGTGAGCTGCCGCAGACTCAGACTCCTCCTGGGGAGCTGCAGCCAACTCGGATGCTCTCCTCCTAGCAATCATCTGCGGACTTGGACAGCAGGCTCCATCTCTTCCTCCTCCTCATAGTAGCAGGAAGAGCGCCCGTGGCATTCACTGCCAGTGAGGAGGTATCAGTGTCCTTGGGCTGGGGTGAAGAGAGGGAGTCCTTTGAGACACAGGCTGAGATGAATTCATCCCACTTAAAAGCCAGGTTAATGGTCTCTGATAGACTCTCCCCCTCACCCCTATCTGGAATACAGGACCTGATGGGTTCCACCAGACCTAACGTAAAAAGATCTATCAGGCAAGTCTCACTGAAATTTAGGCCCGAGGACAACACCAGATATTCCAGCACATTCCTCCTTAATGACTTGTCCCCCTGATGAGACCGAAGAGCCTCATGGTCTGCGAAGCTCTACGCAGCGCAGGGGAACGGGGTTCAAAAGACAAAAAACTCATTCCTGCTGAGTCCAGTTTGGATCAGATCATTATGTCATGAAATAAGAGAGAGGACCCAAGTGCAAGAATGCAAAACAATGAATATATTAACAAAAGATCAAACCAAAAACATAACACTCTTACGAGGGAAAAACACAACAAAACAAGAAAAAATCAACAAGGCAGCAAAAGTACTACACTGACTGATCAAACACGAAATGACTAGACACAATGACTAACAAAATGATCTGACAACGTGGGATGAAGGCACAATATATAGAGGGAAAGCACATAAGGAACAGGTGACACCAATTAACATAATGAGGACTAAACAAGGACTAAACGAGTGGTTGTGGTAAGGAGAAACAAGCGGGTGGAGTTGGGAGCTCACATAGCATTAAGTTAAGTTTTACACGCTTATTTCATTTGTATGAAGACTTTGATTTCAGCTGATCTTGCTCACGTTTTAATGGCTGTTTTTGATACTGGAAGTAAGTTACACAAATATACATTATAACAGCAGAGCCCAAGTCAACAGTATAAAGGAGAGGAGGAGACAAGAGGCCATTCTTTTTGAATGGATGTCTATGGAGGAGATGCTTTAGTGTGCTGAATAAACTGCTTTCTTGAGGAATTAGTTCATCACCTAATGAATAGACCGCCTGTCCGCTAGTCTTCAACTTGTTTACTACAGTAAAATTGCTGTTTCATAAGAGAAGACTGACAAATTTGCGACAGATAAGTGTCAGTATACAGCTCTCCCCATTCATTTGTATGGTATCCGCAAATGGTTACTTAACATGCTAGTTGACCGTTACGCTCTCTCCTATGACAGAAGCGCGGAGGTTGTTATCTCAATAATTAAAAGAATCTCTGGCGAGCTCAAGGCAGTGTTCAGCCGGGGCAAAGATCTCGCGAGCCACAGTTGCACAGTCACAGTCCAGCGTGCAACAGTGCATGAAAATTCATTCGGATTGAATACAATAACGTCTATTATAGGGATGTTTGTATTATGAGACAGATAAAAACACAGACTAAAAGTAACATAACAGAAGAAAAACAAACATATTCAGTGTAAAGCAGCAGCACTTAGTAAACAAACTTCCAGTATCCCGGATGACAGATGTCACTATAGAGTCCAAAACCACAAGTATTACTGGGACCGATAGGACGAGAATGAGCCAGATAAAATATTACTGAGTGCACCTATAAATGTTATATTGTCTCTTAAATTGTGGGCAAGATTGTTTTTGGAGGAAAAACATTTCTGCATCATGTTAGCTTAAATCGTACATCATGGTTCAGTTTCTACTCTGCAGTTTAGACAGTGGAAATATATAAAAACTCATATTCACTACTTTTCAAAAAGGGACCTAACTGATTCATAACAATAATAATAATAATAAAAGTTTTGTTTTGAGATCATGCTTTCAGAGTAAGGATTATTTTGGTTTCGTTTGTTTTTCATTTGCATTTATTGTGCTAACACAAAAAATAAAGAATGTGCATGTTTATCTTAAAAAGACTATTCTGTGCCTCTTTAACTACTGAAAGTCAAAACATTTATAATTACAAGGGGGATAGAATCCTGGTTCACTGAACAAGCCCACACTTTTGGAAATAAGTGAGTTTGAGTCTGATTGAGCACTAGAAGCACACAAATACAGAAGAATTTAGCGCAGAAACCTTGAGAAAGAAAAACAGACTTTGCTGAAAAATAAATACATGTGGTATAAATAAAACTTTCACTCAGTTCGTTTTTGTTCAAGCACTTTGGGTTTATTTGCTAAAGAGGAATAAACTGTACGTGCATAAATCATGGCGCTATTACAAGATGTCAATAAGTCAAAAAGATAAAGGCCTTTAAGGCAAAGAAACTGGAAAGAACCCTTAGATTTGTATATTGTTGTGTGAGGACCATTAAATCATCATTCTTCCCCACTGTGGCCATTGTGAAGCCCATGTCAAGGGTTTTGTTTGTTTTCCTGGAGTTTGTGCTGTTTATTGGCCTGTTCTATGGTTTATTTGGACAGGATTAGCTTAAAGTATCTTGTTAGATTAGAACAATTCCCTACACCAGTGGATCTCAAGTAAGTTTTGCTTTGGCACAAAACCAAACCAAAACTGGAACCAAAATTCAAATGGCGAACAGAAACAGCACTAACATTCTTAATCGTACAAAAGTAAAATTATTGAGTGTTTGGTTTCTTAATGTCTCCTTTTAACATTTATTTTTGATGGTTTTATGCTCTTGGCAGCCAGCAATTCACTACACAAACAACATAGTCTCATGACAACTCATAATCATTCATATGAGATGGTGAAATCAGAAGACATCTTACGACTTGGCTCATATGAAAATGTACGACTTTTATTCCCAGAGCATGTGTAGATCTACTGAGATCGCATAGGGTGGCAAGTGCCACCATAAGAAAAAGCATTGCCACCCCATCTGCCACACCAGCATTTAGTATCCCAAAGTATAAAATATAATGTAAGTATATTACAGTTGATGCTGACATAATGTAAGAATTTATTTATGTCGAACTGTCTTAACTCTAACCGAAAGCAAAAATGACAACAGTACAGTGGTCCTTTACTCTCATGATTCATTACAGCTGCGGCCAAATGCATGATTCAGTACAGCTGCGGCCAATCGTGTAATTCATTACAGCTGCGGCCAGTTGCATGATTCAGTACAGCTTTGGCCAATTACGTGATTCAGTACAGTTGCGGCCAATCGTGTGATTCATTACAGCTGCGGCCAATCGCGTGATTCATTACAGCTGCGGCCAATCGCGTGATTCAGTACAGCTGTGGCCAGTCACGTGATTCAGTACAGCTGCTGCCAATCGTGTTATGTTTGCTTTCAGATGACTTATTACAAAGGACTTTATTTCTAGAATAACGTGTTCTGTGCATGCACTCTCCATTTATTGGGTACATCAAGGTTTAACAAATCAAAACAATTCACCCTGCAATAGGCGACTTTCAGTCCAATCCGGCCCTCAAATGAGTTTTACACTCCTGCGTCACATAAGCTGTCATCATTAATCACACAGTTTGCTTCTCTTTTTGTCCTGTGTTTCTGCCTTTTCCAGCATCTACCCCAATGATGTGAACAGTGATCTATTCATTGACTTTAGATTGCAAGTTGTATATTTGAATTATTTTTATTATTTTTGTAAAAGAATATAATTACTGAAGCATGATTATTTTGATATAGGGAGACAGGGGCTAATTGTCACATGGGGAAGTTATCACAAGGGCTTAATTTAGTAATTTTAAGGAGTTAAAAGTCTAGTTATACAGAAGTGTGTTTTCTTTTGCAGTGGTTTTGTATGTAGTTCAAAGTTCTCATAATTCAGTACAGCTGTGGCCAACTGCATGATTCATTACAGCTGCGGCCAATCGCGTGATTTATTACAGCTGTGGCCAATCATGTGATTCATTACAGCTGCGGCCAATCATGTGATTCAGTACAGCTGCGGCCAATCACGTGATTCAGTACAGCTGTGGCCAATCGCGTGATTCATTACAGCTGTGGCCAATCATGTGATTCAGTACAGCTGCGGCCAATCCCGTGATTCAGTACAGCTGTGGCCAATCGCGTGATTCATTACAGCTGCGGCCAATCACGTGATTCAGTACAGCTGCAGCCAATCACATGATTCATTACAGCTGTGGCCAATCGCGAGATTCATTACAGCTGCGGCCAATCACGTGATTCAGTACAGCTGCGGCCAATCATGTGATTCAGTACAGCTGCAGCCAATCACGTGATTCAGTACAGCTGCGGCCAATCACATGATTCATTACAGCTGCGGCCAATCACGTGATTCAGTACAGCTGCGGCCAGTCGCGTGATTCAGAACAGCTGTGGCCAATTGTGTAATTCATTATAGCTGCAGCCAATTGCATGATTCAATACAGCTGCGGCCAATCGCATGCTCGGCAACTTCAGCGCATGCACACAGTGATTCTGCATCTGACATGCATAGTTGCCAAGTTTGCTCCTCATTAGTGACTTTGGGCTTTTTTTTCATGAAGTTGCTTATACAGTAAATATGGCCAATTGCGAATTGCTGATTTTGGGGGGTGGGGGGGGGGGTTCTTTTCTCTATACAGTCCCGTGTTTTTAGTTCCAACACACCCGCCCCATGCAGCTTTCGGCACTCACGGTGTCGCATATACCCATGTTTTTTTATTTATCAGAAACTGAATGTGAGTGACATTCTCACAAGGAACCCAATTTATTTTTCCTCAACCATGATAATAATGACAACATTGACAGATACATGAAAAAATAGAGGTAAATGTGAATTTTTCAGTTGTTTCCAAGTCTTCACTGAATGATTAGTAGATATGATGGATTCATATACAGCTCGATGTCGGAGTTGACCTGTAATTACACTTATCTGTGCAGTGTATTTTTATTTTAGCCCTTTGTGTTATGTTCACTTTCAGATGACTTATTACAAAGGTGATAAAGGACTTTATCTCTAGAATAACATGTTCTGTGCATGCACTCTCTATTTATTGGGTACATCAAGGTTTAACAAATCAGAACAATTCACCCTGCATTAGGCGACTTTCAGTCCAATCCGGCCCTCAATTTTAATTGAGTTTTACACTCCTGCTTCACATAACCAGTCATTATTAATCGCAGTTTGTTTCTATTTTTGTCCTGAATTTCTGCCTTTTACAGCATCTACCCCATTGATGTGAGCAGTAATTTATTCATTGACTTTAGACTGCAAGCTGTATATGTGAATTATTTAAATTATTTTTGTAAAAGGATATAATTATTGAAGCGTGATTATTCTGATATAAGGAGACGGGCTAATTGTCACATGGGGTAGTTAACACAAGAGCTTTAATTTAGTGACTTTAAGGAGTTAAAAGTCTAGTTACACAAAAGTGTGTTTTCTTTTGCAGTGGTTGTATGTAGTTCAACGTTCTCATGAATCCTATACCACTGGTGTAATGGCAGGTTCCATTGTGACAACTAACCCCTTGTGGATAAAAGGTGAATGTGTGTTTAGTGAACTTCATTCTTTTCCCTTGGCAATAACGGAGAAAATATTGAATTGCTTTTTTCGACTTCGATGTACAGTATTTGGCTATACAAATATATAATTGAGAAAAAGTGACTATAAAAGACTAAAAAGTGATAACTAGCACAGGTCAAGCTATGGAAAATTTATAATCTATTGATGTGTTTTAATAGACAATGTCTTGATTGATATTTCCTTATTTATTTTTAATGTTATGTAAGAATGCAAAAAATGCATTTTAATGTTAGCAAAAGTAGCAAAATGATTACTTTGTGGCCTCTCTGTGGTAATACAACTTTCACAAATTAATGGGCATTTTTATTTTGATAGAGACTTCAATAAATTAACTAGTACTTGTTGCAATGAAGCTAGGAATCTTAATCCAGAGCTATGTATGCATGTGTGCTGACTTTGGTGTTGTCACCCCTCATAGCCTTCAAGCCACCCCCTTGCCACCCAACAAATGATTTTCTTGGTTGGTCCCTGAGAGACCAACCAATCAACAAACAATTTCCAATCGATACAATACAGGCATCATATTTAATCTAGCCTCTTATCCAATGCTTTATCTTAAGAAAGGAAATGTCTGTGAATAAATTTGGTTAGTCATTCCATATTTATTTATGCAATACAAATGTTAGATATACACTATATTGCCAAAAGTATTCGCTCACCCATCCAAATAATTGAATTCAGGTGTTCCAATCACTTCCATGGCCACAGGTGTATAAAATGAAGCACCTAGGCATGCAGACTGCTTCTACAAACATTTGTGAAAGAATGGGCCGCTCTCAGGAGCTCATTGAATTCCAGCGTGGCACTGTGATAGGATGCCACCTGTGCAACAAGTCCAGTCGTGAAATTTCCTTGCTACTAAATATTCCACAGTCAACTGTCAGTGGTATTATAACAAAGTGGAAGCGATTGGGAATGACAGCAACTCAGCCACGAAGTGGTAGGCCACGTAAAATGACAGAGCGGGGTCAGCGGATGCTGAGGCGCATAGTGCGCAGAGGTCGCCAACTTTCTGCAGAGTCAATCGCTACAGACCTCCAAAGTTCATGTGGCCTTCAGATTAGCTCAAGAACAGTGCGTAGAGAGCTTCATGGAATGGGTTTCCATGGCCGAGCAGCTGCATCCAAGCCATACATCACCAAGTGCAATGCAAAGCGTCAGATGCAGTGGTGTAAAGCACGCCACCACTGGACTCTAGAGCAGTGGAGACGCGTTCTCTGGAGTGACGAATCACGCTTCTCCATCTGGCAATCTGATGGACGAGTCTGGGTTTGGCGGTTGCCAGGAGAACGGTACTTGTCTGACTGCATTGTGCCAACTGTGAAGTTTGGTGGAGGGGGGATTATGGTGTGGGGTTGTTTTTCAGGAGCTGGGCTTGGCCCCTTAGTTCCAGTGAAAGGAACTCTGAATGCTTCAGCATACCAAGAGATTTTGGACAATTCCATGCTCCCAACTTTGTGGGAACAGTTTGGGGATGGCCCCTTCCTGTTCCAACATGACTGCGCACCAGTGCACAAAGCAAGGTCCATAAAGACATGGATGAGCGAGTTTGGTGTGGAAGAACTTGACTGGCCTGCACAGAGTCCTGACCTCAACCTGATAGAGCACCTTTGGGATGAATTAGAGCGAAGACTGCGAGCCAGGCCTTCTCGTCCAACATCAGTGTCTGACCTCACAAATGCGCTTCTGGAAGAATGGTCAAAGATTCCCATAAACACACTCCTAAACCTTGTGGAAAGCCTTACCAGAAGAGTTGAAGCTGTTATAGCTGCAAAGGGTGGGCCGACGTCATATTAAACCCTATGGATTAAGAATGGGATGTCACTTAAGTTCATATGCGTCTAAAGGCAGATGAGCGAATACTTTTGGCAATATAGTGTATTTCAATAACCTGTTATATGCTTCCCTCATCTTGTTCCAAACCCAAATGTTTTCTTTCTTCCGTGGTACACTAAAGTTACTTCTCTATTGAAATCATGGTTTAGGTTTAGGGTTTGGGTAAGGGATTACACTTTATGGTTAGGTTTAGGTTTAGGTTTGGGGTTAAACTTTGGGGTTAAAATTATAAGAAAGCTTGTTATTCGCATGACTTATCATGAGAATGGGCAGTTTCTCCTTTAAAAGTTAAGCATATTTATTTGCTTTCCTAACTTGGCATGAGTTGGCATATTTTTCTTCCTGCTGTCCGCAACCCTATCAGAACAAACCTGCTACCTATGTTTGGGGCACAACCCACAGTGGAGAAACACTTATCTATGTTACTTTGCAGGAAACGTGAACGCAAACATCATGCTATATGATTCATTTGAAGTGTATACTATAAGTATATGCATACTGGGGCATTTACTCACAATTAAAAGGGTTAATTGCTTCAAAATGGCTTTTTGCTCAGACGGCTGAGGAAGTTTGGAATGAACCGCCACATCCTCACACGGTTCTACACCTGCACTGTAGTGAGCATCCTGACTGGCTGCATCTCCGCCTGGTACGGCAATAGTACAGCCCACAACCACAAAGCACTGCAAAGGGTGGTGCGATCCTCCAGGACATATATACCAGGTGGTGTGTGAAAAAAGCTCGGAGGATCATCAGAGACTCCAGCCACCTGAGCCATGGGCTGTTCTCACTGCTACCATCAGGCAGGTGGTATCGCAGCATCAGGACCCGCACCAGCCGACTCCATGACAGCTTCTTCCCCCAAGCAATCAGACTTTTGAACTCTTGATCTCCCACGATCAAAATACATCAGCACTGCACTTTATTACTCTTACTCTTATATCTCACACCGGACTGTCATAAATGATATTATTATTATATTATATTCTCTCTTAACAACTTACTATCAACCGACAGCCTGAATGTCAGTACAGTACAATACAATCTACTGTACATTCTATATATACTATATATACTTTTTTTATTGAATAATGTGTATCTATATTGTGTGTATTGTATACTGTACAGTGTATGTTATTATTTGTATATTGTTGAGTGTAATTATGTGTATATTAGACTTTAAATTGTGTTGTGTTAATTTGATGTTATTGTAAATTGGTATATGTCTCATCACTGTCACGACTGCTATGTTGATCGGAACTGCACCCAAGAATTTCACACACTATTGCACTTGTGTATATGGCTGTGTGACAATAAAAGTGATTTGATTTGATTTGAAATGTTCTTTAAAGTGTAATATTTGTGTTATTCGCTACTTTAAAACATTGGCCTTATTTTGAAAATCCCCCGGGTATGCAGAGGCTGCTGTAGCATTACAAGTTGTAACTGAATGATGCGGTCCTTTCCCATAATAATGACTTCCACACAATATACCTCCAGTCACTTCCTTAGCAGTCAGCTATATACCACATTTAAAAATGATGTCCTTATGTTTCTATAGCTCCCACGTTCCAAAATCGTCCTGAGTTACACTTTTACGTCATTTCAAACACGGCATTTTGCCATGCGCAGAAAACTGCACTGCAAAAATAATTTTTCTTAATCAGTAGGCCTATTTTTGTCTTATTTTACAGAGAAAATACCTAAATATCCTCAGATGCAGGGATATATAAAAGTAAAATAAGAAATATCAAGCAAAAACGCAGAAGATATTAAAACTATAAATTGACAAATGTGTCATCTTTACTCACCCTTGTGCTATTCCAAATCCGTATGATTTTATTTCTTTTATGGAAGACAAAAGGAGATGCTAGGCAGATTGTTAGCCTCAGTCATCATTCACTTTCATTGCATCTTTTTTTCTATTCAATAAAAGTCACAGAGCGCCGCCACCTGGCGCAGGTGCCCAAAGCCCCCGTCCAAGGCCTGTAGGTTTACGTCGTCTCTGACGGCCAAGGCCTACGGTGCCGCCGGACAAGCCGCCTCCGCCCTGCACACCATGGCTCTCCTGCAAGTCTGCCAAGGTGCTAAAGGAACTGCACGAGGGTAGTTCTGCCCCGGGATTGATGCAGGAACTGCGCTCGGCGACCGACCTCGCTCTCCGAGCGACGGAGGTCACGGCGCGGTCTCTCGGGCAGACAATGTCCGCATTAGTGGTCAAGGAGCGCCACCTTTGGCTCAACCTGGTCGAGATGGGTGAGGCCGACAGGACACGATTCCTTGCTGCCCCCATCTCCCAGGCTGGCCTATTCGGTGACACCGTCAAGGACTTTGCCCAGCAGTTCTCGACAGTGGAGCAGTAGACGGAGGCTATCTGGCATATCCTGCCCCGCCGTGGCTCAAGATCCCGCACCCCGTCTACTCGTCACCAAGGGCGTCCCCCTGCGGTGACTGCACCGGCTCCGCCGCAGCCCGCCCCTTCGGCCCAACCCCGGCGTGGAGCCCACCGCAGGAAGCAGACGCCACCCGTCTCGCGGTCACCCAGAACCCGTGAAAGGCTTCAAAGCGCCCTTGAGACGGGTGACCCAGGGACGACGAAACCCGCTGCTCTGGAGCTGGTAAGCAGACCTCTCCATCTTTTTGTTACCTTTGCATTTAATTGCGCTGCATGCCCAAGTGGCTGCAGTACTCAAGAGTTCAGCAAGAGCAGTTTCCTTGTTCCCTGGGTCACATATCCGGTGTGCATGGCCGTCATCACGACCACCGTCTACCACTCTATTTGGCAGGTTTGGCACTCCAGCGGCGGTCTCCTGCCCCTGAGCACCCAGCTGTGGCACAAATCCGCCCCGATGTGACAGTCTCCATGGGTCACGTGGACAGGCCTCTTCCTCCCCCATCCAAGGCTGTTCCGGGGGTGGTCACAAGGAGCCAGGTAAGTGCTTCGATGTCCTTAGACTCAGCACGGCCACGAAATGGTGTGGCACCTCAAGCTCCGCCCCGCTGCGAGGCCCCAACGTCCGACTACGTTGTCCCTTTTGCCCCCTTGCACGGAACTTGGACACGTGGCTTGCACTTTCCAATCCGTCGCGATGGCTGGTCCGGACCGTCCGACTCGGCTACGTGATTCAGTTCGCCAGGCGTCCACCCAGGTTCAGCGGTGTCCACTTCACCTTGGTGAAGGACGAAAACGTTGCTACCTTGCGCGGAGATCGCTACCCTCCTACTGAAGGGCGCGATAGAACCTGTCCCTCTGGCTGAGATGAAGAAGGGGTTTTACAGCCCCTACTTCATCGTACCGGAAAAAGGTGGTGGGTTGCGGCCAATCTTGGACCTGCGAGTACTGAACCGGGCTTTACACAGACTCCTGTTCAAGATGCGGATGCAAAAACGCATTCTGGCGAGCGTCCGGCATCAATATTGGTTCGGGGCGGTAGACCTGAAGGACACGTACTTCCACGTCTCGATCCATCCTCGACACAGACCCTTCCTGAGGTTTGCATTCGAGGGTCCTGTCCCTGTCTCCTCGCATCTTCACGAAGGTCGCAGAGGCAGCCCTTGCCCCGCTAAGGGAGGTGGGCATTCACATTCTCAACTATCTCGACGACTGGCTAATCTTAGCTCACTCTCAGGACATGTTGTGCGCACACAGGGACTTGATGCTCTCACACCTCAGCTGACTAGGGCTTTGGGTCAACTGGGAAAAGAGCAAGCTCCTCCCGGTTCAGAGCATCTCTTTTCTCGGTTTGGAGTTGGACTCAGTCTCTTTGACAGTCAGTGTTGGTCTGTTTGAAGGCGTTCAAACAGAAAACAACGGTTCCACTGAAACATTTTCAGAGGATCCTGGGGCATATGGCATCCTCAGCGGTGGCCACCCCGCTCGGGTTGATGCATATGAGACCGCTTCAGCACTGGCTTCAGACTCGAGTCCCGAGATGGGTATGGCACCGCGGGACACATCGCGTGGCCATCACGCCGGTCTATCATGTCTTTTCAGCCCTTGGACCGACCTCTTGTTTCAACGGGCAGGTGTTCCCCTAGAACTGGTCTCCAGGCACGTCGTGGTCACAACGGATGCCTCCAAAATGGGCTGGGGCGCTGTTTGCAATGGGCACACAGCCGCCGGATTGTGGACGGGCCTGCGACTGCATTGGCACATCAACTGCCTTGAGTTGCTGGCAATTCTGCTCGCCCTGCGGAGGTTTTTGCCTTTGATCCAGGGCAAGCACGTGTTAGTTCAGACAGACAACACGGCAACGGTAGCATATGTCAACCGCCAAGGCGGTCTGCGCTCTCGTTGTATGTCACAACTTGCCCGCCGTCTCCTCCACTGGAGTCAGCAGCACTTCAAGTCGCTGTGAGCCACTCACATCCCGGGCAACCTCAACACTACAGTGGACGTGCTGTCATGACAGGTTACCCTCAGGGGAGAGTGGAGACTCCACCCTCAGGTGGTCCAGCTGATTTGGAGTCGATTCGGACAGGCACAGGTGCACCTGTTCACCTCGCAAGAATCCTCCCCACTACCCGCTCTGGTACGCCCTGACCGAGGCCCCCTTTGGCATAAACGCGCTGGCACAAAGCTGGCCCCCTGGCATGTGCAAATATGCATTTCCCCCAGTAAGCCTACTTGCACAGACCCTGTGCAAGGTCAGGGAGGATGAGGAGCAGGTGGTAGACAAGATCACTCAGGCTAGGGCCCCCTATATGAGGCGCCTGTATGCCTTTAAGTGGCGTCTGTTCGATAAGTGGTGTTCTTCCCGACGGGAAGACCACCAGAGATGCGCAGTCACATCAGTGCTTTCCTTCCTGCAGGAGAGGTTGGAAGGGAGGCTGTCCCTTTCCACCTTGAAGGTTTTTTTTGCCGCCATAGCAGCACACCACGACACAGTCGACGGTAAGTCCTTAGGGAAGCACGACCTGATCATCAGGTTCCTAAGGGGTGCCAGGAGGCTGAATCCCCCCAGACCGCGCCTCGTTCCCTCATCGGACCTCTCTGTAGTTCTTAGGGGTCTACAGAGAGCCCCCTTTGAGCCTTTGCAGTCAGCTGAGCTTAAGGCACTCTCCTTGAAGACTGCCCTCCTGACTGCGCTCACTTCCATCAAGAGGGTAGGAGACCTGCAAGCGTTCTCTGTCAGCGAAACATGCCTGGAGTTCGGTCCAGGCTACTCTCACGTGATCCTGAGACCCCGACTGGGCTATGTGCCCAAAGTTCCCATGACCCCTTTTAGGGACCAGGTGGTGAACCTGCAAGCGCTGCCCCAGGAGGAGGCAGACCCAGCCCTGTCGTTGCTGTGTCCGGTGCGCGCTTTACGCATCTATTTGGATCGCACACAGAGCTTTAGGATCTCTGAGCAGCTCTTTGTCTGCTTTGGTGCACAGCGGAAAGGAAGCGCTGTCTCCAAGCAGAGGATCGCCCACTGTCTCATTGACGCCATAACTATGGCATATCACGCCCATGACATGCCACCCCCGGTAGGGCTACGAGCCCATTCTACCAGGGGTGTAGCGGCCTCCTGGGCCCTGGCCAGGGGTGCCTCTCTAACAGACATTTGCAGAGCAGCAGGCTGGGCAACACCCAACACCTTTGCAAGGTTCTACAACCTCTGGGAACCAGTTTCATCCCAGGTAGTAGCACGCAATACAGGCGGATAAGCCCAGGATAGCCGGCCGGGTGTATCGCTTGCACATAGCACCTTCCACCTCCTTTTGAGCTGAAGATGTGCACCATTAATTCCCAGTAGTGTTCACAAACTTTGTTCCCTGGTTGACATCCTCTGAGCCCTGTGGCAGTCGAGTTTTCGGAGAGACTCGCTGCCGGCCCAGTACACGTGCTAACTAAGAGTCCTGTTCTGGGGTAGGTGCCCCGCATGTGGCAGTTCCCTGTAAGGCTAACCCCATGCGATATATATATTCCGCTAATTCGTTTCCCTGTTGGCAAACTGTGTCTTCCTTGGGCAGAGCCCCTCTGCCCCAGTCTCCATGTTTGCAGTAACTCCTCCCCCGCTGGGTAGGATCTACCTTGAAGACTCTCCACAAGGTTGGAAAGGTTGTGACATATTTTTCCACTTAAATATCCCCCCCCCCCTCTCTTTGGGCAAGGTGTGGTCTCCGTGGTGTCTTCCCCTTGGGAGGGACACCCCCCAACTAAACCTGGCGGCCCAGTCGGATAATCCCCCTTATTTTTTAGGGAGTGGAAAAAAAGAAGGGGAAACAGGCCACGACTGGGTTAGCCTGTTTCTATCTTTTGGGTAGTCGACTTGTCCCCAAAGGGCCGTTCGACACTCATAACTATGTTGGGGGAGGTTACGTGTCGACCTGGTGTGCTGGCTATGAGGTACACAGTAGTCTGCCCACCACACACTGCCAGTTCACGTAACACAGTTCAGCCAATTGTGGCATTTCTTATAGGGACCCCTAGTGTCACTACATCAACACAACGTTGAGTGAGTGACAGATAGGGAACGTCATGGTTACTTGTGTAACCTCCATTCCCTGATGGAGGGAACAAGACTTTGTGTCCCTCCTGCCACAACGCTGAACTACCCGCTGAAATGGCCGGACCTTATATCGGCTCCTCAGCATAAAACCTGAATGAGTGGTTGCATACCAGCTCCTTTTATACCCGTATGTCTGGGGGAGTGGCATGCAAATACCACTCGCCAATTTCATTGGCCTTTTATCAAAGATCAGAGGTGTCTCGGGCTCCCAAGAGTGACCCCTAGTGTCACTACATCGACACAACATCTCGTTCCCACCATCAGGGAACGGATGTTACACAAGTACCGGCCAAGAGGAAAACCAAGTCTCCGTTCGCATTCTTCAAGATAACTGGTGCGACCCAATCATTCGTACATGGCAGTATTTTACCGTTTATGGAAAACACATTTTGTTGTTCAGATGTACTGGTTCAAAGTATTGAATTAGGCATAGTAAGAGCTCCACTGCACCATGTGAATCTTCAGTCTGATCTGGTTTCCGGTTTTCGCTTTCTAAACCACAAAACTCTGTAGTGCCAATTTTGTAATTTTCTTTTGTGTTTCCTGTGTGAGTCACTACTTGAGTACAGTCACGTTTATTGGAAAGTTTGTTTAAAAGACCTGTAGCTTCCTTTTGGGAGAATGAGATGCTTATGCGGAAATGGACATCCGCCGTTTCTGAGTGTGAAGATGACGTTGTATATCAGGTAGTGGTACCCACTCAGTTTCATGTTCAGGTGCTGACTTTAGCTCAAGATGACAGTTTTTCAGGTCATTTAGGTATTAATAACAGGGTTGTGCACCATTCAGAATTGAACAAGGAATGCCAATTCAATTCCAGTTCAATACCTGAATTTGATCTGAGGTAGCCAAAAGGATGTAGAATTGCAATTCGAATTTGAATTTAAGGAAGTAGAATTAAAATGGAATGGAATTCAAAGAAATTCATATGACTGTTTTGAAGTTTGTTTTTAATAATACATTTGATATTTCTGTATATAATTGAAACATGTTAAAATATTATCACATGCATAACAAATGGGGTATTTCCAGAAACATTACGGTGTAAAAAAAATTATTATATCAGGTAAATAATCTTAGATCAGTGTCTAGGTCTGTGCATGGCATTTTAACATACTTTATATGTTTTTTTTTCTCCTAAGTGTTCATGTGATGACTAAAAACGTGATATTATTGGTTTAAGACAGCAAGCACATCACTCTCCATGAAATATATGTTTATAGAAATGTTGAGATGAGATCTTGAGATGCTCAGAATATTGAACAGTTTAAAACCTTAAAAATTTTATATGTAAAACTATTATGTAAAAGTCATGCCAGGTTTACATTTTAATTTCAGTTAATAAAAGTTGAAGTTCAGTTAAAGTACATTAATTCAACTTTTAAAAAAAAAATCAATGTACAAACACATCACTTTTTACAGTTTTAGTAATCAATAATAAATATAATAAAATGTAATAATGTTTGAAATGCCACATATAGAAATTTGTATTTCATTTATTTCACTATATTTAATACATTTTATTTTATGGACCATGGTGGAAGAACACTTCTTTTCCCAGAATGCTCTAATTTGCTCGTTATATTAAACAATCAATAGATTCACATTTTTAATAAATTTTCATTAAGTTATTGCAAACAATGTGGTGGACCATTTCTATTGCTGTACAGAAAAATAAAAAATCTATTTTGATGGCTGTGTTAATTTTAGCTTTATTTTTTATTTTATTTTTTTTATTTTAGAGAAATGTTAAATTAAAAAACTTACTGTAGACGTGGCCAGTTCATTTCAAATTCCAACTCATGAATTGAAAGTGAGTTAGTTTTGAAATTCTGAATTTTGCACAACTCTGATTAATAAGACATGCCATCGTATCCTACGTAACTTTTTTGGCCCGGTTTAAAATCAGACGTGGTGAAACAATGTTGGTCGTGTCATAATGTAGGTAAACCAAATTTGGTAATTCCTCCCACTCCTCTCCGACCTATTCCTGTCATAGGTGAGCCATTCGAGCGTATTATTTTAGATAGTGTGGGACCGTTGCCGAGAACTAACTCCAGACATAAATATGTGTTAACAATGATTTGTACTAATGTGTTTTCCGGAAGCTGTGCCTTTGCGCACGCTGAAAACCAAAGCACTTGTGCAAGTTATAAGTAAGTTCTTTTCTATGTTCAGGTTGCCAAGGGTTGTGCAAACTGATCGAGGAACACATTTTATGTCCTGGTTATTTGAACTGGCACAGTTAAACATCAAACATGAAGTCTCTAGTGCATATCACCCAGAGTCGCAGGGAACGTTAGAGAGATTCCACCAGACATTGAAGTCAGTGATGCATTCACATGGTACAGAGTCAGAAAAGGACTGGGGTGAGGGTTTAACTTTGCTTTTGTTTGCGATACATGAGACTACCCAGGAGTCTCTGGTATTTAGCACTGCTGACTTAGTTTTTGGGCACGCCATGAGAGGCCCTTTGAAACTATTAAAAGAGGAACTGATAATATCTGAAAAAACTTGTGGAGGCCACCAATGTGTCGGACTATGTTAGTTCGCTTAGCGAACGTTTGCGTCGTGTCTGCAATCTAACTCGTGCTTCATTGACGTCCACACACACAGGCTGTTTCTTGTTCTTTTAGTTGAGGTGACATGGAACTGGTCCTACTCCCTGTTCTTGGTTCAGCCCTACAAGCTAGGTTTTCTGGCCCACACGCAATTGGTGTTAAACTTAGTGAAACAGATTACGTCATTCATTCGCCCAGCCGAAAAAGGAAAACTCACACATGTCATGTCAACATGTTAAAACCGTATATCTTGTGAGATGAGAGCAAATTGTCAAAAAGCTCTATTGTCCCTACTGCTCTTTCCGCTGTGTTGCCTGCTTCATATTATCCGAAAGAAGATGGTTTAAACATACGCCGTGTTCCTGTCGCTGGTGTTCGATTGCTGAATTTTGAAATCCTTAACGACTTGGAATATCATTTGTCATATTTGTCTGAAGGTCCTCGAAGTGATATCACTCAGCTTATTCAGTTATTTCCAACTCTATTTTCGATGTCGATATCGATGTAGGTGACCATCCACTGATCAAGCAACACACATCTCAGGTAAGTCCATGTAAACATACAGTAATGCAGTCTGAGTTGGCATATTTGCTTCAGAATGGTTTAGCTGTCCCGAGCTCCAGTGCGTGGAGCTCCCCCTGCCTCATTGTTCCGAAGAGCATTGGGACAGCTCATTTCTGCACAGACTATAGAAAGGTAAATACAGTAATGAAGCCTGACTCATTTCCGTTGCCCCGCATGGAGGATTGTGTAGACAAGGTGGGATCTGCCATTTTCGTTTCCAAGCTTGACCTACTTAAGGGCTTTTAGCAAGTACCTCTGACCCCGTGTGCAGCTGAGATCTTCGCCTTTGTCACACCTGATAACCTCCTCCAGTATATAGTTATGGCTTTCGGTTTGGGACACATCCCAGCAATGCTTCAATGTTTAATGAATAAAGTCTTGGCTGGCATTTCCAGCTGTCAGGCTTATTTAGTTGACATTGTGGTATATTCTTCTGATTGGTCTGTTCATCTAAAAACCCTGTGTTTGACCGCCTCAAAGAATTTTCGCTTACTTTAAACCTAGTGAAATGTGAGTTTGACAAGGCCACAGTCACCTATTTAGGAAAGCAACTTGGCCAGGGTCAAGTTCATACCTTTGAAGTTATTGTGCCTTTCTGGCATTTTCCTTTGGTCTGATGATTGAGTGGGAGTTTTTTATTTATTATATCCTACTCTATTCAGGACATAATAATTAAACAATGGATCAGAACAAGATATTGGTTGTAGATTGATTATTGATGCACTGCAGGGTTGCAAAAAGGATATCATAATATAGAGGTTTGGAGAACATTGGGGAACATCCTATTTTATAAAAAAAAAAAAAGTTTTGGCTAAGCAAAAGAGAATCTTAGAATGTCTGTTCTGGTAACCAGATATTGTTAGCTGGGTGTGCAGTACCATACAAAGAGGATTAGCCGTTCTGCTCTATTTGTTTAATACAAGTCCAGGTTAGCTAATAAATGTTAAACTTTATTGTTTATATTAGCATGCATGCAAGACTGTATGAGTGGGAGATCTGTTATGCAGGGCCAGAGGTTTATGAAACATGAATTTGGGCTTAAATTGTCAACTTTGCGTTGGAATTAAATGTGCAGAGGATCAGGGATCTTTATTTCCCTCTAAACTGCACTTTGAAGAATTTCCATGTCTGCAAACACTGACTGCTGATGACTTAAACACATGCAGGAAGTCGTTTTTCACAATTGTCCCTGCATGTTACAGCTCTCTTTCTGAAATTATATAGCATTGTCTTCCTCAAATATCAGTTTCATCTTGTTAGTATTTGTACATAAAGTGTGTCTCTACACATTTAGCACGTTTGGATAGACACTGAAAGGTACAATACTAATGTATGCACAGCATATAAACGCTAAGCCTCTTGTATATGAAGAACTTTAGGCCTACAAATCTTTATGAATCTTTTCATAAAGGTTCATCGAATATTTAATTCATGGAATTCATCAGTTTATTTTATTATTTTTATAATATGACAATGCTTCCATATATTTAATGCCATCACATTTATTCAAATGCTTTGTACTCTTCTGTGAGGTTTCTATAGATTGGTTAGAGACATTGTGATAGCAATAGCAAAGACAAGGCAGGGTTTGGGGTCTGGGTTTGAGGTTTGGCTTAGTGTTAGGACTATGTTTATGTAATCACTTCTCAAATGTTCACAAAAACAGGGCACACGATGCCTTTCATGTCACATCTATTCCAATAAATAAGCTGAATAAATTTTTTGTCACAGGACTGTGCATGCTCACGACTTTAATTCCAGCTTCAGCCACTGAAGGGGCAGTGCGGACAGTGCAAATTGCTTATCCCTGTGCCATAACCTCTTTGAAGGGTTTACCTTCCAGAGTGAGAGCTTCGGATAGTTAAAAGGTGTACGGCTTAGACATATTGGTCATTTGGAACGGCATGATAATAATACCAGATAATACCAGAACAACAACCATCAGTTGGAGTAGTTGGAGTCAAAATGAGTTCAGGCTCAACTTTTTGCTGTCGTTGGCTGTCAATAAAACTCAAAGTAGTTAATTATGTCAATGTAACTAACCAAGGGCCATCACTTCATGTCATCCACCCACTCAGGTGAGGCACTGTCAACAAAAAAAAAAAAAACACGCTTAAGTTTCACCACTAGGGAGCAACATGTTTTTTTGACAATTTTTACAAATTTAATATACAAAATATCACATTATCCACTAAGAACATAAACGATCAATGCGAGTGAAAACACTGAAGACCGGAAATTGAAAACAGGCTTGCGTTATGAATCGGGGAACCCTTCTGCATTCAGGAAAAAGGTGGATGAAGAGCTCTTAAGCCATGATGTCATTTTGAAGGCTAATTCACCATTGGTTACCTCTGGAGTTTCCTATAGGTTTTTACATAAAGGTTTTCCAATTTATGAGTAAAAAATGGTCAGTGGTGAACATCACTTGAAGATACTAGGACGTTTTGCTCTATAGCATAAATGACACACAGTCAAACATAAAATATAAATTTTGAAGCCACAGTGTTTTTAAAAATGTATGTAGTAGAAACAAACATCCAAGTATCTTCAAGTAATGTTTACCACAGAAACTTATTTTACTTATAAACCCAAAACTGCAATTATTAACACCCATAGGAAAATTACTATTGCCATCCTTAGGGGAAAAATAATTTAAGATTTTGTATACTTAACAGAAAGACATTCCAGAAGACAGAGGAATTATTGAAAGTGTTAGAAAGAGATACAGTGCATCCGGAAAGTATTCACAGCACTTCACTTTTTCCACATTTTGTTATGTTACAGCCTTATTCCAAAATGGATTAAATTCATTATTTTCCTCAAAATTCTACAAACAATACCCCATAATGACAATGTGAAAGAAGTTTGTTTGAAATCTTTGCAAATGTATTAAAAATAGAAAACGAAAAAAAAAAAAAAAACACATGTACATAAGTATTCACAGCCTTTGCTCAATACTTTGTTGAAGCACCTTTGGCACCAATTACAGCCTCAAGTCTTTTTGAGTATGATGCTACAAGCTTGGCACACCTATTTTTGGGCAGTTTCTCCCATTCTTCTTTGCAGGACCTCTCAAGCTCCATCAGGTTGGATGGGGAGTGTCGGTGCACAGACATTTTCAGATCTCTCAAGAGATGTTCAGTTGGGTTCAAGTCTGGGCTCTGGCTGGGCCACTCAAGGACATTCACAGAGTTGTCCCGTAGCCACTCCTTTGTTATCTTGGCTGTGTGCTTAGGATCGTTGTCCTGTTGGAAGATGAACCTTCGCCCCAGTCTGAGGTCCAGAGCGCTCTGGAGCAGGTTTTCATCAAGGATGTCTCTGTAAATTGCTGCATTCATCTTTTCCTCGATCCTGACTAGTCTCCCAGTTCCTGCCGCTGAAAAACATCCTCACAGCATGATGCTGCCACTACCATGCTTCACTGTAGGGATGGTATTGGCCAGGTGATGAGCGGTGCCTGGTTTCCTCCAGACATGATGCTTGCCATTCAGGCCAAAGAGTTCAATCTTTGTTTCATCAAACCAGAGAATTTTGTTTCACATGGTCTGAGAGTCCTCCAGATACACACGTCCAACATTATTACTCCAAGGCCTACTTTTGACTGGTAATAAGGTTCAAACCTTAGAATGATACAGAAATCCACGTATCTCTGCAGTGTTCATGGCATGGCATAAGACTAAAAAAATCATGACAGAATCATGTACTCTATCTCCGATCTGGCAAAACGTCCTGGTTACTTGCATAGCCTCCGTTCCCTGATGGAGGGAACGAGACATTGTGTCGAGGTAGTGACACTAGGGGTCACTCTTGGGAGCCCGAAACACCTCTGGTCTTTGATAAATGGCCAATGAAAATTGGCGAGTGGTATTTGCATGCCACTCCCCCCGGACATACAGGTATAAAAGGAGCTGGTATGCAACCACTCATTCAGGTTTTATGCTGAGGAGCCGAGACAAGGTCTGGCCATTTCAGCGGGTAGTTCAGCATTGTGGTAGGAGGGACACAATGTCTCGTTCCCTCCATCAGGGAACGGAGGTTACACAAGTAACCAGGACGTTCCCTATCTGTCACTCACTCGACATTGTGTCGATGTAGTGACACTAGGAGTCCCTATATGAAATCAAATCAAAAATCAAATCAAATCACTTTATTGTCACACAGCCATATACACAAGTGCAATGGTGTGTGAAATTCTTGGTGCAGTTCCGATCAACATAGCAGTCGTGACAGTGATGAGACAGTACCAATTTACAATAACATCAAATTAACACAGCACAATTTAAACCACAATGCCAAAATGCCGCAACTGGCTGAACTGTGTTACATGAACTGGCGGTGTGTGACAGGCAGACCACTGTGTGCCTCGTAGCCAGTGCACCAGGCTGACACGTAACCTCTCCCAACATATTTATGAGTGTCGAACAGCCCTTTGGGGAGAAGTTGATTACCCAAAAGATAGAGACAGGCTAACCCAGTCGTTGCCTCTTTTCCCCTTCTTTTTTCCACTCCTTAAAAAAGAAGGGGGGTTATCCGACTGGGCCACCAGGTCTTGTTGGGGGGTGTCCCTCCCAAGGGGAGGACACTGCAGAGACCACAACTTGCCCAAAGAGAGGGGGAGATATTTAAGTGGAAAAATACGTCACATGGTCTTGCCGACCATGTGGAGGGTCTCATGGTAGATCCTACCCAATGGGGGAGGAGTTGCTACAAACATGGAGACTGTGGCAGAGGGGGCTCTGCCCAAGGAAGACGCAGTTTGCCAACAGGGAAACAAATTAGTGGAAGATATACATCGCATGGGGTTACCTTAAAGGGAACCACCACATGCGGAGCACCTACCCAAGAACAGGGCTCTTAGTTAGCACGTGTACTGGGCCAGCAGTGAGTCTCTCCGAAAACTTGACTTCCACAGGGCTCGGAGGAAGTCAACCAGGGAGCATAGTTTGTGAACACTACTGGGAATTAATGGCGCATGTCTTCAGCTCAGAGGAGGTGAAAGGCGCTATGTGCAAGCGATACACCCGGCCGGCTATCCCGGGCTTATCCGTTTGTATAGCGTGCCACAACCTGGGATGAAACCGGTTCCACCCGGAGGTTGTAGAACCTTGCAAATGTGTTGAGTGTTGCCCAGCCTGCTGCTCTGCAAATGTCTGTTAGAGAGGCACCCTTGGCCTGGGCCCAGGAGGCCGCTACACCCCTGGTAGAATGGGCTTGTAGCCCTACCGGGGGCGGCACGTCCTGGGCGTGATATGCCATAGCTATGGCGTCAATGAGACAGTGGGCGATCCTCTGCTTGGAGACAGCGCTTCCTTTCCACTGTGCACCAAAGCAGAGAGCTGCTCAGAGATCCTAAAGCTCTGCATGCGATCCAAATAGATACATAAAGCACACACTGGACACAGCAACGACAGGGTTGGGTCTGCCTCCTCCTGGGGCAGCGCTCGCAGGTTCACCACCTGGTCGTGGGAACCTTGGGCACATAGCCCGGTCGGGGTCTCAGGATCACATGAGAGTAGCCCGGACCGAACTCCAGGCACGTTTCGCTGACAGAGAACACTTGAAGGTCTCCTACCCTCTTGATGGAAGTGAGAGCAGTCAGGAGGGCAGTTTTCAAGGAGAGTGCCTTAAGCTCAGCTAACTGCAAAAGCTCAAAGGGGGCACTATGTATACCCTGAAGAACTACAGAGATGTCCCATGAGGGAACGAGGCACGGTCTGGAGGGGTTCAGCCTCCTGGCACCTCTCAGGAACCTGATGATCAGGTCATGCTTCCCTAAGGACTTACCGTTCACTGTGTCGTGGTGTGCTGCTATAGCAGCAACGTACACCTTCAAGGTGGAAGGGGACAGCCACCTGGAGACCTGTTCTAAGGGAACACCTGCCAGTAGAAACGAGAGGTCGGTCCAAGGGTTGAAAAGGCCATGCGATGTGTCCTGCGGCGCCATGCCCATCTCGGGACTCAAGTCTGAAGCCAGTGCTGAAGCGGTCTCATATGCATCAACCCAAGCGGGGTGGCCACCGCTGAGGATGCCATATGCCCCAGGAGCCTCTGAAAGAGTTTCAGTGGAACTACTGTTTTCTGTTTGAATGTCTTCAAACAGGCCAGCACCAACTGTGCGTGCTCGTTCGTGAGGCGCGCTGTCAAAGAGACTGAGTCCAACTCCAAACCAAGGAAAGAGATGCTCTGAACCGGGAGGAGCTTGCTCTTTTCCCTGTTGACCCAAAGTCCTAGTCGGCTGAGGTGTGAGAGCACCAAGTCCCTGTGTGCACACAACATGTCCCGACAGTGAGCTAGGATTAGACAATCATCGAGATAGTTGAGAATGTGAATGCCCACTTCCCTTAATGGGGCAAGGGCTGCCTCTGCGACCTTCGTGAAGATGAGAGGGGACAAGAACAGGCCAAAAGGGAGGACCTTGTTCTGATACGCCTGACCCTCAAATGCAAACCGCAGGAAGGGACTGTGTCGAGGTAGAATCGAGACATGGAAGTACACGTCCTTCAGGTCTACCGCCGCAAACCAATCTTGATGCCGGACGCTCACCAGAATGCGTTTTTGCGTCAGCATCTTGAACGGGAGTCTCTGTAAAGCCCGATTCAGTACTCGTAGGTCCAAGATTGGCCGCAACCCACCGCCTTTTTTCGGTACGATGAAGTAGGCGCTGTAAAACCCCTTCTTCATCTCGGCCAGAGGGACAGGTTCTATCGCACCCTTCCGTAGGAGGGTAGCGATCTCCGCGCACAAGGTAGCAGCGTTTTCGTCCTTCACCAAGGTGAAGTGGATACCGCTGAACCTGGGCGGATGCCTGGCGAACTGAATCGCGTAGCCGAGTCGGACGGTCTGGACCAGCCATCGCGACGGATTGGAAAGCGCAAGCCACGCAACCAAGTTCCGC
Source organism: Myxocyprinus asiaticus (assembly GCF_019703515.2). Classification (NCBI taxonomy): domain Eukaryota; kingdom Metazoa; phylum Chordata; class Actinopteri; order Cypriniformes; family Catostomidae; genus Myxocyprinus; species Myxocyprinus asiaticus. The sequence continues at coordinate 6,461,351 of NC_059383.1, read as the reverse complement.
ACAAGGGGGACCAAAAGGACAACGTCGTCGGACGTACCGGCAGGTGGGGCCTCGCGGCAGGGCGGAGCTCGAGATGCCACACCATGTTGTGGCCGTGCTGAGTCTAGGGACATCGAAGCACTTACCTGGCTCCTTGCGACCACCCCCGGAACAGCCTGGGATGGGGGAGGAAAAAGCCTGTCCTCGCAACCCTTGGAGACTGCCACATCGGGGAAGGATGTGAGCCACAGCTGGGCACGCAGGGGCGGGGAGACCACCGCCAGAGCGCCAATCCTGCAAGGAAAAACCCGTGGACGGTGGTTGTGATGATGACTGTGCACACTGGGTATGTGACCCAGGGACGGAGGAAACCGCTCTTTTGCTGAACTGTTGGGTACTGCAGCCACTTGGGCATGTGGCAAAATCAAATAAAAAGGCAACAAAAGATTCTCCACCCGGCCCTCCACCGGGGGATGGAGTGGTCTTACTACCAGCTCCAGTTGAGTGGGTTTCGTCGACCCTGGGTCACCCGTCTCAGGGGCGCTTTGATGACCTCCGTGGGTTCTTAGCGGCCGACCATGAGACGGATGGCATCTGCTTCCTGCGGTGGGCTCCACTCCGGGGCCGGGTCGAAGGGGCGGGCTGTGGCGGAGCCAGTGCTGTCACCGCAGGGGGATGCCCTTGGTGACAAGCAGACGGGGTGCAGGATCTTGAGCCGCGCCGGGGCAGGATATGCTGGATAGCCTCCATCTGCTGCTTCACCATCGAGAACTGCTGGGCAAAGTCCTCGACGGTGTCGCCAAATTGGCCAACCTGGGAGATGGGGGCAGCATGGAACCGTGTCTTGTCGGCCTCACCCATCTCAACCATGTTGAGCTTATGGTGGTGCTCCTGGACCACTAATGTGGACATCGTCCGCCCGAGAGTCCGTGGCGTGACCTTCGTCGCTCAGAGAGCGAGGTCGGTCGCCGAGCGCAGTTCCTGCATCAGATCTGGGGCGGAACTACCCTCGTGCAGTTCTTTTAGAACCTTGGCTTGGTGGACCTGCAGGAGAGCCATGGCGTGCAGGGCAGAGGCGGCTTGTCCAGCAGCGCTGTAGGCTTTGGCCGTCAGTGATGACGTGAACCTACAGGGCTTGGACGGGAGCTTTGGGCATCCACGCCAGGTGGCGGCGCTCCGCGGGCATAGACACACCACGAGCGCCTTATCCACCGGGGAATCGCCGTATAGCCCCTGGCCGCCCCGCCATCGAGGGTAGTGATGGCGGGGGAACTGAGGAATTGGGACCGGGCAGTAAAAGGTGCCTCCCATGATTTCGTCAGCTCATCATGCACTTCCGGGAAGAAATGCACTGGAGAGGGGCGTGGCTGCTTTGAGCGGCGCCACAAGCCCAGGAACCAATCATCGAGCCACGAGGGTTCAGGGGAGAGCAGAGGGTTCCACTCTAGCCCGACGCTCGTGGCCACCTGGGAAAGCATGTCCATCATCTCTGCATCAGCCTGTGACTGGGCAATCGACCCCGAAGGAGGGAGCCCAGCTGAGGCTTCTGCGTCCGACTGGACAAGCCCGCTCTTCGATGCTGCGCTCGAGAGCTCATCAGCTTTGCGGGCTCCGAACAAGAGGTCGAACTCGCTGTGAGACGAGCCGGCTGCACTCATCCGGAAGCCCGATCAGTGCAGACGAGCATGCTGGGGAATGGGAGGTCCGCGGGGGGATACCCGGCAGAGGCGATCCCATTGGGGTCCCCAAATCGCCCCCAGTGCTAGCCGCACTGGCCTCAAACCCGTAGGTAGAAGCACCGAGGCGGGGAGCCGCTGGGGTGGCTTGCTTTCTTACGAAAGCAAGCCGCGACCGCAACGTTGCCATGGTCATGTTCTCGAAGTGAGAACATGAACCATCCACGAACGCTGCCTCCGTGTGGATTGCGCCCAGACACGAAAGACAGCGATAGTGACTGTCTGAAGTTGCGAGGTAACGACCGCAACCAGGAATAACACACAATCGGAAAGGCATCTTTAAAAAGATGCGTCTTTAAAAAGACATTCCGTGTGTGCTGCTCTTTTAGAGAAATATACTCTTTCAGAAAATATACTCTCTTTTCTCTGCCGAAGTGCCCAGGGGTGTTCTCTGCAGTGCACCAGTGCAGAGGAGGGAGAAGCCGCTGAAATGCACCGTCACATCCAGCAGAGGTGAATGAACAGTTGTGAGAATTCAGCTCAATGAGCATGACCGTTCGGCTCGGAAGAGAAAATCTGAATGAGTGGTTGCATACGAGTTCCTTTTATACCCGTATGTCCGGGGGAGTGGCATGCAAATACCACTCACCAATTTTCATTGGCCTTTTATCAAAGACCAAAGGTGTTTCAGGCTCCCAAGAGTGACCCCTAGTGTCACTACATCGACACAACGTCAAGTGAGTGACAGATAGGTAATCCAAATTTTCAAATAAAAAAACCCTTCTTCTTCAGATCCTGGCACCAGAAAGGTAAAACACATTTTAGACATATCCATGAAGACAATATAATTTCCTTTACTAAACTTCAAGAACAGTTTTCAATTCCATCTAACCAATACATGCAATATCTACAGTTTAAAGGTGCAATATGTAAAATTTTCATTTAATATTCGCCTTTTTTTTTTAAATCTGTGAACGGCATTGTAACGCAATTAAAAAAATTAGCCCTTCCCGGACTTCCTAGGTTGCCTATTAAAGCCTGTAGACTGATTTTCATGTGAAGGGAGCGGGTCGCTATTGCCGGGAAAATCCAAAGGATGTGACATTTCTGCGCGCTCCCGAGAGCCTTGCCTCAGACAGCAGCTTCTCTTCCGCTATTCAACAGCGTCAATAAACTGCCAACACTAGGTAACATTATCTTAGAGATGGAATCCAGCAAACGTCCAGCTCACAGCACAACACCAACTCCTACACAAACTCTGAGTAAGCCAAAAAAATTAAAAAAATAAAACATTTACTGAATCCCGTCTGGCTAAGCGGGAACGTGATCATGGTTGAGTGAAAACTAGAGTGAACATTGGCAGGGCATTTGATTCCTGGAGGGACCTTCATTTGGTTTTGGGGATCAAAACCGACCCTGAATTGGCATTCTTCTTATTGGACAGGTAAGCTTACATAACTGCAAAGCATGTGAAATATAGTGCCATAAGGATTGATCTGTGTAATTTTAGCTAACTTGATCTTGCATGCTAACACTGATGAACTGCAAGTTACCTTGCTTTGTAACTTTCAAATAATTTCAACGATCTTCTCTTTATACTAAAAGTCAGGTATGCTGATTCACAGTAACTGACATAATGTTCATCTGTAATTATTCTGCAAGGTAAACTACGATAACACATGAAATGAATGCTAGATAATGTTCAAGATAATGCAAAAAGCTCCATTCATTAGTGTAACGTAACTTGGTTATACAGAAAATATATACATTCTATTATTATAAAACAATAGCGCATCGATATATCAAAATGACAGATGTGATGGAATCACATCAATACTGAATTGTCAACATATTTATAATGTACAGTCTATTTTATAAACAACTACTGTCATCATCCACCAAATTTAGCTAACAGCTGTTGATAAATCTGGCTAGCTAGCTAACGCGACATAGGCTATAAATGCAGTCAATGTATAATGCAAAGAAAAGTGATTACTTCAAACTACAGTCTCGCATAGTCAAACCTGTATCCACACTTTGTTTTAGTCCTGTTCCAGCACTGGAGAGAGTCAAATGTAATATACAGTCTCAAAGTTTGTAGTAAAGCATTCATAACTGTGTAATTTTAATTATGCTACCTCATCTGTGATCATAATGCCGGTGAATCACATTCAGTCTCGCTTCCCTATGGAGTCATGTTCGCTCGCGTCCCTATACAGTGTGTGCGAGATCACAAGCAGCAGGCTGCAGTTCACTTAACGGCCACAGGTGTTATTAATAACAAGGGTTTCTGAATCTTACATACTGCCCCTTTAAGAGCTCTGACCACACATTTCTGAAAAAACTTTCATTTGAATTCAGCACATCTTACAATATCAATTTCTCAATTAAACATCCCTTCATAGTCTCTAAAATCTACAATAAACTTCTTATTCAGATACAAGTAGGCTACTTACTTTCCCATTGCATCATGGTGTAAGGATCTGCAAATCAGTAATCAAGATCTAGATTGGAATGCTATTTCTAGAAATGCATTTACCTATACTACCAATTTCAAGCTTCAGCTTATTCATTATAAACCTTTACACCAAACTCACTACACTCAGAGGAGGATGCATTTGATGGGATTCTCCAAGGCCCAGATTTGTCATTCTTGCACTAGATAGATTACTACATCCATGCCCTAAGGCCCTGTTCTACAACTTCTGGAAAACTAGTTGTTTCTACATTCCACATTCCCCTGTGCCACAGCAACTTCAGAGGGTCATAATCAGTAATTACATTTTGCTTGATCTTTTGACATGTAAGAGTTCATTAGACTATTAAAAACATATTGTTAGTTTTAGAACTCAAAACTTTCTCCTCACTGCAAAAAGAGCATTTGTTGAAACCATGCTGCCAAAATAACTCGTTCTCTACTTCCTCCACATTGTGATGTCACACTGTGGTAGACATTTGCATCTGACCACCTCCACAACATATCAACACCTACTTTACCTTATCACTTCCATAGCTCCACCCAGTAGCAATGAGCAGTGAGATGGCAAGGAGAAAGAGCAGGTCAGTCAAAAGCAGAAAGACAATCATTACAATGGCCATTTACTGTCAAGTCTTAAAGTAGAAGCAGCACCAAAACTGCGTGTTTCTGGCAGAGGGTCAGAATGAGGGTGGAAAATGATCATGTTTTACTAATAGATGACTGTTTTTTGTGTGAAAAACTTTACTAATATTACAAGTGAACCTCAATAAACATATTGAAATAATGCAAAAGGTACAAAAGACACAACAGATTTGGCTAATTTGGGGGGTTGGTTTAATAAAAATTAATAAATAGATTTAAAATAATAATAATAATAATAATAATAATAAAAACATAATAATGTAAAAACATAGGAAAATCCTGAGGGAACCCATGACTTAAAAATGCTAAATCTCTTCCAGGTTTTTGGACTACAACCTGAACAACTCTGAATCTAAACTACATTTAGAGCCAAATTAAAAAGAAATGCTTTAGAACTGATTGACTTTATGAAGAAATTTGGGAGGAAACTATCCATCAGATGAACCCTGCAGAATTTTTCTTTTTTTTTTTTTATTTTGAAGGGCCCTTTGAAGCAATTAATTTTGAGCATTTCGGTTTGAAACGACCCATCAGCATGGTGGCCAAGATTGTTCTTTCATCAAAGTGACTTTTTGAGGCTGAATTGTCCGTGGAACACATGGATAGACCCATTTTAGCAGTAAAAAAAAAAAAAAACTCCAGTATACAGTTCCAGGTATGCAACACTCTGCACAAGGGATCCAATTTTCATTTTAATAAATGATGTCACTAGAAAGCCGGCATGCAGTTTTGGCTCTGTTTTGGATCTCTTTGTTTTTCTTTATGAGCATTGTACTGTATTCCAGAAGTTAAACTGACTGACTCAATAGGAAAAAAATTAAATAAAAATGTGGTTTGTCTTATTGTGACCATATTGTCTGTTCAACTGTGTGCGTCTGTGACCTTATGACCACTTGCTTGTGCACAACTAGCAAGCCATTCACCAGAGTATCACATATGTCTGGAAACATTTGTACATCTGGGAAACCTTTATTCTAGATAAATAAATAGAAAGACAAGATGCTGATTGTCCAGTAACTCAGTCCTAGGCTCTCAAAGAAAGCATATTGTTATCATGTTGCAATCATTTTGATATTTGTCTTAAATTGGCTCACAAATTCATCATGTTCATTTTTTGCTGTTCCCTATAGTGGTTATATTTTTACATATCACAAATAATAAAACAAAATTGTTCAATTCATTAATTGTCCAGTGGGTATTATAGATTCTAGGCTCCTCATAAAACTTCCAAACAATGTTTGTTATTTATTTATGCAATGTCACTTGCTATTGTACTAAATATCAGCATAAGTGTGTTCAATATGTGCTAATATTCAGAACAACATTATGATTTTTAGGATGAAATTGCTTATTACCATATTGCAATATTTTTAATTTTATATATTTTATTTTTTAAAAGATATAATATATTTTATAAGATATAAAATAGCCTAAACATAACAAAAAAAAAAATAAACAAGTTAAATAAATATATAAATTATTAATAAATAAAAAAATAATTAATTATATTTTAATTAATTAATTATATTTGGATTTAAGAAAATGAAGTCTATTTTGGAACCATTAAGATTAATATATTACAGTAATTAGAAGCTAATTAAAAATAATAGGTTTAATTACTAAAACTGTAAAATACAAATGTATGAGGATGTACAGTAATGAAAATTTGTGGAAATGTGTTTAATTGTCATGAAAATAATGCCACCATGCAAAAAAAAAAAAAATAAAAAAATAAAAAAAAATAAAAAAATAAACAATTCTAATTGTCCTAATTATAGGTATTTTTTTAATGTAAAATATTATTTATTTTGTTTTATTTATTAATTTGATTTGAATTTTGTTGTTTTGTTAGATTTACCAGGTATAGTTTTATGATGCCACATTTATTTCAATTATTCCTTATACTTTATCTTCAGAGAGCTCTCCATTAATGTTGATAATGTTAATTAAATACTTTTCTTTGGCAATATTATTTTTAAATATAAGCTCACTGTGATTTTTGTTGTTTGTTTGTTTTGTTTACTTCATCTTGGGCCTACACTGACATCTTTGGGCTTGAATGCAACATCATTCAAAACACATGTTGTGCGCTTCGTTCAGGAGCGGGTTTGGTTATTAGCAATATTTAATAATTATCAAAGAAAATAATTCATTATTAAAACCAACAGAACATTGATTAGAATCAACATTAGCTTATTAATCCTTCAAATCAACAATCAAAGATAACTATCAATTATCAAAATCAATAGAATATTAATAAGAATTAATATTGCCAGACACCACCCTGGAATCAGGGACTAATAACCAGAGAGTATAGCAGCCTCAATATAGGATTGTTCTCTTAGGAAAGTCGACGTCCAGAGAACATCGACATTCAAAAGGAAAACAATGAAGGTGTAACGTTTGCTGGCTGCTGGCAATGATGATGAAGACGAAGATGATGAGAACCCAAGAGCAGTTTTAATTACAGAACGTGAAATCCAAAAACCCTAACTAAATATAAACATGAACATGGCTTGACTAAAAACTTGACAATAAACATGGCCTGACATAATTTTCTACACTCACATTCACATTCAATACTTGACCACCAGACAATGAAAACATGAGGGCTTAAATACAAGACATGGGAGAACATAAACCAATGAACAAACAGAACTCATAACAAGCTAATTAAACAATAAACCAAATGAAAACATGACACATGAACATGGAGGGAAAACAGAAATCACATGACAAGGGAAACAGGAACACATGACATGAAATAGGAACTAGAATTTCAAAATAAAAGACATGAATCAACAGAATACACCTGACATATCCCCCCCACTAAGGGGTGGCTCCTGACACCCCAACACATAAACAAAACACGTAAAACATGACATAAATTCAAAGTTCTGTAGGGAGCTGGGGGGGCGGTGTCTTGAGGTGTGGGGCGTGGCATGGCGAGAAAGGGCGAGGGGCATGAGACCAAGGCAAAGTCCATGGGGGGTGGAGCCATGAGAGGCTCGAGGGGCGGAGCCATGGAAGGCGGAGCCGTGAGAGGCTCGAGGGGCGGAGCCATGGAACGTGGTGCCCAGAGAGCAGCCGAAGACTCGAAGGGCCAGGATGGAGCCGATGGCAGGGAGGACCAAGGCAGTGCTGGAGGCTCGGAGGAGCAAGGCGGAGCTGAGGGATCGGAAGACTGTGGACCCAGTGGGACTGAGGACCAAGGTGGAGCCGTAGGGAAGGAGGTCCCCGGTGAAGCTGACAGATCGGAGGGATGAGGCGCAGCCAGAGGATCGGAGAGCCAAAGCGGAGCCAGGTGACCGACAGACCAAGGAGGAGCCAGAGGGACGAGGGACCCCGGCACAGCTGACAGGCTGAAGGACCGTAGTGGAGCCGAGGGAACGCCGAGCTGAGGCAATGTCGAGGGACCGACAGGCCAAGGCGAAGTCCAGGGCTCAGAGGGTCCAGGCGGGATCGGAGGGCCGAAAGTTCCCCTTGCCTGCTCAGGAGAACTAAGGGTGGGTATGAGGGTGGGAACCATCTCCAGGTCCCACTGCTCAGGTGTGGCTGTAACATGGCATGGAGCAGCCTGAGGCGTTGCTGTGACGTGGCATGGAGCAGGCTGAGGCGTTGCTGTGACGTGGCATGGAGCAGGCTGAGGCGTTGCTGTGACGTGGCATGGAGCAGGCTGAGGCGTTGCTGTGACGTGGCATGGAGCAGGCTGAGGCGTTGCTGTGACGTGGCATGGAGCAGGCTGAGGCGTTGCTGTGACGTGGCATGGAGCAGGCTGAGGCGTTGCTGTGACGTGGCATGGAGCAGGCTGAGGCGTTGCTGTGACGTGGCATGGAGCAGGCTGAGGCGTTGCTGTGACGTGGCATGGAGCAGGCTGAGGCGTTGCTGTGACGTGGCATGGAGCAGGCTGAGGCGTTGCTGTGACGTGGCACTCTGGCTCGGCGGCGGCCCTGTCGTGGAACTCTGGCTCGGCGGCGGCCATGTCGTGGAACTCTGGCTCGGCGGCGGCCATGTCGTGGAACTCTGGCTCGGCATCCGCCTCCCCCACAGTGAACGGGGAACCAATGAACCGTAGGGCGAGGTCGATATATTGAGCCAGGCTGAGGGAACTGCGACCACCAGGCATCAAAAAAGAAATGGACTCATTTAGTCCAAATCTAAAACAGTCTTTGAGGGCAACCTCATTAAAGTCTACCTGGCTGGCTAGACCGCAGAAGTCCTCAACATAGTCCTCCAGGGGACGATTCCCCTGACGTAGGCGCAGAAGTAAAACTGCTGGGTTCATGGTAGGGTCAAGTATTCTGTAACATTTGCTGGCTGCTGGCAATGATGATGAAGACGAAGATGATGAGAACCCAAGTGCAGTTTTAATTACAGAACGTGAAATCCAAAAACCCTAACTAAATATAAACATGAACATGGCTTGACTAAAAACTTGACTTGACAAAAACTTGACTTGACAATAAACATGGCCTGACATAAACTTCTACACTCACATTCACATTCAATACTTGACCACCAGACAATGAAAACATGAGGGCTTAAATACAAGACATGGGAGAACATAAACCAATGAACAAACAGAACTCATAACAAGCTAATTAAACAATAAACCAATGAAAACATGACACATGAACATGGAGGGAAAACAGAAATCACATAACAAGGGAAACAGGAACACATGACATGAAATAGGAACTAGAATTTCAAAATAAAAGACATGAATCAACAGAATACACCTGACAGAAGGCTTGAATCCAAGCACTGATATCCCTTGCCAGCCCTTGGCACAGGTGCATGCAGAACAATACCAAAACACTTCTCTTTAAAGTATAACAAAGTTTACTGATGCAGTAATATCAATTAATAATCAATACAATGGAGTCGATAAACTTCCGACTTCCAACTACAAACTAAACAGTAGCATGATTAGATATGGTAACAAATAAGCCTATAATACATGAGAGTATGGTATGTGTGTGTGTGTGTGTGTGAGTGTGTGTGTGTGTGTGTGTGAATGGGTGTATGTGTGTGTGGGTGTGTGCGTAAGGAGGGAAGGAGGGCACAAAATGGCGGACGTGGCTCTCGTGGAGAGTACGTCACGCAAGGTTTCCGGCCAGAGAATGTGGCCACGAATGTGGGCGGAGAGACCGGTTGATGCCGTCTGCCCGTTTAACGTGTGTCTCTGCTGGTACGATTACTTAGGGACAAAGCTGTGCTCTATCGCCAAGTTATCTGCTCACCAAATGTGTGTGTAGGTATGTTTGTGAGGGGTCGTATGTGTGCGGTTAGTACAAGAGAGAAAGAACAGGGTAACGGCAACGAAGCCGGTGTTAGCGATCATGGGAGAGAAGGCAACCGTTAGTTTTATCATTCAGAGACGCGGTGAACGGCTCGTAATCCATCTGCCGCGGTCATCGGTTCTTTAATGGATAAACTCAGTGTGCCGGTCTCACACGCAATGGCAGAAATGCACAAACGACAACACAGCAAGTCTCATTCGTGGTACTCAGCGGTCTGTAAACTGTACAAGCAATAGCCTTGATACACAAGAATAACACACTATCATAATCTATCTCTGCCCAGACGTAAACCTCTTACTTGAGTCGTGTGAGGATGTGGGTAGAATGTGTGTTCGTCCGTCGTTAGACTCTGACTCAGTTCCTTGAAGCTCGGGTGATGATGGAAGGCCATTTCCTCGCTCTGTCGGCAGGTGGTACGGCGGCTGATTTTTGGCAGGTAGGCGGAGATACCAGTGAAGTCGACTCGGTTGAAGAAGGAAGAGAAATCTTCTTTCTTCACCTCTGCAGAAAAAAGGGTGAAGACGCCGATTGCTCGCCGGTCTCCTTCGGATCCGTTAGCGTGCTAGGTGGAACACAGTGAAATCTCAGCTTGTCCAGTGAGATGGAGATTGTATGGCCAAAGTTCAGGTACGTACGTTACTTCCTTGGGCAACGAGGCTACACCTGGGAGCAGCAGGGCTGCAACTAGACACGGCACATACTGTCGCTGGAAGCAAAGCTTAGAAAGATCTCCGATGATTTTATACTCTTGATGACATCACGGTTGAGGGACGCGTTCTGTCTTGCGTTTTATCCAATAGGAGTTGAGAGTTCGATCCTTCAGAATTTCAAACATAGGTGTAAAGTGAGCAACGCTTCATGTGATCTGTAGTATGTTTTGGACTCCCTTTGTTTGATTTTGGCACCGTTGTTGTGGCTATCAAGCTTCTAGTGTTCCTACAGGCCGCAGTCAGGCTTTATGACTGTATGTAGGCCTGCCTTTGACTCCTATCTGAGTACGAGGCCCAAAACACAATAGTTTCCAGTTACCAGTGCCACTGTAGAAATTCACTAGTATTATTCACAGCCAGCCGTGATTAATTTAATCCACAAGTGAAATTGTCTAAAAACAGCACTGTTATGAGACTGAGCGAGTAGTATTCGGCTGGTCATGTGATCCATACATGGCAGCTTCCTTGAGTAGAGCCTTTCCATGAAGAATAAAACAGCTTTTTGAAGGTTACTGATGTGACTGGAGTCTTCATTTCATGTGAGTGCTCATGATTGTATACATATGTTTCAAAATTCATTTCTTTATCAGTAAAACTTTTCAATGACGAAAAAAAAACCCACTAAAGTGCACCTTTAAGACACTGTTGCATTTGTGCATGTGTTTGACTTAATGTGAGAGAAACTATCTTCTTTTATTTCGTTCTGTCTTTCTTTTATTTCTTTTTCACAAGGTAAGCTTTCCTTGTGGACTGTGTCAATCAAACATGAAAGTGTCTCAAAGCGACAACAGTGAAACTGAAGAATAGACACTGTTCTCTGTGTGCAGCATGACATCTAGTGGTTATATGCACACACACACACACACACACACACACACACACACACACACACACAAAAAACAAGCCAAATGTGTGTGTGTGTGTGTGTGTATATATATATATATATATATATATATATATATATATATATATATATATATATATATATATATATATATATATCAAAGAGCTTAAGAGTGTAATTGTGGCCATACTCAAACATTCAAACCCCTTGTTTTCATGCCTGGATAATTAAAGACTAGTTTATAACTGAAGAGTGAATAAATGAGTAACAAAGGCCTTTGTATCATTTGAGACCACAGACTACTTTTTCCACTAACTCACTTTTTAATTTAGGATTGTTACGATATGTTGTTAATAGATCTCTGCACATGATCATGATCCAGCTCTGCTGTTTGATTTGTTTCAGCCTATAATTGGGCAATTCATATTTTTTTCATTATGAAAGGACTCCAAAACAGCAAGAGTAGAAGATAGTTTAATTTCTGTGAGATGTTATATTATACTCATGTTAACAAATAACTTTTCAAACTGTAATGACCCTGAGTGTATTTGGCATCGCCAGAGAGAGAAATTTGATATGTTTGCAAGTCAATAATTAGTAGAATAGTAGAAAAGTAAATAAATGGAGAATAGAAAAAAGTAAACTTGTGTTTAAAGAGAGAAACAAAAAACAGACAGTTTACACACAAATCTGCAAAACTAATTATTCACAGACTGTCATTTGTTTGGAGGGGATTGTTAGGACCCAGTACAGAAAAACTGCAGTTCATCATTTTATAGTTATCTGACTCTTGCCTGAATGTATATACCAGACTGATTTTATTGTGTTCCCAGTTTGTTTACCCAACAGCTTTAAGAAAATTTGACAGAATTTTAAAAAACTAGATTTAACATACAAACCAACATATAAAACCACTGCTAAAACAAAAAAAATCTACGTAATATATATAATATTTGTCAGGGGCGGACTAGGAAGAGAAATTGGCCCGGGATTTTACATAGAAACTGTCCTTTTCTGCATATCACTGCCCCTTCGGCATATCACGGCACCATTTTGTGGCCCATTCTGCATAACGTGGCAGCCCATTTCAGCTTATTCGGCCCCGTTTCGTGGCCGGCCCACCAGGAAAAGTCCCGGTTCTCCCAATGGCCAGTCCACCCCCGATATTTGTATATATATATATATATATATATATATATATATATATATATATATATATATATATATGTGTGTGTGTGTGTGTGTGTGTGTGTGTGTGTGTGTGTGTGTGTATGTGTGTGTGTGTGTGTGTGTGTGTGTGTGTCTGGAGGATTTCCAGATGGTTCTAGTGTAGCATGTGAAGAACCCCAAATGGAGTAAGTGTTTTTTACACTGGAAACAACTGGAAGTCCTCCAGACTATGACCATGAAGAGGTGTTGCTCGGTGGGTCAGACTGTGCTCACTGTGTGCGCATGAGACTCAAAACCCTCTTTCTGAGGGATGAGGCCGTTCCCCTTCCCTCCCACCAGGCTCCTTCAGTGGCTCCCGAGGGACCACACGAGGGAGATGTGCAAGGACGGGATGGTGAGCTGGATGATTTTGAGGAGATTTTGCCAGCACAAGCCTCTCGTGTCTCCTCGAGCATTTTCGCCTGTTGAGCATGCCCGTAATGGTCTGCGTCGCACTATTGGGGCGCAGGGCTCTATTGCATTCGGAGGTTAATATAGGACAATATGGTGTCTGAAGTTAAGGTCTGAACACAGATGATGGACAAATTCACTGGTACTTCTTTCTGAGGAGGGGAAGACCGCGCTGCAGTCTTCGAAACTGAACTGTTTCAGGTGCTCTCTTGGGCAGTCAAGAACCTCAAGCTGGAATGACCCACTCCTAGTGCGCCTGAGCATTCTCGGCTAGATGATCGGTTCTACCTGAGCTGGCATACTGTTTCCCGCCACCTGGTGCCGTTCTTCCCCGAGCTGCACAAAGAGCTTTCCAAGATGTGGCATTCATCATACTCAGCATGAACGCTCGTCTCGGGATCTGCAGCCTTCACGACGCTGGACCGCACTGAGGTGTGTGATTATGCTTTGATTCCCCCGGTTGAAGAGGCAGTAGAGTCCCACTTGTGCCCTTCCTCGGCTCCGGCATGGAAATCCAGGCCCACTCACCCATCCAAACCCTGTAGAACAACATCTGTGCTCTTAGGAAAAGCATAAAGTGTCTTAACAGGTCCTGTTTGGTGACCCTATAAGTGCCTTCACCAAAAGATTTCAGGTGGCACAAAAGTAGTCCCAGGCCTACAAGCACCTCTTGCTGAGGCAAGGGGGCTGTGCAGTGCCTCAGACTCACTGATGCTCGTCCTCAGGACAACACCTGCGCAAACTCAGCACACCCGCTACATTGCCAGAAACAGAGGAAAAACGGAGAAGCCCCTGATGAGGTCCCAACGCCCTTGGCCCAAGCTCAAGATTGCGGTGCCGAGGCGACCTCGCACTTGCAGGAGGCCCCCCGCCAACCTGGGGCAACATTCCTGACATCGCAAGCAAGAAACGGGGACCAGAGACCACAAGTGTGTTTGCTCCAGCCAAAAGAACCCGGATCATCCCTTTGAGTCCCCGCAAAGGACGTAAACGGGCTCAGGCGGTTAAGACCATCTCGCCCCATTAATGTTCCAGGTTGAGACTTAGAGCTTTTGTAAAAGCACTCACAGTTCCATTCCATGCTGTTCGAGCCATTGGATAAAGTGAGTTTACACGTACTCTCGTTAAAGACTGCTCTGCTTCTCAATTTGGCTTCAGTGAAATGTGTCGGGGACCTCCAAGCGCTGTCAGTTGAAGACTCTTGCTTAGGCTGCATTCCACTTCACTTTAAACATCCACTCGCTAACTCCTCTAAGCACTTACCCAGGGGGGATTCCTCAACACCATTTTGGAAGTCCATTCCACTTTGTTATGTGAGCAAAGGAAGTTTCTGTTGACATTCTCTCAACCCCTCAATTTTGATTGAGGGAGCGAGCCTACTCTCATGTATGCTTCAGGCAGCTCTATATCCCACAAGGCAACTCGATTGTGACATGACAGCAGATCACACTTCAACTCCCTCACCCACAAAACTCTAATGTATGATGAAAGTGAAGTTAGGTCAAATAAGCAGTTTAGAAAAGTTATATTGAGATTTAACAGCATAATACTCGTAGCTACCTTAAACTAACTGTATGTAACACAGTATATATGTGCTCATTGTTATGTTACCATTTTCATTTTTGTAAAGCTTGATTAATCCTTTCTAACAATTAATTCTAATGAAAAATAATTTTTAACATTTAATTTAACATTTAACATTTTTTAACGTATAACATTTATCCATAAGCCTCTGAAATTACAACTAAACTTTACCTGAATATATGGTTGCATCGATCTCCGAAAACATTGTCTTCTCAAGTGCAAAAATCACTAAATAATTCCATAAATTGACATCTCAACGTGCTCCAAGTGATCAAAGGTTTAGGGCAGGGGCGTTGCTAGACTTCAATGACATCCGGGGCTTAGCCCACAGGCCATACTATAATATACAAATAAGAAGAATCCTTCATTCCATGACTTAAAAAATGACCACCCTACCTGTCAAATAATAATTAGGGCCTATATTAAGCACACAACACTGACAGCAGTTCAGAACTTTACATGAGCAAACTTCAGGCGCACAATAAATGAATCAAACACGTTTATAATTTAAATTGCGGATCAAAGCGAAAATTACAACTTGTCAGCTCATTGTTCATTGTGCAGAAACTAACGCTAACAATAAAATCAAAGTAATTTAACAATTGAAATTTGCAATTGTCAGTTATCATAATATTTTGAGAATAAAGTAAAAATTACAAGAAGAAAGTTTAAGCATTATGAGATTAAAGTTATAATATTTTGAGAATAAACTGAAAGAAAAGTGATGTGCTGAACAACAGCAAAGTGGAGCGTCTGGGTCTTTACATACATCACTACAAACCAGGGAGTTAACTTGGCTATGCAACCGAGCTGAATTTGTGGGAAGTTTTTGAGAGCTCTCTGTTCATGAATGAGGTGTGCATTAGTACAGGGGTTTTCCGATTAACACTTTTTATTGATTCTAACAACTGAAACAGAAAAGCAAAACATATATACACAGAATCAACTTTTAACCCTCATTATTCCTTTTCCCCCTCCCAATCCCCAACCCCACCCTGACCCTCAACAAATATCCCTGTGGTCAAAGCCAAAGTATACACACAAAACAAAACAAAAAACACCCACACTCCCTCCTCCAATACCAAGTTTAAATCCTTCTCCCATAATCTCTTGAGAGAAGTTGAAGCTCCGTCCCCCAGACTCTGAATTAGCAGGGAGTAATACACTGATGCCTCATGAACTTTTCCAAAAGCAGTAATCACCACTCCCAGAGTATCTGCCGCTTTAGGGGGGTGTATGCTACTCCCAAAAATAGTACAGAGCAGGTGGCACAGTTGTAAATACCTAAAGAATTGAGACATGGGTATACCAAAATGTTGAACCATATTTTCAAAGGATCTCAACACTCCACTCTCATATAGGTCACCGAGCATATTAACCTCCCTCACAATCCACTCTATCTAGCTTATTAATACATAATTTTGGGTTCAGCCATAAGCTCGAAGCAACATTTAAACAAATGTCTGAATTAAACACTCTGAACACTTTTGTCCATACCATGTGTAAATGCGAGATAACAGGTGTAACTTAACTTCTCCGGTTAGTTTGATAGAAAGGCTTTGCAATGGCGAAATAGGGGTAAGAACATCCTGTTCAATACAAAACCAAGGAGGGGCTCTCTCAGGTGAAAGACACCAATGAGCCAAATGTCTGAGACCGAATGCATAATAATAAAACAAAATCTTAGGTAGGCCTAGCCCACCTTTATCAATCGGCCTTTGTAACTTACTGAAGTGAAATCTGGGACGTTTACCATTCCAAATGAAGGACTTCGCTATGCTATCAAACTGCTTGAAATAAGAGAGGGGGCATCTATAGGGAGAGATTGTAGCAGTTAGTTGAATTTTGGAATACAATTCATTTTAATAACATGAACCTTCCCAATCATAGATAAATGTAATGAAGCCCACCTGCCCACATCACTCGAAAACCTTTTTATTAAAGGGTCCAAATTAACTCTAACTAAATCATACAAATTTGCTGGGAATAAAATACCCAAATACTTAATGCCTTGTTTGGGCCACTGGAAGGCACCTGGCGGAAAAGCCATTACCGGGCAGTACACTGTCAGAGACAAAGCTTCGGATTTAGACCAATTAACTCTGTATCCTGAGAACTTAGAAAAGGAATTAATAATTCTGTGGAGGCAAGGCATAGATCTAGTAGGGTCGGAGACGAATAATAAAATATCATCTGTGTAAAGCAAAAGCTTATGCGCCACACTTCCCGCCATCACCCCTGGAAAATCATCCTCCTTTCTTATCGCGGCTGCTAATGGTTCCAGGGCAAGACAGAACAATAATGGGGAAAGAGGGCAACCCTGCCAGGTGCCCCTATTCAGAGTAAAATAATCTGAATTTAATCCATTTGTTTGTACCGCCACTACCAGTTGTCTATAAAGTAACTTAATCCATCCAATAAAAGTATTCCCAAACCCATACATTTCCAAAATCTTAAAAAGATAATCCCATTCTACCATATCAAATGCCTTTTCGGTATGAGACGGCAGCAATCGGAGTCTGATCATTTGCCACTGACCACATGATATTGATGAAACGCCTAATGTTATCAGAAGAGCTACAGCCCCGAATAAAACCCACCTGATCTGTATGTATAAGAGATGTCGTAACTTTACTTAATCGGTTAGCCAAAATATTTGACAGTATTTTAACATCTAGCTGGATCAGTGAAATTGGACGATAACTCTTATACTTGCTTAGATCTTTGTCCTTTTTAAGAATCAGACTGATCTGGTCTTGTGTCATGGTTGGCGGAAGCTTTCCATTCTTTAATGATTCCGTATTATCTTCTAGAAAGTGGAGCCAATTCCCTATCTGTCACTCACTCGACGTTGTGTCGATGTAGTGACACTATGGGTCACTCTTGGGAGCCCGAGACACCTCTGGTCTTTGATAAAAGGCCAATGAAAATTGGCGAGTGGTATTTGCATGCCACTCCCCCGAACATACAGTTATAAAAGGAGCTGGTATGCAACCACTCATTCAGATATTCTCTTTGGAGCCGAACACTCATGCTGAATTCCCACAACTGTTCATTCACCTCTGCTGGATCTGACGGCGCATTTCAGCAGCTTCTCCCTCCTCTGCACTGGTGCACTGCAGAGAATGCCCCTGGGCACTTCGGCAGAAATAAAAGAGTATATTTCTCTAAAAGAGTATATTTCTCTAAAAGAGCGGCATACACGGAATATCTTTTTATAGACGCGTCTTTTTAAAGATGCCTTTCCTTTGTGTGTTATTCCTGGTTGCGCTCATTATCTCTCGTCTTCTGACGGTCACGATCACGGTCTTTCGTGTCTGGGCACTGCTCACGCAGAGACAGCGTTCGTGGATGGGTCATGTACTCATTGTGAGAACATGTCTATGGCAACGATGCGGTCACGGCTTACCTTCGTAAGAAAGCAAGCCACTCCAGAGGCTCCCCGCCTCGGTCATTCTACCCAAGGGTATGAGGCCAGCACGGCTAGCACTGGGGGCGATTTAGGGACCCCAATGGGACCACCTCCGCCGGGTATCCCCCCATGGACCTCCCATTCCCCAGCACGCTCTTCTGCCCCGATTGGGCTTTTGGATGAGTCTGCTGGCTCGTCTCACGGCGAGAGGTCGAACCTCTTATTTGGAACCCGTGAAAGTGATGAGCTCTCGAGCGCAGCATCAGAGAGCGGGCTCGTCCAGTCGGATGAGGAAGCCTCAGCTGGGATCCTCCCTTCGGGTGCGGTCGCCCAGTCACAGGCTGACGCGGAGATGACGACATGCTTTCCCGGGCAGCCGCAAGCGTCAGGCTAGAGTGGAACCCTTCGCTCTCTCCTGAACCCTCGCGGCTCGATGATTGGTTCCTGGGCTCGCGGCACTGCTCAAAGTCACGCCCCATCCCCGTTCCTTTCTTCCCGGAAGTGCATGAAGAGCTGACAAGGTCGTGTGAGGCACTTTTTACTGCCTGGTCCCAATCTTTCAGCATCCCCGCCCTCACTACCCTCGATGGTGGGGCGGCCAAGGGCTACTCGGCAATCCCCCCGGTGGATAAAGGTGCTCCTGGTGCACCTATGCCCGCAGAGTGCCGCCACCTGGCGTGGGCGCCCAAAGCTCCCGTCCAAGGCCTGTAGGTTTATGTCGTCTCTGACGGCCAAGGCCTACGGTGCTGCTGGACAAGCCACCTCCGCCCTGCATGCCATGGCTCTCCTGCAAGTCCGACAAGGCACTAAAGGAACTGCACGTGGGTAGTTCCGCACCGGGATTGATGCAGGTGCTGCGCTCAGCGACCGACCTCGATCTCCGGGCGACGAAGGTCACGGTGTGGTCTCTCGGGTGGGTAATGTCCACCTTGGTGGTCCAGGAGCGCCACATTTGGCTCAACCTGGTCGAGATGGGAGAGGCCAACAAGGCACGGTACCTTGGTTCCCTGGGTCACATATCCGGTGTGCACGGCCATCATCACGACCACCGTCCACCACTCTATTTGGCAGGTTTGGCGCTCCGGTGGCGGTCTCCCCGCCCCTGAGCGCCCAGCTGTGGCACAAATCTGCCCCTGATGTGACAGTCTCCATGGGTCATGAGGACAGGCCTTTTCGTCCCCCGTCCCAGGCTGTTCCGGGGGTGGTCACAAGGAGCCAGGTAAGTACTTCGATGTCCCTGAACTCAGCACAGCCATGACACGGTATGGCACCTCATGTTCTGCCCCGCCGCGAGGCCCCACCCACCGGTACGTCTGGCGAGATTATCCCTCCGGCCGAGATGAAGAAGGGGTTTTACAGCCCCTACTTCATTGTACTGAAAAAAGGCGGTGGGTTGCGGCCAATCTTGGACCTGCGAGTACTGAACCGGGCTTTACACAAACTCCCGTCCTAGATGCTGATGCAAAGACACACTCTAGCGAGCATCCGGCATCAAGACTGGTTTGCGGCGGTAGACCTGAAGGACGCGTACTTCCACGTCTCGATTCTACCTCAACACACACCCTTCCTGCTGTTTGCATTCGAGGGTCGGGCGTATCAGTACAAGGTCCTCCCTTTCGGTCTGTCCTTGTTCCCTCGCGTCTTCACGAAGGTCACAGTGGCAGCCCTTGCCCCGTTAAGGGAAGTGGGCATTCGCATCCTCAACTATCCCGACAGTTGGCTAATCCTAGCTCACTCTCGGGATGTGTTGTGTGCACATAGGGACCTGGTGCTCTTGCACTTCAGCTGACTAGGGCTTCGGGCCAACTGGGAAAAGAGCAAGCTCCTCCCGGTTCAGAGCATCTCTTTTCTCGGTTTGGAGTTGTACTCAGTCTCGTTGACGGCATCTCTCACGAACGAGTGCGCACAGTCGGTGCTGACCTGTTTGAAGGCATTCAAACAGAAAACAGCGGTTCCACTGAAATTTTTTCAGAGGCTCCTGGGGCATATGGCATCCTCAGCCATGGCCACTCCGCTCGGGTTGATGCATATGAGACCGCTTCAGCACTGGCTTCAGACTCAAGTCCCTAGATGGGCATGGCGCCGCGGGACACATCACGTGGTCATCACGCCGGTCTGTCACCACCTCTTCAGCCCTTGGACCGACCTCACGTTTCTATGGGCAGGTGTTCCCCTAGAGCAGGTCTCCAGGCATGTCGTGGTCACGACAGACGCCTCCAAGACGGGCTGGGGCGCCGTTTGCAACAGGCACGCAGCCGCCGCCTTGTGGACGGGCCCGCGGCTGCATTGGCACATCAACTGCCTCGAGTTGCTGGCAATTCTGCACGCCCTGCGGAGGTTCCGGCCGTTGATCCAGGGCAAGCACGTGTTAGTTCGGATAGACAACACGGCAACGGTAGCATATGTCAACCACTAAGGCGGTCTGCGCTCTCGCTGTATGTCACAACTCGCCCACCGTCTCCTCCTCTGGAGTCAGCAGCACCTCAAGTCGCTGCGAACCACTCACATCCTGGGCGACCTCAACACTGCAGCGGATGTGCTGTCATGGCATGTTACCCTCAGGGGAGAGTGGAGACTCCACCCTCAGGTGGTCCAGCTGATCTGGAGTCGATTCAGACAGGCACATGTAGACCTGTTCACCTCCCAAGAATCCTCCCACTGCCCACTCTGGTACGCCCTGACCGATGCATCTCTCTGTACAGATGCGCTGGCACATAGCTGGCCCCCTGGTCTGCGCAAATATGCATTTCCCCCAGTGAGCCTACTTGCACAGACACTATGCAAGGTCAGGGAGGCCACCTACTGGCCCACCCAGACGTGGTTCTCAGACCTCACACTCCTCACGACAGCCCCCCCCGGCAAATTCCCCTGAGGAAGGACCATCTGGCACCCGCGACCAGACCTCTGGAATCTCCATGTCTGGCCCCTGGATGGGACGCGGAAGACCTAAGCGGTCTACCACCCGTGGTGGCAGACACGATCACTCATGCTAGGGCTCCCTCTTCCCGACGGGACGACCCCCAGAGATGCGCAGTCAGATCGGTGCTTACCTTCCTGCAGGAGAGGTTGGAAGGGCGGCTGTCCCCTTCCACCTTGAAGGTGTACGTAGCCGCTATAGAAGCACACCATGACACAGTGGATGGTAAGTCCTTACGGAAGCACGTCCTGATCATCAGGTTCCTGAGAGGCACCAGGAGGCTGAACCCTCCAGACCACGCCTCGTTCCCTTGTGGGACCTCTCTGTAGTTCTTCAGGGTCTATAGAGAGACCCCTTTTGAGCCTTTGCAGTCAGCTAAGCTTAAGGCACTCTCCTTGAAGACTGCCCTCCTGACTGCACTCACTTCCATCAAGAGGGTAGGAGACCTGCAAGCGTTCTCTGTCAGCAAAATGTGCCTGGAGTTCGGTCCGGGCTACTCTCACGTGATCTTGGGAGCCCGACCGGCCTATGTGCCCAAGGTTCCCACAATCCCTTTTAGGGACCAGGTGGTGAACCTGCGAGCTCTGACCCAGGAGGAGGCAGACCCAGCCCTGTCGTTGCTGTGTCCGGTGCGCGCTTTACGCATCTATTTGGATTGCACGCAGAGCTTTAGGATCTCTGAGCAGCTCTTTGTCTGATTTGGTGCACAGCGGAAAGGAAGCGCTGTCTCCAAGCAGAGGATCGCCCACTGGCTCACTGACACCATAGCTATGGCATATCACGCCCAGGACGTGCTGCCCCCAGTAGGGCTACGAGCCCATTCTACCAGGGGTGTAGCAGCCTCCTGGGCCCTGGCCAGGGGTGCCTCTCTAACAGACATTTGCAGAGCGGCGGGCTGGGCAACACCCAACACTTTTGCAAGGTTCTACAACCTCCGGGTGGAACCGGTTTCGTCCCGGATAGTGGCACGCAATACAAGCGGATAAGCTTGAGATAGCCGGCCGGGTGTATCGCTTGCACATAGCGCCTTTCACCTCCTCTGAGATGAAGACGTATGCCATTAACTCCCCGTAGTGTTCACAAACTATGTTCCTTGGTTGACTTCCTCCGAGCCCTGTGTCAGTCGAGTTTTCGGAGAGACTCGCTGCCGGCCCAGTACACGTGCTAAATAAAAGCCCTGTTCTGGGGTAGGTGCTCCGCATGTGGCAGTTCCCTGTAGGCAACCCCATGCGATGTATATCTTCTGCTAATTCATTTCCCTGTTGGCAAACTGCGTCTTCCTTGGGCAGAGGCCCCTCTGCCACAGTCTCCATGTTTGTAGTAACTCCTCCCTCGTTGGGTAGGACCTACCATGAGACTTCTCCACATGAGCGGCAAGACCATGTGATGTATTTTCCACTTAAATATCCCCCCTCTCTCTGGCAAGGTGTGGTCTCCGTGGTGTCCTCCCCTTGGGAGGGACACCCCCCGACTAGACCTGGTCGGCCCAGTCGGATAATCCACTTTTGTTTAGGGAGTGGAAAAAAAGAAGGGGAAAAGTGGCCACGACTGGGCTAGCCTGTCTCTATCTTTTGGGTAGACGATTTGTCCCCAAAGGGCCGTTTGACACTCATAACTATGTTGGGGGAGGTTACGTGTCGGCCTGGTGCACTGGCTATGAGGCACACAGTTGTCTGCCCGTCACACACCGCCAGTTCATGTAAAACAGTTCAGCCAGTTGCGGCATTTTGTATAGGGACCCCTAGTGTCACTACATCGACACAACGTCGAGTGAGTGACAGATAGGAAACATCCTGGTTACTTGCGTAACCTCCGTTCCCTGATGGAAGGAACAAGACGTTGTGTCCCTCCTGCCACAATGCTGAACTACTCGCTGAAATGGCCGGACCTTGTCTCGGCTCCTCAGCATAAAACCTGAATGAGTGGTTGCATACCAGCTCCTTTGATACCCATATGTTCGGGGGAGTGGCATGCAAATACCACTCGCCAATTTTCATTGGCCTTTTATCAAAGACCAGAGGTTCCTCCCAAGAGTGACCCCTAGTGTCACTACATCGACACATGTCTCATTCCCTCCATCAGGGAATGGAGGTTACGCAAGTAACCATGACATTCTGTAGCATAAGATCTAAAAAAGATCAGCGGCAAAGCCGTCTGGCCCCAGAGCCTTGCCTGTAGATAAGGCTTTAATTACCTCGCCAAGCTCCTCCAAGGTTATCAGAATCAAGAGAATTTTTTTGGTCAGTAGTCAGTTTGGGAAGTTCAAATGGTTCCACAAAGTTTCTAATATCCTCATCAGTAGACAAAGACATGGAACTGTAGAGATCAAGATAGAATTATTTAAAAGCATTATTACTATCAATGGCCGAGGTAAATATTTCACTACCAGCAGATTTCACTGAGGGAATGGTAGAAAAAGACTCTCTCTGTTTTATATATCTAGCCAGAGGTTTCCCTGCCTTGTCCCTGACTCAAAGTATGGCTGTCTTGCCCTGAACAGCCAAAACTCCACCTTCCATGACAAAATAGTTTTATATCTGTATTTCAATACGGTCAATTCCCTGAGGCCATTAGACGACATTTGGCACTTCAGCTCTGCCTCTGCACTTTTAATATTCCCTTCCAATTCCACGAGTTCTTGTCCTTTGGATTTTTTGGTGAATTAGGCATACTGTATGATCCGGCCCTTAAAAACTGCCTTAAGTGCTTCCCAAGCCATGCCCACAGAGGACACTGAGGAACAGTTGGTATCCATATAGACATTGATTTCAGCCTTCAGCATTTGTTGGAATTCAGGATTTTGCAAAAGGGATACATTAAAGCACCAACTATATGATTTCTTTTTCTCCATATGTGGCAACATCTCTAAACACACCACGGCATAATCTGAGACTAAAATGTTTCCAATTGAGCAATCAACAACAGATTAAATGAGGGACTTAGATATGAAAAAAACATCTATTCTAGAGTAAATCTTATGGACTGATGAAAAAAATGTATAGTCCCTACCAGATGGGTTCAAAAGTCTCCTCCCAATATTATATCATGAGGGGTGCCAGCAGCTTGCAACCTCCCTTCAAGATCTATAAAAAAACCCTGATCATCAACGTTAGGTGCATAAATATTAGCCAAAATAAGACTTTGTCCCTAAATTTCAGCTAAAACAATAATGACTCTTCCTAATTTATCTTTACTCTGTTTGAGACAGTTGAATTGCAGATGTTTACTTATCAGTGTAATGACTCCCCTGCTCCAAATTTTTCAGCTTCCTAAGGAGAAAGGTGCGTTTCTTGAAGAAACACTATATCATATTACTTATGTTTAAGAAGAGAAATAACCTTCCTTCTTTTTATGGTGTGCCCCAACCCATTCACATTCCACGTGGAGAGAGACAATCCACTCATAATAACATTTTACATTTTGACATATAAGAAAAAATAGATTGTGTGTCAAAAAAAAAAAGATTATAAAGACCACATTCCAACATTAGTGCAATCATCAAAACCTGAACATCCTCCAGAACCAAACAAACAGTAAAAAGAAAAACGTGTGCATTAACCCTGCACACAACAGCGCCAACTGGCGTCCATCCCTCCAAACTCAAACAGTCCATGCACGCCTACGAAAACCCCCATGACAACTCTGCCATCTGATTACTCAAGTCTGGTATTTCTATACAAATTTTGTGA
Organism: Myxocyprinus asiaticus; assembly: GCF_019703515.2. NCBI lineage: Eukaryota > Metazoa > Chordata > Actinopteri > Cypriniformes > Catostomidae > Myxocyprinus > Myxocyprinus asiaticus. The sequence goes on along the minus strand of NC_059383.1, from coordinate 6,436,496 downwards.
GACAGAATTACATGGCAAAATATAATCTATAAAACAAACTCCAGCCAATAGGCGGAATAAACATAAAGAGCGTGTAGATTCATCCATAAAACTGTCCTGAAGGTGTGTTACTCTACAAAATAAACTCCAGCCAATAGGCGGACTAAACACAAAGAGTGTGTAGATTCATCCCATAAAACTGTCCTGAAGGTTTGTTACTCTACAAAATAAACTCCAGCCGCTTGGCGGACTAAACACAAAGAGTGTGTAGATTCATCCATAAAACTGTCCTGAAGGTGTGTTAAAAATGCACAGATTCATCAAACAGTCAAACGAATGTTCAGTGAGCTGGTCCACTCTGCTGCAACATGACTGCAAACAAATGACTTAATCACTCCAATGTCTTTGCAGGAAAAACTCCACAAAACAAACTCCAGCCAATAGGAGGAATAAGTACAAAGAGCGTGTAGATTCATCCATAAAAGTGTCCTGAATCTTACAAAATAAGCTCCAGCCGCTAAGCGGAACCAGCACAAAAAACAAGCGCTCAGTTTCCTCAAAAAGTCAAGCGAATGTTCATTGAGCCGGTCCATTCGGCTGCAACGTGAGTACCACAAGATGACTTACTCCATTGAGTTTATGAAGGACATCGCTTGCTGTGGGCATGTGAATGTTTTACGGCCATCCTTAGCATCTATTCTCAATTTGGCTGGGAATATCAGTGCAAAAGTGACCTTCCGTTGATGTAAAAGTTTCTTGCATTCCTTGAATTGATCACGTTTCTCTCTTGTCGAATTCGCAAAGTCTGGGAAAAGAAAATGCTGTGGTTTTTCCAAGAAAGCCTTCCATTATACTCACCTTGCATAACACAAGATCTCAGAAATTTGGCCAGAATTGATCAGGGCCTGCCTCTCTCCGCAGATCGCCGAGCAGGAACCCTGTGAGCTCGCTCGATTTCAAGCTTATGGCCTGCTATGTCGAGCATATTCAGAAGGAGCCCATCCAGGAATTTCACCATATCCTGTCCCTCTTTGCCCTCAGGAATTTCAACGATACGGACGTTATTCCGCCGGCTACGGTTCTCTATGTCCTCCAACTTCTCCTAGACATGCTCCAAATCCACCTTGGTCGCTAGTGGATTAGCAGATAATTCCCTCTCCGATGACTCCAGATAATCGTTCCATTTCTCGACATCCCCCACTCTTGTAACCACCTCAGTGAACTTCGCCTCCATGGCAGTGATTGATCGACGTATCACAGAAAGTTCCTCCAAGTCAGCAACGACCTTCGTCAGCATTGCCATCATGTTCAGCATCTCTTGCTGCATTTCCCACACTTCCCCGACTAGAGTGCACCGAATCTCACCAGTTTATGTCAAAGTGTTAAAACTAGCAAAAGTGCGCAGAGCTCACCGTTCACACGTCCGATCCTCGCATGGCGTCACGTGACTGAGTACAAGAGTTTTCAACATGTGGGTGCCTGTCTAGGGAGGGATGAGATAAAGGCCCGCACTCAAGTGAAGTGAAAAATAATTGGAACTTCTGTGAATTATATAAGTCCATATCAATATAATGTATGTGATAACATCCCTTCAGTAACAGTAATGTTTAGAGAGGAAAACCCAATAACAATGCTGAGCGGGACTGCGCGAATCTGTCTGGTTCTTTCTCCTGAATAAATTACATTTCCTAACCGCTGCAGTGTCCGGATACTAATAACTCTGTGCTGATGCGCCAAAAGACCAAGGATTTCTTTATTGATAAATCCTAAACTAAAGTAGGCCTATGATTTAACTACATCCTCCACATCCATCTCTTGCATTAATGAAGCTGCTGGCTCTGCGTCTATTCTATCATTGTGATAATGACGCTCTGTTTAGCCTAATATTGAGATTTTTTTCCCTCTAATATACTACTTTATTCTCACAATGCAACAAATTTATTCTAATAATTTTTTACTTCATTCTAAAAATATTATGATTATAATATCAAAATGCTACGACTTTATTCTAATAATTTTGGCTTTATTCTCATACTAAATTTTATATTATAATGCTACGACTTTATTCTCAAACTATTACAACTTTATTCTCATAATGCTACAACTTTATTCTCGTAATTTTTACTTTATTATCAAAATCGTATTTATTTATTTTTAAAGTGCCAATAAAACACCATTGTGGGATCACAGAGTAAAGTTAAAAATAACATTTATTTTTTCATGATTCCAGGTTGTTTTTAACAAAGCAAAGTAAAGACAGTGTTTTTTCCCTTTTGCTCTGGTGTGTAGATTAAGTACAATAATTAGACAAAATCAAGGCACTCCAAAGAGGCTATTTAATTGCAGCAGTGTATCTCCACGCACATGACATGGAAATGTGAACCAGCACGGGCAGAGCGCATATCCAGGTGAAAGTTTGATCATTTTTGTCTGACTTTAATGTGAGATTTATCATTTTAAGACCTTTGTATTGTGCTATTTAGGCTTATAGCTCACTGTGCTGCTATTTTGAGTTGTGTTTGAGGAAATTCCATTGCAATAAGCATTCTTTATTCCTGCTTCCCGACTAAACCAGAATAACCAAACGATGATTGGTGCATGCATTAAAATCGACTTGGTGTGTGGATTGTTAAAAACAAATGATTAGAAATTAGGTTTATAGATTATATATTTTGAAATAAGGCTTCCTAATAAAACCTCATTGCCTCTGATACAGAAAAGCTGCACCCCGTGAGAGAAAATAGAAAGCTCTCAGCCACTCGAGGCATTCATAATATGTCTGATGAACTTGAGCACGAACAGTGCGTAAAAGTCAAAGTGCGAACAGTCAGTTAATGCAAGTGGGGCTCACTGATCAGAATTCATTTACATTTGAAGCCAGAATTTTGCACCCTGATGTAATGAACATTAAGCCTTACTTTTTTTTTCATCACAAAAAACAAAAAAAACAAAACAAACCAAAAAAAGATCCGGGGCTTTAGCCTTCAGCCAGGGTCTAGTTACACCGCTGGTTTAGGGTGTTCCAGTTAAACCCAGTGGTGGGGACTCAAGCAATGTAAGCAATGACATACATCTGAGTCTGTGAGATGTAGGGAAGTTAGCGAGGGAAGGGCATAAAAATTGGAAGGGGAACGCAACCTTAAAGTTTGAACCGGGCTTGTCAAGAGCCGTCTCCAAACCCAGAAATGGCTATGTGCGTAATAAGATGTATGATGGCCTTCGCTACATGCTAATCTATGCAAGCTAATCTTTGCTACAAGGGCTGAGTATCGCTCTGTACCCTTCATTCGAACATTCTGACGAGATATGTAGTATATAGTACGCCCTATGATGCACGTGAAGGAGGCGGAGCACAAAGCGCTAACTGCCAATTAAAATTGCCATGAATTTTAAAGAGTTTCAGAGATAGGATACAGATAATCCCATAGCGTCAGCAAATGACGCAACATCTCATTACGTCCTTTTCAGAGCACAGGACACTGTAGGTTCGTCAGTGCTCTGCGCGTCGGCTGGTGTTGTGCCGACACCGCAAGTGTGGGCATGTGAGGAACCCCAAATGATGCCTCTAGTAGGTCTATGTTTCCAATGTTTTGTTGTTGTTGTTGCTGTTGCTGTTTTGTAGTGTAGTTACGCCATGTGAAAACTAGCCCCAGTATCCCCCAAATACTATGTAGGCTAAAATATAAGCAATAGCCTACCTATTCCCAGCATGGCCTCTAAGTATAGATATAAAGTCTCCTGCTTTGGTTAAACACCTCATCACTGAGCGATTCACCAGAGCCAAGAGTCAAATGTGAACGTGCAGCCCAGCATGATCCGTTTTACCGTAAATCACTATATATACACCGTGATACAGCGAGCCGTATCGATCTCAGAACACAAGTCAGTTTCACCCGGATTAGACCGCGAAACCTCTTCAGTGTCTTGAATGATAAAGAGCCAATAACCCATTTCACTTGGACATAAGCGTATGACTACAGTACGTCCTGCCGCAACGTTTGTTCTCTGTCAGCAACATGACCGTGCAGAAACGGGTCCAGAATGACTGCACTTCATCTGCGGTTATACGTTGCTCTTTTACGCCATTTAAGAGTCATTGACTTTTATTGTGCACATGGACAATAGGCATTATGGCTGACATCGATTGAAACTGTATTTAACGCTATTCATGTCTGTTTTGTTCTTCATATTGCGGCTCATCGTGGAGTGTGCGAATGTGTGTGCGCGTTTATTAGGAGGATTGTGAGTGTGGGAAGTGTTGAGGGTCTTCTCTGCAAAAAATCTCAAACATAACTGAGGAGGCATTTTAAACTGTTTAACAGGTCTGTTTGGTCTCATCTCACAACTTTCAACTCAAAAACGGAGGTAAGGGTGTATAACTTGGCTACATTGGTAGATTGAGTCGTTCATTTGATCTGTAACAATTCTGCATATTACTACATACTAGTTACTTTATATCATATCGATGAGGTCTCATCTTTAAATAATCTCTTTATTATAATGCATAATATCTGTAGATTAAAGAGTTTTTATTCAGAATATGATCGCTGTCAATTGCTTGGCATGTCTTCACATCCAAACATTATGATCTGAAAGTGCAATTTTTGAGCGTTTGGTGAACTTTAAGTTATACAATAGTGTTTTTATAAGGGTAAACCCCTAATAATAATAATAATAATAATAATAATAATAATAATAACAATAATAATGTGGATGTTTTTTTAATTAATTGCAAGTTTAATGTTTCTAATCTAGCTCTAAAACCATATGATCAGTTTAAATTTCTTTCAGAATTGGTGAGTTAATTATTTGTATTTATTTGTTGTCTTGATCAGCAAATATATAACAGTCTTATGCAATATACTTATTTATATTTAGAAATATACTTTAAATTTAATACCTTTAAATTGAATGACTCACGGATTCGCCATACAGTTTTTTTTTTTTTTTTTTTTTTTTTTTTTGTGTTGGAATAAGAATGCTTTAATTGATCTTTTACAAGATAATGTTATAAGAGCATACACGTGTTAATAGAAACAGTTGTTTTTATTGGTGGAAGTGATGCTAGGGTTTTGCTGATGTTCTGTAGCGGTTGAACAGTTCAGGCACATGCAGATGTTAGGCAGATCCTCTAGAAATATTCTAGAAGATGTCGTCATCTTTCCCATGCTTTCACTACAGAAGCATGTTGAGACTGTAGAAGTCACTCTAGTTTACTGTACTAATAAACTCGATTGAACTAAAAATTTCCTTTGTTGAATTAAAGGAATATTCCGGGTTCAATACAAGTTCAGCTCAATCGACAGCATTTGTGGCATAATGTTGATTACCACAAACATTTATTTCGACTCGTCCCTCTTAAAAAAAAAAAAAAAAAAAGTAAAAGCAAAAATCTGTGTTACAGTGAGGCACTTACAATGGAAGTGAATGGGGCCAACATTGAACACTAAAATCATGTTTACATGCATATTGTTCACGTCTTGTGGCTAAACTTTTGGAACAGTGAGAATTTTAACGTTGAAAAATTGGCCCCCATTCACTTCCATTGTAAGTGCCTCACTGTTACCCAGATTTTTACTTATTTTTTAAAAGAAAAGGAGGGACGAGTCAAAATAAATTTTTTTATGTCTCAAATGCTGTTGATTGAGTTCAACTTGTTCTGAACCCAGAATATTCCTTTAAAGTGCTGAAGTATAAACTCAGCTGAATTCCAAACACTGTACAGATGGACTATATCATTGTTCAAGTGTAAATATGTCCAATTTTCACACTTCAGTTAAAATTCTTTCTGCCTGTCCCACCTCAGAGGTCTCGACCTTCTCGACTGAATCTACAAAATTAAAATTACACAACAAGGCCATCATTTTGAATCTGTCAGGTTATTCTCACGAAACATGGCAAGAAAATGTCCTGTCCAATATTACCCCATAATAATAATAAAAAAAGACAAATAAGAAATTTTATTTTGCATATAGAAAATGAAGCCTATTTTTTGTTAAAAAAAAAATTTTGCCATTAAGATTTTTACGTTTATTATTTTTATATTTTCACTGTTATTGTTTTCACGTCAGTTATGCACATTTTAGCCCAGGATTCTTATTACTGTGACACGAAAAAAAGATGGTCATTTTATATTCTCATTACTGCAAAGTGATATATTGTTAAAATTGTGGAGTATTTATACATCATAGCAGTACTCCCATGGGACTGCCTTTCGTTTTTGCTGATATTAATGTAAGAACTCATTGTACAACAGAGTCTTTTTACTGTAATACAGTATAAATGACTGTTGCAGTAGTGAGAATCTTCATTAAAAACAATAGAAATAGTAAAAGTGAAATTTCTGGACATGTTACAGTAGTAAGAAGCTAATTTTAATGACTGAAGACATAGGTGACACAGGTAATAGGTAATGTTTAGCAGTGACACACATTTTGCATACACCCTGTTACCGCATTTTTTAAACCTTTTTAAAAAGTTTTCTCAGATTTTTACACAAATTGTAGTTTTGACTGCATTCTTATAGCCACTATTGAGGCTAGTTTAATTCAGTGTAATTATGCAACCCTGTTACCCATTCTGGTGTAGTTGTTTATTTATATATTTAAAAAAAAGTTTAGAATTGTTTTTATTGATGGAAAAATACAAAATCACATGAATCGGGTTTAAACTGTATTTGAGACTTTTTTTAAAAAAAAAATTACAAACCTCATATAAAATAAATAGAAGATAAAGCAGCTCATACAGGCCTAACATTTTGTGTGAACTCCTGCACCTTTTTTTGCCTATTTGTTGAAAAAGAAATGTGACTTTTTTTTTCAAGCTCTTTTTTTTTTTTTTTTTTTACTCTATTCGGGAAAAGTATCATTAACACACAAACAGGAGCAGCTGAAGACAGTCAGCTGTTTAAATCGACACTAGATGTGAAGATCATCTGAACGCCTGATGTTTAGAGACTAAATTGAATCTGGCTGTGTATAGTTGTTTAATGGCAAAACTTATGAGACATTGTGAGTTCCTAGCTTAGTTGCACAAGTTTTTCTTAAAGTGGAAAACTATTTTTAAGGTGGATGCTCTTAGTGGTTTCCATTGAGATCTGTGATCAAGTCATTTCACCCACTCCCGCTTCAGTTGTTACTTTGCTAATGATATAGCATCTGACTTTGGCAGGTTAAATTCTCTGACAGTAATGACTGTTCATTAGCTAGGTTAGTGAGTTCCCTCCCTCACGTTTATACTGAAGAGTTTGCGACTCTGACCATTTCCATTTACACTACTATGATTCACTATTAGCAAAAGATGCTCTTCCCCAGAAATTGTGTAACGTGTTAATACCGAAAACAGCCTTAGAGATGGGACTTTGTTTGAATCCCAAACCAGTAAAGGTAATGCTTGGAAAATCTTTAGCTAGGGATGGGAATCGTAAGAAATGTTACCATTACGGTTCTGATTCTAATTTCTCTTGACCATTTAAATTCCTGCTTCCATTTACGATTCTTAATTCTTAAGAAGAAATATTTGGGCAGGACACATAACTTACAGTAAGATTAATCCAGAAAGTTTTCCGACTTAAGTGTTTTTGATTCACTGAAAAGAACCGGCTCATAAGAGTCATTAGTTCGGGAACCGTATGCTGCAGAAGAAAGAAATTGCATGTTCAAGATCGTTAACTGAATCAAAAGCCATTAAAAAAAATATGGTTTCCGTATTTTATATATATATTAGGGCTGAAACAATTAGTCGACATTATCGACAACGTCGACAATAAAAAATTGTCGACAAAAATTTTCATTGTCGAATAGTCGTTTGATCTCATTTAACATAACATGAGATCATACGAAACTCTAATGATGGCGCTAGAGGAGTACGTCAGCTCACGCTTGATTGAGGAGAGGAAGACAACAACTCACAGACGCACTCTAAACTTTCCAAACAGCTTCAGGTTATGTAGATTGCAAAGTATGAGAGAATTATACAAAAATACAAAATAAGTAAATACAGAAGCACTCTTGTTGTGAAATGAAGTGGAGCCGGATCTGCCGTTCCGGTCAAGCAAAACTTGCGCACCCCGCTGTTACATCTTTAATGCATCTGTTATTAAAGTTCAAATAATAAGGAAGCAGGTCATGTAAATAACTACAAAGTCCAAAACTGGCATTTCTCTGTTCTCTGTCAGCACCTCTTCTATGAGTTGAGCGAATGTCCCGATCTAAGGGGGAGAGATTGAAACCGCACTCGGCTGATGCACACTCTGTCACGGGGACTGCGCGCTTGCTGCAGCTAGATTATAACGTGATGGCTCGTGACGTATTGAATCATAATATACAGTATGTGTCACTGTGTGTTTCTTATCAGTTTCTTATCAGCAATAGGCAGCTTTATTAAAAAGAGACAGTTTGTTTTTTGTGAGTTAAAGATGGATTGAAGTGAACAGAAAGGTGAGAGAGGGTAGTCTTCACCCCATTATACACTGCAACAAAATACGTATTTAATTAGTTTTTGTTTTGGCTTGTTTTCCAATATAAATATCTAAAACTCCTTTAAAACAACGTACATTTACTTTAGCAGCTATACTGCAGAAGAAACAATTGTTATCTGAGAATGTTGAATATAATATTAAAAATATAAATATTTTAAAATATCTAAAAATCCTTTAAAAAACGATGCATTCACCTGAGAAGCAGCATACAAGTTATTTAGACTTGCTTTTAGAGAATAGATCTTGAATAGAAGTATATTTTGTCTTTACTGCACTGGCAGAAGTATAAACATACACTTATATTCAAGATACATTCTCTGAAAGCAATTCTTAATATCGGATATGTTGCTTCTAAAGTAAATGTATCTTGTTTTAAGGATTTTTAGATATTTTAAAAGGAAAACAAGACAAAAACACTTGATAACGAGGATGTTTTTTGCAGTGAATTTTTTACTGAATTAAACTTAAAAAGTATTTCTTTCCCTTTAATTCAGTGAATGTCATTTAGAGGTATTTTTAAAAGATGATTTTGTCCTCTTTATTGTTAGAAAGCACATTTAATATAACCTTTTAAGTCAGGCACAAGCTGAATAGTCGGTTAAGAGCTAATGGATTAATCGTTAAATAATCGCCAGAATAGTCGAATAATCGTTCTAATAATCGTTAGATTAGCCGATTATCAAAATAATCGATAGTATCAATAGGAGTTTATAGCATAAAACCAGCTTAAACTGATATTGCACACACTCCTGATACAAATCTGGGACCTTTTCGCATTTACAGTATATGAACACATTTATTAGTAAATGAGACCCAATTTTTTTTTTTTTTTTTTTTTAATACTTTTACTCTAAGTCTGCAGCCGTTCCTTGAGCCGTTTGTGGTTAAACACCAAAGGGCTTTTATAGAGACCATGCCCTACTTGGCTAAGTCATTGATCTCTGTCTTTGGTTGCACACAGGTGTAATCCACATATGCATGCACTTGTAAATCCATATTAAACTGTAATATGACTAACTAAAAAAATTACTGTTGCCTACAACATCTAGTAAAATCTGTTTTTACACAGCCGCTGGAATCTTCAAAGTTTAAACCTTAAATTAAATGAAGTGGCATATATAGTAGCTTATGTGCACATTGCTAAATGTCTGTTTGGTTTCTTTGTAGACCTTGCTTCACAATGGCGATATTTCTGTTGAAAACGGCACTGGCTCTGTCGTGTTTCTTTTCAGCCACACAAGCTGAAGTCTTCACATCAATCGGTAAGAATATATTTTTTCTATTTAAAAGGATAGTTCACCCAAAATGGCAATTCTCTCATCATTTACACACACTCATGCCATCCCAGATGTGTATGACTTTCTTTCTTCTGCAAAACACAAACAAAGATTTGTAGGTCCACACAATGCAAGTGAATGGTGATCAGAAGTTTGAATCACCAAAGGAAATCATAAAAGTCATCCATACGACTCCAGTGGTTAAATCCATATCTTCAGAAGTGATATTACTGGTGTGAGTGAGAAACAGATCAATATTTAAGTCCTTTTTGCTATAAATCTCCACCTTTAACCAGTCCCGACCAGCAGGTGGTGATATACACAAAGAATTCAATAGCCAAAAAAAGAAAAGAAGAAAAATGTGGAAGTGAATGTGGAGATTGATAGTTAAAAAGTACATAAATATTGTTCCGTTTCTTACCCACACTTATCATATCCCTTCTGAAAACAAGTCTTATGGATTACTTTTATGCTGACTTTGTAATTTTTGGGGATTAATTGTTTTGGTCACCATTCACTTGCATTGTGAGGACCTACAGAGCTGAAATATTCTTCTAAAAATCTTCATTTGCGTTCTACAAAAAAAATTAAGTTATACTCATCAGGGATGGAATGAGGGTGAGTAAATAATGAGAATTTTTGGGTGAAATAATCCTTTAAGTCTTCTGAATTCACCTTTTGTGTCTCACAAAAGAAAAAAAAGTCAAATTAGTTTGGAACGAGTGATGAGCATTTTTGGATGAGCTGTTCCCTTAATGGTTTACCTTAAATTTAATATTTTCTATGAAATAGTTGATTTCGCTAAAGAGCTGTGAAGTGTTCTTCTGTAATAATCAACTCAACCAGTACTTAAATGAATGCGCTTTATATTCATATAGTCATTAATGCTGAACTTTTGTCACCTCCATCTATAGGCCAAATGACAGACCTGATATTCACAGAGAGGGAGCTCGTCCAGTCTCTGAAAGAATACATCAAAGCAGAGGAGTCCAAACTTGAAGCTGTGAAGAGGTGAATCTTTCACAAAAGTAAATCTTTTCTGAATCTGAGTCATATCATTTATCTGTAGAACGACACTCAAACCCATGACTCATTTGTGTGGCGATATGTTTTTGATTCCCTCTTCTGCAGCTGGGCTAATAAACTGGATCTGTTGACACTTGTGTCCACTTCGGACCCTGAAGGCTTCCTGGCTCACCCGGTGAACGCCTACAAGCTGGTGAAGAGACTGAACATGGAGTGGTCTGAACTTGAGAGCTTGGTGCTACAGGATCCTTCAGATGGTACATGGCTTTATCACAAAAGAGTCAGCGCAGCTTTAAAGGGATAGTTCACCCAAAACTGAAAATTCAGAAGGACAGTCTGAGTCACTGTGCACTTTCATTGTGTAGAAAAAAGAGCAGCATCAACATTCTTTGAAATTTCTTGTGTTCCACAGAAGAAAGTTGTACAGGTTTGGAACAACATGTGCTTTTAGTAAACAATTAAAGAGTTAAAAATTCAGGTTGAACTATTCCTTTAATACTGGTTTGACTTCACATGAGTGGATGCACTATTAACACTCCACGTGTCAACGTGTTGCAACAAATGCTCACACAAGTTCACATTAGGGTGAGAGAGTGCAGACATGAGCAACTGCAGTGATTGAAATATCTTCACAAATACTCATACACTGCTGCTCTTTTTAACATGCAGAGAACACTACATTCTCCCTGTATTAATAATAATAATAATAAAAACACTAGGTTTATACGTATACCAGGTTCATATTTAATGTTTAATTCAACAAGCAGCTCTTTGGATATCTCAAAATGTTATTTTCATTTCATTATTATAGCAGTCTGGCATAGGAGGTTTTAGGATCATGCCAAAAGATAAAACAAGAATTTAGATTTCTGTACACGAACAGCCACACCCCACACTACACCATGCAATTTCGCTGTGCTAAAACAGTGTGTTTTCATAATGCTACAATCCCATCCAGAAAAATTCCTATATTTTAAATACTTTCAATACTTTTTTATGTGTAACCTCTCAAAGTTAAACTACTTAAAGTTTATTTTGAAAAATGTTAAAAATTAAAAATAAAGTCTGATGATGGCCTCTAATAGCTAATTTATCTAATAGTTATGTAACTGTGTGTGGGACTTTCTCAATTTGATGAGTACAACAAACACAACAATGATGTATACACACTACAAAATTGTACTTGTGTCTTAAAATATATATCCTATTTTTTCGCATTGCAGTAATGAGAATGAGATTCTGCTGTTGTAGCCCATCCGCCTCAAGGTTCGACATGTTGTGCATTCTGAGATGCTATTCTGCTCACTACAATTGTACAGAGGGGTTATCTGAGTTACTGTCGCCTTGCTGTCAGCTCAAACCAGTCTGGCCATTCTCCGTTGACCTCTCTCATCAACAAGGCGTTTTCGTCCGCAGAACTGCCGCTCACTGGATATTTTTTGTTTTTGGCACCATTCTGAGTAAACTCTAGAGACTGTTGTGTGTGAAAATCCCAGAAGATCAGCAGTTACAGAAACACTCTGGCACCAATACTCATGCTTATTAGATAATCGCATGAATTATTAGGTGTACAGGTGTTCTTAACAAAGTGCTCGGTGAGTATATATATTATTTTCTTTTGACTGTGGTGAAATAACCCAGACATTTCTTGACAGTTTTCACAACATGATCACACAGTAGGTCAACAAATTGCTGCTGAATGTACCCTGCTATCAACCTCATTCTGCTGGGTTAAGCCCAAAGTATTTGGTTGCATCTACATACATGGAGCTTGATGCAGATTTCGTCATCAGCAGAGTGCTCGAGCACTGGACGCATGCCGCCTGATTTTTCTAACACTGAATGCACAGTATGCGTATGCGCCTGGAATTATTTGCACTAATTAGTGGGACAGCAAGCACAAGTGGCAACACTCACAACTGAGCCGTTGCTGTCACGAAGAAGTGCTAGAAGATGTAATCGTCACTAAACAACAGGAGACAAAGGTGGAAATACAACAGTGGATTTGTTCGTCAGGAGCGTGTGAGTGAAGAGGTCTGGATACACCTGCATTTGTATAATTCGAATCTGAAGGACTATAAAGACATCTTTATGGGTCTAAACTCCTGAACAAAAATAGTTCAGGATCTCGTAGCAGTCGTAACGCACATTCGCCAACCACCTGTGAATGCCTGCACAGTCAAATGGAGAATACTTTAGAAGCCTGAGTGTTTGACTTTACGCAGGCACTATGCGCTGGTGTCAAAACCAATGTATACTTTGGGCTTTACTGACAAGCATCAGTTCAAATGTGTTTATCATCCTTTACAAAAATCGAGAGTTCTGACAAACTAGCCGCAAACTTGCTGCAAACCTGCCGCAAATTTCCCACTCTTTATTTTTACATGCATATGAGCTTGCCATTCGCTGCAAATGTTTGCCAGAAGTTTGCATGTCTTTACCGGTATTAGTGAACCTGCAGCAAACCTTTGGCATCAATGAAGAGTTTGCCGCAAAGCTCATTTGCATGTGAAAATAATGAGTCCCGAATTTGCAGCTAGTTGGCAGAAAATTTGCCAGAACTCTCGATATTTGTATGGGATTTCCTGTGGTGAGACTGATAGCATTTTGCATCAGCAACCTCAGAGACACAGGTATCCCTTGCACGTTGAAAAATCGTGGTCATTAAATGAATGATCAAAGAGTTTCAGAGAAACTCTGCTAAGACTAATTTTTTACTCCACTAACAGTTAGGTTTATGGTTGGGGTTTGGGATAGGGTGTATGGTTAATAAAATATGCATTACTTTTCACTATATTTAATCATTCACAACTAAAAACAACTTGCAGTTGGCGCTGCTTTGTGGGCATTTCACCCGGAAACTGGAGCTCAATTGTGCCCATACGTTTAATAACACTTCCAGCTTCAACCAATGGGGGCAGTGCTTTGAGTTTCAGGAAGCACACACCGATTTCAGCTGAAGAACTTGCGGTCTATTGTTGCCGAATCCGAAATGTGATCTGTCTGGTTTTTCGGAGATTCACCCAGATACCTACAGAAGTCACGTCTCACAAGAAAAGCCAAAGTAATCTATAATTACACCGATTTAAAAGTATCATTGTGTGAACAGAAAGTTTTGTTTAGGGTAACACATATACGATGCAAAACTTCATATTCTTTCAGTTCTCTGTTCTCTTTTAAAGGCTTCATCTCCAACATGTCAGTGCACAGACAGTATTTCCCTGATGAAGAGGATGAGAAGGGAGCAGCTAAAGCTCTGATGCGTCTGCAGGACACATATCGACTGGACTCGGAGAGCTTCTCTAAAGGCAAACTGCCAGGTCAGGGGCAGCACTCCAATAACTCCAACTCTGTTATTTTGTTTTTCTTTTTTTCCCCCTTCTTTTCCAAACATCTTTAATTTCACCTGCAGTGTGGCTTTGGTCATATTTTATACTGGGCTATATGTTACAATGTTTAAAGACCCCATGAAATCAAAATAGGAGTTTTGTGGCTTTTAGTCCATGTCTTTAATTTGTGTGGTCATCTGTAAGCTACTGTACTCCTAGCAGATTTTTAACAGAAGAAATAATGCAAGTGCTTTTATAAAATTATAAGCGTCATATTTCTGCCTTTAAATCCTCCAAAAATTGGCCCCATTCACTGTAAGTGCCTCATTGAATCATTAATTTTTGTGGTAATCAGTATTATGCCACAAATGCTGTCAATTGAGCTTAACTTGTATTGAACCCAGAATATTCTTTTAAGTTACAGTAATAAACTGTTAAAAAGCATTTTAATGAAAATGTTGTTAAAGAAGCATATTGGCATTTAAAATGTATATAGTAATAAGGGATGTCGAATAAAAACAAAACATGTAAAATAATTAACACAATTTATTATACCGCCTGGCCTGTATGTAAATTCTGCAATAATGATTTTCCTACCGTCAGAGCAATTCAAGCCTGAAGTACAACCTTCATCAACAATATATTGACTTCTAAAGTATGGTTATCTCACGAATCGGTTCGATGTACGATTTAAGGTTCATGATTCAATATAATAACAATTATATGACAAAGTATGACAGAAAATTGTGTTTATTTTTTAGAAAAATGTTTGAGCAAAATGCACATTAGGATTTCTCATCAAAATAAATTTCTTTAATACACGATATATATGCTCGAAGTTAAAATAATAAAGAGTTTCTCATATACAAATTCTACATTCTATCAATTAATATTATATCATGAAATTGTGTAAATATTATAGTGATTTGAACTGTCTCTGTTTAAAAAAATGTGTATAATTTACAAGTATTTACATTGAGTTTACATTCATTTGTATAAAAACGCTAAACGGTATTGTCTCTTCAATGAGCGTCTCATGAATATTCAGCAAAGGTTCAGCGAACATTAATGAGAGAGGAATCTCTTGGTTTCTTTACCACATCCGCGCTATGTGCGATTAAAATTTATGTATACTATGCTGATTAATTATGTAGGAAATATTAAACATGAGCATATACTGTATCTGTGATTATAAGAAATTGATTGTAAATCTGTCTAAATACAGCAGAACTGGTGACATTAACAAGCCTGTAATCTTATATTACACCCTTGAATTAAAAACATGGACAATCCCTTCACATGTTGTAATTTTATTTATTTGTTTAGATGTATTATTTGTAATTTTATTTTATTAGACGTAGATCAGATGTCCAGATATCGAATATGTATCTGATTTAAAAGCAAATTTGGAAGTGGCTCACATCGGATACAAAAAAATCGTGTGCAACAATATTCTATTTGTGTCAAATGTGAGTAAAAAATATGATTTTTTTGTTTTGCTGTGACAGCGTAAACACTGCCCATGTTTCTCCATGTGCTCCAAACACAATCAATCCATCAGCCATCTTGTCTCCTCCCTAGTGGCGGCTGGTTTAAATACACAATTTTTCCCGCCTTTACCAATCGGAACATACCATTTTGTTTAACTTAAAATTAACCCATTCATGTACAGAAAGTCACATTAAATAAATAAATAAATAAGAACGAGAGATAAAATGAGAGTTAAAACATCAATAGATACACCCCAATACCCCAATAAATATTGAACGTGTGAGTAAAACAAGAAACAAGTCCTTTAGGCACATTAAAATCCTGTCATGGAGACCGATTCGCAGACTTAATAGTAATATGTAATATAGTAGCAATTGGAATGCAGGAGCATTTTCTTTATTCAGTAATATGTCATGACAACTCTCGGAATACATTTTAAAGTACTATAGATATATATGACATAGGTTTGGTCTTGATGAACCAAAGAACAAAAACATACATGCTGTGCTGCTGCAGATGCACAATTAAACATACATGCAGTACCCTTTGCAGCAGATCTAGACCAGTGGTGCTGGGGATGAGGAGGGTTGTAGAGAAAAACTCTTAGCATGCTGCAGTGAAACCAGCTTATCTGTCAACAATCTAAGCAATTTAAATGTTGGATAAAAAGAGAGTGTGCTGGTTGAACAGGTGATATGTCAAAGGACCTATCAGCTTGTGGAATTTCATGACTGAACTTAAATCATTTTCTGTCTAGATTAAACTTTTGCACCTGATTACAAGCATTTTCAACTGTCATTCACATTTCCTTAAATGTGAACAAGCCAGAACTTTCAGTTTGTTGGATGGCTGCAAAAGGATTGCAAGATTTAACTACTATTTCAAGTGGAATTAAAACGCTTAACTGAACTTTGTATCATAGTGGTACACATGTAGTATGAACTGGACTAAAAATTTGTCAAAATGGGTTGAAATTAAGTGAGGTAGAAGCTTTTTTTTTTTAATTATTAGTAATTGTTATTCCTGTCAACAAATTTATAAACCTGTTTAAAAATTAAGCTATCCCTGTTGCCACAATAATGTAACAAAAGTACACATTAACTTAATTACTGAAGTAGAAACATCAACTATGTTTAAAACTAAGCAAATATTCAAAGTAATCTAAGAGCGTATTTTATATCATAATTTATTTTATAACATTATCTTACTGCAACTTGGATGATTTCTATTTTACTGTAGTATTTTAAAAGATGTGCCTCATATGTGAAGTTGTACTGTTGTGTAGGAACAAACTTGATCTGAAGGGTGAAAGTGAACCAACTTACAACAATAAAAATCCATGCTGAATAATGTTACGTAATGTCATGTCCACAGGGGTGCGCTACAGTGCTCTACTGACGGTGGATGACTGCTTTGACATGGGGAAACTGGCGTACAATGAGAATGACTATTATCATTCAGTGCTGTGGATGCAACAGGCCCTCAGACAGATGGATGCTGGAGAAGACGCAAAGACTCTGAAGGCTGATATTTTAGATTATCTCAGCTACTCTGTCTATCAGATGGGTGATCTGCAACGAGCCATCGAGCTCACACGACGTCTGGTGGCCATCGGTATGTCATTCGCTCTCTCCGTTGTGTTTATAGCTGAAGTGTGTAATTTATGCAATACTAGCGTCACCAAACAGGAATGCAAAAATTATGACACATTCCAGAAGACTCCCCCGTCTTCCAGTGGCTGTACAAACAGATAGACCCGCCCCAAACTTACACCATTGGTTGAGCTAATGTTGCTGTGTCAGGCTGGACGGGCAGCTCAAACAAACAGAGCAATGTTTTGATAGTCTCACAAAACCACAGTGTTACACTTCAGTGAAATCAACATGTTAATGACTTTTAGTTGACTCTGCAAATTAGGCTGGCATACGAGAAAGAAGTTTAACGCTGAAAAATGACACACACACACACACACACACAGCTGCTTTAAACTTTGTATCTTTTTCATTTATATCTAAAGGATTTGATCAAGGTTTTTAAACTGTTTTTATTACTTATTTAGCTTTTAGAAATTGGTAATACTGTAGAATAAGTTTGTATATACAGTATATATAATAATTAACCTGAACGAACAATGAATGAAACTTCTGCTGCATTTTTTTTAATCTAGGTTAATTTAATACACATTAAAAGTTGTTTGTTAATACTAATGCATCATGAACTAACAATTAACATTTATATATTTATAAATTAACATAAATCATTTATAAATCTTGATTATAAACATTATTGTTCATTGGTTGTTATTAGTAATGATATCTAATGCAATAAAATAATATTCCAGGTTCAGTACAAGTTAAGCTCACCCCCCCACCCCCCACATTTATTAAAAAAAAGCAAAAATCACAGCTACTGTAAGGCACTTGCCATGGAAGTGAATGGGGTTAGTTCATAAACATTCAAATACACACTGTTTCAACAACATAGCAACAACACATAAACACTATACAGTATGTGTTAACATAATTTTAGTGTGATATTTGCTTTCTATCCAAGTTTATGTAAAGTTATATTCAATAATACAACTGCATTGTCATGACAACCCTGTAATTCCTTTATTGGGTATAACTTTATTCAGTCATGTGTAATAAAAATACACTAAAATCATGTGTTGAACCCGAAAACTCCTTGAAAATAAGGCTTTATACCTTGACATATCAGTGGAATAGGAATTACCACTTCTGATTGGAACACACCCATTTGTCAAGTATATGTTACAGGGCAGACAAAGCAGTGAAAACATCTTTTAAATGAATACAGACATTGGCTTTACCCACCCAAAGAGGTGCGGTAACACACCTGCTGCGGGCCACCACAGCGCGATGAGGTTATTGAATGTCTTGCGCTGCACGAGTCTGTGTTTGTAGCTTGATAGCCTGCTTAGCATTGCTTATTCATCTTATACGTTCATCGTTTTATCCTTTGCCATTTTACTGCATGCTTCGGGTTTTTCCGCTTTTCTACTGTTTCAACTGCGTGTATTTTACCACGCGCACCCGTTTTTCTCTTTTTTCTTTTCTTTTTTTTTCTGCTTGTCTACATCTCGCGTCTCGACTACATGCATTCGTTTTCATTTTTGCATCAATCTTAAACATCTTCTGATTAGGAACCATATCCAACCACATCGATCTCAAACCCTCGCAGCTCAAGAAAAACAACAACAAACAATTACGGTAAGTCATGGCATCTGCTCATATTATTTCTTCCTGCATTGCATGTCACATGTTTACTATAGCTTCTTCCGTCAGCAGTGAGGGATTCACATGTGATTAATGTAAGGAATTAATCAGGCTGACGGAGAAGGTTAATGAGTTAGACACGCATCAGAACGCTAGTCGAGGTCAGTGAGAAAGATAAGCCGGTAGATACTGTTTCGGACGTGGGTAGAACAGCGAGCCACACACACATTTTGGTTCTGACTGTAGAGCAGGGTGTTTGGGTGACGTCTCGGTGGCATACTTGCTCAGCAAAGTGATGCCACTCTCCCTTCCCTGTTAGGGTTTCCAATCGATTCGCCCCACTCAGTGATGCACCCACTGAGAATCATGTTGGAAGAGCCTTAATAATTGGTGATTCTATTGTAAGGAACATGGAAATAGTGACTCCAGACACTATTGTTAAATGCAATTCGGGGTCTCGGGCGTCTGACATCAGATCAAATTTACAAGTGTTGGCTAATGCTAAATGTAGATTTTCTAAAATTGTTATTCATGTCAGCACTAACGATATCCGTCTTCGCCAGTCGGAGATCACTAAAGATAATGTTAAAGAGGTGTGTGAACTTGCAAAAAATGTCAGATACTGTAATATGCTCTGGCGTCCTCCTTGCTTGTCGTAGTGACGAGGTTTATAGTAGATTAGTGTCACTGAATGGCTGGATGTCTGAGTGGTGTCTGGAGAATAGCATAGGATTTATAGACAATTGGAAGAGTTTTTGGGGTAGACCTGACCTTCTAAAGAAAGACGGACTCCATCCCTCCAGGGAAGGTGCCGCTGTCCTCTCTATTAATTTGGCTCATAGTCTTAATAGTGATAATATTTGACTAACTGGGGCCCAGGTCAGGAAGCAGACAAATTGGCTAATCCAGACGTCTGCTAGCTGCCTTGAGACATCACACAGGTCACATCAACTACAACACATAGAGACTGTATCACCTAGATATCACATAGAGACTGTGTCTGTTGCCCAAACTACCAAACACAAATCTTTCACTAAATCATTTAGAAAAAATTTGATAAAAAAATTGAAGATAAACATCATATAAAGGTAGGGCTACTAATCATTAGATCTCTTTCTACCAAAGCACTAATCATAGTTTGGATGTGCTCTGTTTGACTGAAACCTGGCTTGAACCTGATGAATATATTAGTTTAAATGAATCTACTCCCCCAGGTTATTGATATAAACATGAACCAAAAAGTCTAGAAGAACTTGATGTAATAACAGAAAATATAAATACAGTCTTCTCTAGCACTCTTGATAGTGTCGCCCTCTTCGATGAAAGAAAATTAGAAAAATATATTCCGTCACAGCACAATAGTAATGACTTCATGAATTTCTTTACTGATAAAATTGAAATAATCAGAAATAAAATTGGAACTATGCAATCAACTGTCACAGCACCTCAGAAAACAGTGTCTCATAATTTTTCTCACAAGCAACTTCAATCCTTCGCTGTCATAGGTCATGAAGAGCTAACAAAACGTATCAAAAAATCAAAAGCCACAACATGTATGTTAGATCCAATACCAACTAAACTCTTAAAAGAGGTATCCCCTGTAATCTCAGAACCTCTTCTTAATTTTATTAACTCCTCGCTATCCTTGGGACATGTCCCAAGAAATGTTAAAATGGCAGTTATCAAACCGCTTATTAAGAAGCCACAGAGAACTGGCTTACTACAGACCAATTTCAAATCTACCATTTATGTCGAAAATACTAGAAAAGGTGTTCTCCCAACTATGTTCATTTCTACAGAGAAATGGTATGTATGAACAATTTCAGTCAGGATTTAGGCCCCATCAAAGTACAGAGACTGCACTTATCAGAGTTACAAATGACTTGCTCTTATCATCTGATCGCAGCTTCACTTCTCTTCTAGTGCTTTTAGATCTTAGTGCTGCCTTAGACACAATAGATCACGACATTCTCTTGAATAGGCTGGAGAATTATGTTGGCATTAGTGGTCTTGCATTTGCATGGTTTAGTTCCTGTTTATCAGACCACTACCACTTTGTATGTGTAAACGAGGAATTGTCAAATCAAACAAAAGTTAAGTATGGACTGCCACAGGGATCAGTTTTAGGGCCTCTGCTTTTCTCTGCTTCCCCTGGGAGATATTTTCAGGAATCATGGAATAAGTTTCCACTGTTATGCCGACGATACCCAACTTATATTTCTTCTAAACCCAACGAAAATTCACAATTCTCCAAATTATCAATGAAATCAAAGATTGGATGGCCAGAAATTTCCTTCTACTCAATTCTGACAAAACAGAGGTACTAATTATTGGACCAAAAACCTCTAAAAATAAGCCGCTAAAATACAATTTGACTCTCGATGGATGTACTGTTATGTCATCTTCTACAGCAAAGAACTTAGGTGTTATATTTGATACCAATCTGTCCTTTGAAAATAAAATTTCCAGTGTTTGTAGAAAAGCATTCTTCCTCCTCAGAAATATTGCTAAGTTATGACACATGCTCTCTGTTGTTGATGTTGAAAAATAATTAATGCGTTCATGACCAAGACTAGATTATTGTAATGCATTACTAGGAGGATGTCCAGCAAGTTCAATAAATAAACTTCAATTGGTTCAAAATGCAGCTGCCAGAGTGCTGACTACAACCAAGAAATATGATCATACTGGCCCAATTTTATCGTCGTTACATTGGCTACCTGTTAAATTTGGTTTAATTTAAAAATTCTGTTAAATACATACAAAGCTTTGAATTGTCTAGCTCCACAGTACTTAAGTGACCTTCTGACACCCTATATTCCGTCACATTTATTATGATCACAAAATTCTACAAAGTTCTTTACGATAATTCCAAGAATATCAAAATCCACAAAAGGAGATAGATCCTTTTCATATTTGACTCCTGAGCTATGGAATAGTCTCCCTAACACTGTTCGGGATGCAGACACACCCACTCAGTCTAGACTAAAGACTCATCTATTTAGCCAGACATACACCTAATTTATCCATCAGCTCACAATTAGGCTGCTTTAGTTAGGTCTGCCGGAACCTGAAACATTGATCATGATCTATAATCCTGCATAAAATGTAATGGCATCTACGCTAATATTATTCTGTTTGTTTCCATGTCTCAACCTAAGGATTCATATCCCGAGGTTACTAGAGCCTTCCAGATCCAGCTCCGTTCCTGCTTGGTGTTGGACTCTACTGCTATGTGCCGCTGAGTGATGACAACAGACTACAGCTGGTGCTAGCCAGAAATCACTTCAGTCTTTTGACTTCAGAGGATGAACTGATGCCAACTCCAACTGTAAGACATCGGATACTTCATATGCCACTGCATGAACCTTGGATTTAGGATGGACCCCACCGAACCTCACCGAAATGACCTGCTGGTTGAACTGCGATGCATCTCATTGATCTCTGCCTGCATCACCTTTGTTTATTGATGGAATACACTCTTGAAATGGAATACATAGACTATAATTGAATTGCCAACAAAAGTCTTCATCAGCCAACTAAAAAAGGACAATGCATCTATGTGAATTTCTGCAGTTAATCCAGGATGGACTTCAAAGTCATTAGTCATTAATCTTAAAGTTCATAAAAAATCGTTTTTTTTTTTTTTTTTTTTTAAACACTGGACCTTAACGCTTACTTAATTTACAAATTTTAAGCCATGACTTGCGCCGCACATAAATAACTAATATTGGCATTATATTCATGTTGTTTTGCCATAGGGGAACTGGCCCCCACAGTGAGCCTGGTTTCTCCCAAGATTATTTTTCTCCATTAACCAACATCTTATGGAGTTTAGTGTTCCTTGCCACAGTCGCTTTCAGCTTGCTCACTGGCGTTCTAAATACAAATATTATTTAATTATTTAATTTGTATACACAATTTACAGTCATATTTCATCAAACTACACAATGATCACTCTAAGACTTAGTAGATATTACAGTTTCATTTTTTTAAATGCATGATTTACTGTAAAGCTGCTTTGAAACGATGTGTGTTGTCAAAAGCGCTATACGAATAAAAATGACTTGACATGTGAAAATGGGATGCTTGAGCATTTTAAGCACTTCAATATGGGACAGGGGTCCACTTAAAGATTCTCGCTTTCCGATCCTTTTATGCTTCAATATGAGGACACAAAACCTTAAATACAG
Organism: Myxocyprinus asiaticus; assembly: GCF_019703515.2. Classification (NCBI taxonomy): domain Eukaryota; kingdom Metazoa; phylum Chordata; class Actinopteri; order Cypriniformes; family Catostomidae; genus Myxocyprinus; species Myxocyprinus asiaticus. The sequence continues at coordinate 6,413,486 of NC_059383.1, read as the reverse complement.
GACATTTCACTACCCACTAAATTACAGGACAATAGGCCTCCCTGTATGGGATAAAATACGGGGTGTCTGGCCAAAATGGGACAAAGCAGCAATAAACATTGCATATGCCACTGCTCCCGTTTTTTAAGTCGTTGTCTGTGACGAATGTGTTATTATTTCTATACTGTCCTCATGAAAAACATCCGTTGCTAAACTCTCATGCATGGTGAACATACTCAATTTGCATCGTTACTATGGCAACTAATGTAGACGTGCTAGCAAAAGTGACTGCAGTCTGAACAGAAAAAAATCCAATCTGTCCACATATAACCAGCAGTTTGAACAGTTAGTATAAAGAATTGGATTTGAGAAAAAATCTGGACTTTCGGCATAAATCTAGTCAAGTTTTCAGCAAAAAGACAAAATTATTCTTAGCAAATTAGGTTTTAAGGGAAATATCGATATTGTCTGGTAATGTTTTTAGTTTTAATTCTTGGCTGCAGTGTATAATCATTGCACAATGTTGTGTATTGTCCTTTCTGTTTGTGCACTTGCAGATCCCAGCCACCAGAGGGCAAGAGGGAACCTGCGCTACTTTGAGCGTTTGCTGTCTAAAGAGTTGAGGGACATAGGTCAGAGCCAACAGGAGCTAGCGGATGAGAGACCCATTCAGCTGGACACCTATGAGCGGCCCAAAGACTACCTGCCTGAGAGAGAGGTGTATGAGGCCCTGTGCAGGGGAGAGGGCATCAAAATGGTGAGGATACACTTCATAACTCAAATGCAGACAAAGAGTGCAAATCATTTCAGGCGCATGCGCATTCTGCACGTTCAGAGTGTGCACGGTTAGATACAGTTGAAGTCAGAAGTTTACATACACTTTGGTTGAAGTCATTAAAACACATTTTTTAACCAATCCACAGATTAAATATTAGCAAACTATAGTTTTGGCAAGTCGTTTAGGGCATCTACTTTGTGCATATGATACGAGTAATTTTTCCCACAATTGTTTACAGATAGATTGTTTCACTTTTAATTGCCTATATCACAATTCCAGTGGGTCCGAAGTTTACATACACTAAGTTAACTGTGCCTTTAAGCAGCTTGGAAAATTCCAGAAAATTATGTCAAGCCTTCAGACAATTAGCCAATTAGCTTCTGATAGGAGGTGTACTGAATTGGAGGTGGACCTGTGGATGTATTTTAAGGCCTACCTTCAAACTCTGTGCCTCTTTGCTTGACATCATGGGAAAATCAAAAGAAATCAGCCCAAAAAAATTGTGGACCTCCACAAGTCTGGTTCATCCTTGGGAGCAATTTTCAAATGCCTGAAGGTACCACGTTCATCTGTACAAACAATAGTGTGCAAGTATAAACACCATGGGACCATGCAGCCATCATACTGCTCAGGAAGGAGATGCATTCTGTCTCTTAGAGGTGAACGTAGTTTGGTGTGAAATGTGCAAATCAATCCCAGAACAACAGCAAAGGACCTTGTGAAGCTGCTGGAGGAAACAGGTAGACAAGTATCTATATCTACAGTAAAACAAGTCCTATATCAACATAACCTGAAAGCCTGCTCAGCAAGGAAGAAGCCACTGCTCCAAAACCGCCATAAAAAAGCCAGACTACAGTTTTCAAGTGCACATGGGGACAAAGATCTTACTTCTTGGAGAAATGTCCTCTGGTCTAATAAAACAAAAATTGAACTGTTTGGCTATAATGACCATCGTTATATTTGGAGGAAAAATGGTAAGGCTTGCAAGCCGGAGAACACCGTCCCAACCGTGAAGCATGGGGGTGGCAGCATCATGTTGTGGGTGTGCTTTGCTGCAGGAGGGACTGGTGTACTTCACAAAATATATGGCATCATGAGGAAGGAAAATTATGTGGATATATTGAAGCAACATCTCAAGACATCAGCCAGGAAGTTAAATCTCGGTTGCAAATGGGTCTTCAAAATGGACAATGACCCTAAGCATACCTCCTAAGTTGTGGCAAAATGGCTTAAGGACAACAAAGTCAAGGTATTGGAGTGGCCATCACAAAGCCCTGACTTCAATCCAATAGAAAATTTGTGGGCAGAACTGAAAAGCATGTGCGAGCAAGGAGGCCTACAAACCTGACTCAGTTACATCAGTTCTGTCTGGAGGAATGGGCCAAAATTCCAGCAACTTACTATGAGAAGCTTGTGGAAGGCTACCCAAAACATTTGACCCAAGTTAAACAATTTAAAGGCAATGCTACCAAATACTAACAAAATGTATGTAAACATCTGACCAACTGGGAATGTGATGAAAGAAATAAAATCTGAAATATATAATTCTTTCTACTATTATTTTGACATTTCACATTCTTATTATTAACCATTTGTATTGATTCCATTCAACAAATTAAATAAACATAACAGAAAATGTGGAATCAAATTAAATAAAATTAACCCCCCACCCCCCGAACACCCGGGGGGTGTATGCTACTCCCAAAAATAGTACAGAGCAGGTGTATCAGCTGTAAATACCTAAAGAACTGAGAACTGGGAATCCCAAAATGTTGAACCATATTTTCAAAGGATCTCAACACTCCACTCTCATACAGGTCACCGAGCGTATTAACCAAATTGCTTGAAATAAGATAGAGGGACCTCTATAGGGAGAGATTCTAGCAGGTAATTACATTTTGGAATACAATGAATTTTAATAACCTTCCCAATTATAGATAAATGTAATGAAGCCCACCTGCCCACATCGCTCAAACCTTTTCAGTAAAGGGTCAAAATTAAATCTAACTAAATCACACAAATTTGCTGGGAATAAAATACCCAAATACTTAGTGCCCTGTTTGGACTACTGGAAGGCACCCGGCTGAAAAGCCGTTATCGGGCAGTACGCTGTCAGAGACAGCCTCGAATTTAGACCAATTCACTCTGTGTCCTGAGAACATAGAAAAGGAATTAATAATTTTGTGGAGGCAATGCATAGATCTAGTAGGACCAGAGACAAATAATAAAATATAATCTGCGTAAAGCAAAAGTTTATGCGCCACACCAAGAAAAACATGTACATTAACCCCACGCACGACGGCGTCAACTGGCGTCCATCCCTCCAAACTCAAACAGTCCATGTACGCCTACGAGGACCCCGTGACATATTTCCCATCAGATTCCTCAAGTCCAGTGTTTCTATACAAATTTTGTGAGACAGAATTACACAGCAAAATATAATCTATAAAACAAATTCCAGCCAGTAGACAGAACAAACTCAAAGAGCATGTAGATTCATCCACAAAACTGTCCCGAAAGTGTGCCACTCTGCAAAATAAACTCCAGCCGCTAGGTGGAGCCAACACAAAAAAAAATGCTCAGTTTCCTCAAACAGTCAAGTGAATGATCAGTGAGTACCACAAATTGACTTACTCCATTGACTTTATGAAAGACATCACTTGCTGTGGGCATGTGAATGTTTTATGGCCCTCCTTAACATCTATTCTTAATTTGGCCGGGAATATCAGTGCAAAAGCGACCTTCCATTGATGTAAAAGTTTCTTGCATTCCTTGAATCGATCACGTTTCTCTCTTGTTGAATTCGCAGTTGGTTTTTCCAAGAAAGCCTTCCTTTACTCCTCGCGTAACACAGGATCTTTATCGGATGATCTCAGAAATTTGGCCAGAATTGATTGGGGCCTGTCTCCCTCATCGGATTGCTGAGCCGGAACCCTGTGAGCTCGCTCGATTTCCTGCTTATGGCCTGTTATGTCAAGCAGATTTGGAAGGAGCCCATCCAGGAATTTCACCATATCCCGACCATTTTCGGCCTCAGGAGTTCCAACAATATGGACATTATTCCGCCGGCTACGGTTCTCTGTGTCCTCCAACTTCTCCCAGACACGCTCCAAATCCACCTTGGTTGCTAGCGGATTAGCAGATAATTCCCTCTCCGATGACTCCAGATAATTGATCCTTTTCTCAACATCCCCCACTCTTGTAACCATCTCAAAGAAATTCGCCTCCATGGCAGTGATCGATCGACGTATCACAGTGAGATCCTCCAAGTCAGCAACAACCTTCGTCAGCATGCCGACATGATCAGCATCTCTTGCCACATTTCCCACACTTCCCCGACTAAATCGGCTCCCTGGCTCACGGCTCTCTCAGGGGTATCAGCTTGAGCACGTAAGTGTCTTTTAATGTCTCCAGAGCCCGAGGATTTTGAATTCTTTGATATTGTCCTCCTAGAACAGTTATGAAACAGAGTGTATCAAATCTCACAGATTTATATCATTAAAAGTGTTAAAACTAGCAAAGTGCGCAGAGCTCACCATTCATATGTCCGATCCTCTCATGGCGTCACATGACTCCCCGACATATTTCACATTCTTTTTTTTTTCTTTTTTTTTTCTCCCCAATTTGGAATGCCCAATTCCCAATGCGATCTAAGTCCTCGTGGGGGCGTAGTGACTCGCCTCAATCCGGGTGGCGGAGGACGAATCTCAGTTGTCTCAGCGTCTGAGACGTCAATCCACGCATTTATCACGTAGCTTGATAAGTTTGTTGAGCGCGTTACCGCGAAGACCTAGCATGTGTGGAGGCTCACACTATTCTCCGTGGCATCCACGCACAACTCACCACGCGCCCCACCGAGAGTGAGAACCACATTATTGCGACCACGAGGAGGTTAACCCAACGTGACTCTACCCACCCTAGCAACCAGGCCAATTGGTTGCTTAGGAAGCCTGACTGAAGTCACTCAGCACGCCCTGGATTCGAACTTGTGACTCAAGGTTTGGACATTTCTCATTCTTAAAATAAAGTAGTGATCCTAACCGACCTAAGACAGGGAATGTTTTTATGATTAAATATCAGGAATTGTGAAAAACAGAGTTTAAATGTATTTGTCTAAGATGTATGTAAACTTCTGACGTCAGCTGTAAATCGGGCCACGCGCGTTCAATGCTCGAGCACCCTGCTGATGATGGAATTAGCCTCAAGCATCCTGTAGGCTGTGCATCACTAGTATGTACAGTTAGTGAATGAGACACATTGTTTTTTTCCAGTGCAAGTTTGCTAAAATGCTTCCTGCACAGTTGGTAATCACGATTGATCCTGAAACAGTTCCTTGAGTTAGTCAAGTAACTTTACAACATTGTCAGTTGCATCTTTAATGACTCGACAGTAACAGTGGAACAGATGATGACAGTATCAAAATGTCTGAAATGTTTTTCTTTAGCTACACTGCAGATTTCAAAGGAATAATCATGGCTGAATACAAGTTAAAGGGATAGTTCACCCAAAAATGAAAATTCTCTCATCATTTAATCACCCTCATGCCATTCCAGATGTGTTTGACTTTCTTTCTTCTGCAGAACACAAATGAAGATATTTAGAAGAATATTTCAGCTCTGTAGGTCCATACAATGCAAGTGAATGGGTGGCAACATTTTGAAGCTCCAAAATCCACATAAGGCAGCATAAAAGTAATTTATATGACACCAGTGGTTAAATCCATGTCTTCAGACACGATATGATAGGTGTAGGTGAGAAACAGATCAATATTGAAGTCATATTTTTATCATAAATTCTCCTCCCTACCCAGTAGGGGGCGATATACATGAAGAATGTGAATCACCAAAAACAGAAGAATGTGAATGTGGAGATTTATAGTAAAAAAGACTTAAATGTTGATCGGTTTCTCACCCACACCTATCATATTACTTCTGAAGATATTGATTAAATCACTAGTCATCTGGAGTTCGTTCTTATAATGAAGTGCATTTTCATGTCTCCATTTAATATGTCTTAATATGTAGGATAAAATATTAAACTCACACTTTTTAAAGATGGAAATAGTATGACTTTTTCTTTTATCACAGTATCACAATAAAAATTGTTTTATTGGAAGATTGTTTTGATTGCTTCTTCAACAGACTCCACGGAGACAGAGCAGACTGTTCTGCCGCTATCAGGATGGAAACCGAAACCCACGTCTGCTGCTCAAGCCCATGAAGGAGGAGGATGAGTGGGACAGTCCTCATATCGTCCGCTTTCTCGAGGCCCTGTCTGATGAAGAGATCGAGAAGATCAAAGAGTTAGCCAAACCCAAGGTGAGTCTGCACACTCGCGGGCCAGAGGGACAGTACAGAGGTCTGATTAGCTTGATGTTTGTAAGCCATTTGGATGAGTTTAAAGAAACAGTTGACTTGAAAATGAAAATTCTGTCATCAGTTACTCACCATCAAATCGTTCCAAACTAATATGACTTTCCTTCTTATATGGAACACAAAAGGAGAGAGTTTAAATAATGTACTTGTCGGCCTTTTCCATGTAATGACGGTGAAAGGGGACTCTGCCTGTCAAACTCCAAAAGGACAAAAAAGCATCATAAAAGTGTTATGAAACATTTCGGTAGCTTTGCTTGAGGAACTGATCAAAATGTATTCTGTTATTTGTTAAAAAACTTCACTGTAGCTCTCAAATGAGGGTAAGTGTTGACAGCATTTTCAACTATATCTTTAAAGGGATAGTTCACCCAAAAATTAAAATTCTCTCATCATTTACTCACCTTCATGCCATCCCGGATGTGTATGACTTTCATTCTTCAGCAGAACACAAAAGAAGATTTTTAAAAGAATATCTCTGCTCTGTAGGTCCGTACAATGCAAGTGAATGGTGAGCAGACCTTTGCAGCTCCAAAAATCACATATAGGCAGCATAAAAGTAATCCAAAAGACTCCAGTGGTTAAGCCATGTCTTCTGGAGCAATATAATTGGTGTGGGTGAGAAACAGATTAATGTTTATGTCCTTTTTTTACTCTAAATTTCCACTTTCACTTTCACATCTGAAATTGAATGTTGGAGATTTATAGTAAAAAAGGACTTAAATATAAATCTGTTTCTCTATTATGTCGCTTTTGAAGATATGGATTTATACACTGGAGTCATATGGATTGCTTTTATTTTTTTAAATGTGATTTTTGAAGCTACAAAGGTCTAATCACATTCACTAGCATTGTATGAACCTGCAGAGCTGAGATATTCTTCTAAAAATCTTCTTTTGTGTTCTGCAGATGAAAAAAAGTCATACACATCTGGGATGGCATGAAGGTGAGTAAATGATGAGAGAATTTTCATTTTTGGGTGAACTATCCCTTTAAGTTTCATAATATAGCTCCATAGTGCTCAGTCATTCAAACTGAAGTGTTTCAATGCTTGTTTTGCTTTTTGGTTCTTTCTCTAATTGTGAGTTTTTCACTGTAGCTTGCAAGGGCCACAGTGAGAGATCCGAAAACAGGTGTCCTGACAGTCGCCCATTATAGAGTTTCCAAAAGGTGAGCACATGTATGTTGTCTACCTTGGTATGAGGTGGGGAACTTTTAGAGTTGGAACTATCTGGTATGACTGTAAATATATAACGTTATTGTGATAAATATTATCTTGGTCACACCCCTAGGTAATACTTAAATAAGTGTGCTTATCTCAGACTGAGGGTGCTTTCACACTGGCAGTTTAGTTCGAAACACAGCACGGTTCGCATGAAAAATTGGTAATGTGAAAGCTGTCATGCAGACCGGGGAGCGCACCGCGGTACCGAACCCGAGACTACCTGTAGGAGGTGGTCTGAGTTCAGTTGCAATGGAACTGTAGCGCGATTTGCGTGAATGTGAAAGCAACTCGGACTCAGGTGCGTACTCGTTCAGGAAGTAAAGTAACCTGCGCATGCGTTATAGCTGATGACGACATCTGTCTATCTATCTATACACCTTATAAATACTATTATAGGTTATAAATACAGGGTATAATAGGAGATGACAGTGGCGATAACTTCACCTTGGACACGAGCATAAGCGTACAGTGTAAACAAAGATGCAAACGAATTCCTTGCAATCAGCTGTCTCCTCAAAAAACGCCATTTGCGAGCAGCAGCAAGCCGCTTTCCCCTGGACATCTGATGAGTTACACCATGAAGCGCACATATACACAGTTGTCGTTCACTCTGCTGTGCATAATGGCACCAAAATAACAAAAAAATAAAAAGTATGATGAGTCGTGTTGTGTTCTCCATGCGTGTTTGTGATGATGTTAGATGAACGCAAATGGACCGGGGTTCGATAGAATCAAGTGAGTGTGAAACCAGACCAAAGCTGCGGGGGGCACCGGGAACAATCACACTCGGAATCGGACAGCAGCAAACGTGCCCATTGTGAAAGCCCTCTGAGATACAGATGTTAAAGAGTATTTATGCCTGTTTTGAGTTTATAAGGGCATAAACATGTCCTGTGTGTGTAGTGCATGGTTGGAAGGGGAGGATGATCCAGTGATCGCACGGGTCAATCAGAGGATAGAGGACATCACTGGATTATCCGTGGACACTGCAGAACTGCTTCAGGTGACTTTCCTAAAACACCCCATGAAATGAAACATCTCATTTATCCCATCATGGTGATAAGGGTCTCAATAGGCTTTGGCCTACACTAGATCCAACATACAATACACACCTGTACTGAATTGTTCATGTGATCTGGGAAGTGTCTGATTACATGATCGTTTTCATTCCTAGGTTTCATGAAAGGAATGCATACATATTAAATTAAGCTGATTTTTCACCTGTTTATCTATTAAATCTTCACACTTGATAACATATATACTGGATTCAGTTTTTTTTTTTTGTATGCTAAAAATAATAATCGGGCTGTCAATTTAATGTGTTAATTTAGTGGAATTAATTAATAATTACATAAAATAACGTGTTAAAAAAAATGAACACAATTAATCATGCCCCCTGACCCGTGCATAAAATCCATAAAAGACTTGCAATATTTGCATTTGCAGTCAACAGCAGCCAGTCAACGCATTTGTGGCGAAAAACGCTAAAACACAAAGCCATCAGAGACAGAAATAAATTTTTACATTTAGTGGCAATATTTGCCCTCTGGATTTGATTTTCAGGGGCACTTTTACCTTTATGAGGGCGTTTTTTTTCCCTAACCATTTAAAACATAAACTGTCTCATCCATTTATATTGAGTACTTTAATCAATTCTTTATTGCAATTTCTCAAGATTAAGAATTTATTGCCTCCTACCTTAAGAATTAAATCAACACATTTTATGCCATATTATGATTAAATAGGGCTATAATAGAATATTAAAAATAACAGTATATTAGCTGTTACAAACAATGTAAAAAAAGATTGCATTATGAATTTCTTTTAATTTGGGGGGCATTTTTTGTCATTTTTGTTTGCATTTTTTGCCTCAAAGCCCCCCTTAAAAGAATAGTTCACCCAAAAATGAAAATGGTCTCACCATGTACTCACCCTCATGCCATCCCAGATGTGTTTGACCGACTTTCTTCTGCAGAACACAAATTAAGATTTTTAGAAGAATATTTCAGCTCTGCTGGTCCTCACAATGCCAGTGAATGGTGACCAAAACATTGAAGCCCCAAAAAGCACATAAAGGCAGCATAAAAGTAATCCATAAAACTCCAGTGGTTTAATCCATGACTTCTAAAGTGATATAATGAGTGTGGAAGAGAAACTTAAATTTTAAGTCCTTTTTTTACTATAAATCTCCACTTTCACTTCCACATTCTTTTGTTTTTTGTCCATTCGCATTCTTCATGCATATTACCAACTACTGGGCAGGGAGGAGAATTAACTGTTTCTCGTCCACACCTATCATATCACTTCTAAAGACATGAATTTAACCACTGGAGTCTTGTTGATTACTTTTATGCTGCCTTTATGTGCTTTTTGGAGCTTACTTTTTTATCACCATTCACTTGCATTGTGAGGACATACAGTGCTGAGATATTCTTCGTTTGTATGATTGTATGAACGTAAATAAGAGAATTAAAATTTTTGGTTGAACTTCTACTTTAATTTCTGACTGTGGATGTCATTAACAGCGAGACGCTCCACGAGTGTCGGTCAGAGGCATGTGTACATACTACACAGACAAACATTTTAAATGGCGCAGATGGAACACGTCCTGTGACGAACTCAATTGAAAATGGATTTCTGTCAAGAGCAGACCAATAATAGGCTTATGTTCAAACATATGAATATAAAACAATATCTTGTCTTCTAAAGCCACTTTTTGTATTGTCTAATTAACACTGTACTCCTCTGACACAATAATGTCATTTATATGAATTATCTGAATTTTTATATTTACTATATATTATATTGATTATAATTTAAATGGTTATGTATTAAATTATCTTTTGGTTAGGTCATTAATTTACCGGCACATCATCTAATTAGTTAATTATTTTTAAAACAATTTAATCGATTGACTGCCCCAATAATTATATTAATAAATAAAATGAATGGCACACAGCATGCAGCTATGAACCATTTAAATTTGTAATGCAATGTCTTCAAATGTCTCTTTTTTTTATTTTTTTAAAGCTAAATAAAAGAAGTTTATGGTGTATAATACACCACCAATGTATTGTATTTTCTGTTGAATCTAAATTGTTGTCTTGTGTCTAAGGTGGCTAACTATGGTGTTGGAGGTCAATATGAACCACATTATGATTTCTCCAGGGTAAGAACATTTTATATCAGTCCATTTTAAAATATACAACTTAAAAGGATTGTTCACCCAAAAATGAAAATTCTCTCATCATTTATTCACTCTCATGCCATCCCAGATGTGTATGACTTTCTTCTGCTGCAGAACACAAATGAAGATTTTTAGAAGAATATTTCAGCTCTGTAGGTCCATACAATGCAAGTAAATGGATGCCAGAACTTTGAAGTTCCAAAAAGCAGATTAAGGGATCATAAAAGTAATCCATAAGAATCCAGTAGTTAAATCCATGTCTTCAGACACAGTATTATATATATATATATATAATTATTTTTTTTTTTCTTCATAAATTCACCTCCCTGCCCAGTAGGGGGCGATATGCATGAATACTGTGAATCACCAAAAACAGAAGAAGAACGTGAAAGTGAAAGTTAAAGTGTAGATTGACTGAGCAGGGAGGAGAATGTATAATAAAAAAAGGCTTAAAAATTGATCATATCACTTCAGAAGATTCAGAAGATACTCACGAGGGTGAGTAAATGATGAGAGAATTTTCATATTTGGGTAAACTATCCCTTTAAGGTTAACCATTTTACTATTTGGAACAACATATGGGTGAGTTCACTTTCGTGTTAATGTCCCTTTAAATGCAATTTTCCCCCATGTACATGGGAAATTTTGTTTTTGCCAAAAGTACTAGCAACTTCCAATAAAAGCATTATAATTAAAGTGTTCTGAGGATTATTTATCATTTTTCTTAATTGATTTGACCAGCACAGTGTCTATTTTATCGAGTGTAAACTAGCGTGCCTTCTGAGGCGGAGATCCTCACTCCTGCAGTTCAGTCTGGTTTAAAAGTTACAAACGTCTGTTGCAGCGTCCTTTTGACAACAACCTCAAAGTTGATGGAAATAGACTTGCCACCTATCTGAACTACGTAAGTACGTGTGTGTGTGTGCTTCCTGCCTGTCTTTACTCTCAAATTTTATCTTCGTAGAAAGATGAACCTGATGCTTTCAAATCATTAGGCACTGGAAATCGTGTGGCTACTTTTTTAAATTATGTAAGTATGTGTATTTTGTAGAGCCTAGTTCCAGAACTCATGTGTTTGTCGTGTGACTTTTCCTCACTTCAGGCATCAGGTCTTCATTTCCGTGTGGGTTTGTGTGGGTTTCCTCCGGGTGCTTCAGTTTCCCCAAAACATCTAATTTGACTCTGAATTGACCCGTAGGTGTGAGGAGAGAGTCCCCCCATTCTTCTACTGTAAAACCAGTAGAAGAATGTGTTAAAAATCAAGTCTGGGTCAGCATGGGGCAGTAAATGCAACTCCAGCTGTACAGGCAAAACGCAGCTATACAGAGAATAAACCACACTTACTGACAGCAGACAGCACAAGGTGGACAGAGCGCAACTCCGCATGCAAAGGTCTCGAGACATGTTTTATTCTAAGTTTCAAACTACGTTAAACTTGACAGCGTCCTATAAATGGTACGTTTATGATGCAACGCAACCAAAGTAAGATGCTCCAAAAGCGTCCGTCTGGCACAGGTGTACATTGATACAAACTTAGAAAAGCCCTTTCAATAAATCTTTCTCAGACAGATTGAAAAATTAAATTGAAAAATGGATTGCTGTGCACCATAGGCCAATGATAGGCTTTGTGCTTAATGCTTTACTCATCAGCCACAATGTAATGCATTTTAATTACCTGAATTATTATATTTATTGCATATATTTCAAATAATTTAAATATAATTATATTATAATTATTAAATTTATATTTATTTAGGGGTCTTTCTCTGCAAATATTGATATTCGATTAATTGTGATTAATTAGATTAATCATCATAAAAAAAAAAATATTGATTGACAGCCCTAATAAATTGCTAAACATTCTAAGATCTCAATGCCAGGCAGTGTCTGGAGAGTATAAAACATAAATATACAGTATAATACTGATTATCAATTTCAGCAGTGTAGTGTTGTTCAGTCTGGTGATTTATTTTTTTTTTTTACAAATTAATGTATCGCTCATTGAATTGTCTTTACAGCTCATTGATGCATTGGTAAAGTCAACATGAAACTGCATTTGCAGTCAGTTAATAATGTGGCATATTTGAGTGAAACAGGATATTTAAAGAGAAACAAAATGTAGGGTGGGTTTTGATTTTATCTATCAGAAATGTATTTGATTGTGAAAAATAGTATATATGATATATGTAATAATATATGACAGGTGATTGGAAGAGAAGGCTTTAAAAATAATAGGGATTCATGACTTCAGCTGAAAAAAAAAAAAAAGGCCATTACATTTTACATTAATGTTCCCTTTTTAAGTTTTATAAAGGGGTTCACTAATGACTAATAACTTGTTTACAAATGCATTCTAAATATTTTTGGTATGCAGTTAGTTATAACAACATGCATAAATGGGCGACCTTAATGCAATACTTACCAAAAAGTGAGCATATTTTAACTTACATGTTATAAAGTAAATGCTTAATAAACACTTCAAATCAAAAAGGTAAAATGCCCTGATTCATGATTTATGTCATAAAGCAGCAAAAGACTATTATTGTGAGATTAACAAGAGGGAATATGTCATATAATTGTTTATTACTGTAATGTCTTGACTCATTTGTGTTGTCACTTTCCTTTGTCACGTTAATGTCAAAAGAATGATGCTACAACGACTGCTGTCCCAACTTACCTAGTCCTAGATACCAAAAGTCAAAAACAATTTTAAGTCTCCATGCTCATTTACAGAATATATCATATAATAAAGCCTGATGACCATTAAATCATACAGAACTTTATATACATAGATTTCTAATGTTGGCAACTCCTTAATAAATGTTAAACAGGTGTCCACTTTACATTACAGTAAATCTGCATAGGTTATTAATGTTGAATAATTGTGCCTTTTTACGCATGTTATAATGGTATATAAATGATTTGTAATGCATTTGTAAATGAATTGTTAGTCATTAATGAACCCTTTATAAACCCCTAAAAAGGGAACATGAATTGAAAGTGCTGCCCAGAGGCAGAGCAAGTTAAATAAATTTATGAAAAAGATAAAGCCGAAATCTTTTTCTTTTTAAATAACGTGCACTGATGCATCGTGCACAAGAAGACCAGCAATCAGGAATGTAAATGGTGTCAATTTGGATTTCATGTTGACTTCAGTAATAAAACGCATGTCAAGAGCTCCACAATCTAAGTATAGTTCTGCATATTCATATTCTCATCACATATGAGTTCTTTGTCATTTAGCAAATGTACTAGTCACAATTTTCATCCAGGACCTTTTAGAGTACACTAACAGCAGTGCCCCTGTCCTGTTTAAGGATAAAATATTCTGCTGCTTCTCTGGTTGGTGACTTCTCTGGTTATTAACTAAACATTTGTAGTTGTGCAAGCCCTACTCCACAGTAGATGTGCTGGCCCAGTTCATTTTCACTTGTCTACTGTATACTTTAACTGGCCCCACCACAAAAATGATAAATTGTATTTTATGTGTGAAAAAAAAAATCTGTTTTTCATTAAATGTTAAAGGAGCAATATGTAACATTGACATCAAGCATTTAAAATGGGTACTGCAGTCCAAATTCAAAATATTGGAGAGAATTGTCTCCCCCGCCCCCTCCTCCCCAGACTCGTAGCTCAAGCGGGTTGTCAGATTGAGGACACGCAACAGGAACGAGCAAACTGACAATGGCAAGCGACGAGCCTTACACTGCAAGTTGATAGCTAATGTATACACATTTGCAATGTTTTTATTGTTTGCAAATTATAAACCAGCTCATGTGGCTTTTTATAACTCTGTCAATGTTAGCTAGATGTATTTCTGGCTTCCATGGCTGCAGCACGCTGTGTTTGCCCGCTAACTTGTTTCAAATCTGGCAACCCGGGGTGTCGAAATACTATTGGGAAATGAGCAGTGGGCGGGATCACATAGGCCAAAACACAAATAGAAATTCCGGCCCGGAACGGAAATTTCAAAGTAGAATATACTGGCTGTACCATTGTTTTCGGAGAAGCCAGTATTTCAGCTTAGCATGTTTCCTAAATCTCTGATAACATATTATGATCATTTTATGCTTTAGTACATTAAATATATTACAATTGCTCCTTTAAGTTTTAGTTACAAAAAGATGGTAAACGATGCAAAAGATTTGATTATACTTTTTAATATCAGCCAGTTAGATAAATTTACCTTGGTGACACATTTAAATCAGCTGAATAGGCAACAAAAAATATTCTAAACCACACCAAACCACATGCTTTATGACATGCAAGACATTAAAACATGCACAGGATAAATGCATGTCATTACTGGAAAAATCAAGCTGTCTCAATTAAACATTACTTGAAATGTCAAGTTTTGGGCTCATAACTCAAATAACTGCTGCTTACATTTTATTTTATTTTTTTGTCCATAGACATCTCAGTTCTCCTTGTGCAAGTGCAACTGAAGTACAGGTGTCTATGCACTTCTGTGGAGAAATAAGTGTATTTAACGATTGACCTAGAGTCAGTTATAATCTTTATTATTTAAGCTTTATTATTGTATGACCTAAATTTTAGTAAATTAACTAGAAACAACAACATTTAAATAGCTAATTTGAATTAAGTCTACTTGCATCTAGTTACCTAGCTAACTTTAATAGTTCAGTTTATTCTATATGATCACCAAGTTAAGTGTCCTTAATTACACAAGTTTTGGAGACGCCATTACTCATCATTTACTCACTCACCATTACTCAAAGTATGAAAATACAGGTGAAAAGAGCATGTTGTATTGAAGTGAAGTGTATGTTCCTGTAACAGTTACAGTATGTCTGCAAATTACAGATGAGTGATGTGGAGGCAGGTGGAGCTACGGTATTCCCAGATTTTGGTGCTGCTATCTGGCCTAGAAAGGTACAGACAACTTTTTAAAACATTTTATAAACCATAAAACAAAAAAATTACAGTCATTCTTCTGTATCTTTAGGGAACAGCAGTATTCTGGTACAACCTCTTTAAAAGTGGAGAAGGAGACTACAGAACGAGACATGCGGCCTGTCCTGTTCTAGTAGGCAGTAAATGGGGTGAGTTGACACTGAGACACACTGTGAATTCTTTCTTTTTTTTTTTCTCCCCAATTTGGAATGCCCAATTCCCAATGCACTCTTAAGTCCTCGTGATGGTGTAGTGACTCGTCTCAATCTGGGTGGCGGAGGACAAATCTCAGTTGCCTCCGTATTTGAGACCGTCAATCTGCGCATCTTATGACATGGCTTGTTGAGCGCGTTACCGCGGAGACATAGCACGTGTGGAGGCTTCACACTATTCTCCGCGGCATCCACGCACAACTCACCACGCCCCCCACCGAGAGCGAGAACCACATTATAGCGACCACGAGGAGGTTACTCCATGTGACTCTACCATCCCTAGCAACCGGGCCAATTTGGTTGCTTTGGAGACCTGGCTGGAGTCACTCAGCACACCCTGGATTCAAACTTGTGACTCCAGGGGTGGTAGTCAGCGTTTTTACTCGCTGAGCTACCCAAGCCCCCAGACACTGTGAATTCTTAAATTATGCTGCCAGTTTCCACAAATAGGCTACAGATTGGTGTCCCATTACTTGTATCCATGCAATAAATGCTTAAATCCCATTATTTGTAGAGAGATCACTTTTGGATCGATTAGATCATTATATGGTGGTTGTTAACTAATAATATTGTCTGAGGTGATACAAATTTGAAATCTTTTAAAAATGACATGTCAACTTTGTAGAATTGTAATTTGTGTCCATGTTGGTTTCATACATTTTTGAAAATTTTTTTATAGCATTTTCTACAAAAATGTTGATTTAATGACTTTAAAAATGTCAGGTGTTGTACCCATGAAGTAAAAGTTATTAAAATACTTTACTTTTACCTTGAATACAAGTGAGCGAACACAACTTAATCAATAATTTAAAAAAAGTTTTCTAACATATTTTTCAAGGGAAAAAAATTATAATAATTGGTAACACTTTACAATAAGGTTCCATTCGTTAATATTAGTTAATGCATTAGGTATCATGAACAAACAATTAACAATATATTTTTACAGCATTCATTATTCTTTGTTAATATTAGTTAATAAAAATACAATTATTGATCATTGTTAGTTCATGTAACTAAAGTTGTTTACTAATGGAACCTTATTGTAAAGTGTAACGTAATAATTTGTGCAAATGTCATGATCAGTTAACAAGTTTTTGAGTCACGATTATCAAGTTTTTCAAGGATTACTACATGTGATATGAACAAAATTTGCCTTGTTTGTAAAACTTCACACAGTCATGAGTGTCTTCTCGTATTTTATTTTTTATTTTTTTTTCTCACACAATATCTGCATGTTGATTACACCACATGATTTTGATTGGTGGATACATTTTTCTCAAATATTAATAATATTAATTATATTTTTTTTTATTGTTAAAATAATAATAATAATTCCAAACTACTTTTGCCAACACTTCTTAATTTTTTTTAAGAATTTCAGTTTTCTATTTATTTATTTATTTATTCTGTCTCCAGATAGTTACACCAATTTTAACTTTTCCTTGCAATATATATAACTCAGAAATTGATAACATGTTCATTATAGTATAGGTGCATTAAAGTTGTTGTTTTGTGTGAATTACACTTTTGGTGCATTTTTGAATAACTTAATAGATCTGGACAAGAAAACTGTGTGCCAATTCATTGACCAATATTAAACGGACTAGTTTTAAATGCAGTATTGTAATTTTTTTTGTTTATTAGGTATTTATTGCTATAAAATAACCAAATCACACAAACCAGGGCTTAAGCTATTCAGACTTGTTGCAAATTATGCACAATTCTGCAAAATTTGCATAATATAAAATAGTTGTACAATAAAACATCTTATATAATATTTAATTTGACATCATGAGATGGAAAAACACAATTTTCTGAAGGTTAAGCATCATTCACTGATATTTAGTTGAAAAAGATGAAAAAGTGGAATTAAGAGTTTAAGCTCTGTTTTGTACCCAACTGGTGAAGGCAAATTTTGTTTATTTATTTATTTTATTTTTTTTGGTTACAAAATATAATTTGTCCTTTTTATAGAAAAAGTTGTAAGGAAACAAAAATTATTAGGATCTTTCAAGGCTTATCATTGTGGAAACACAGTTACAAGTTGTCTTTGTCCTCTGGCAGTTTCAAACAAATGGATTCATGAGAGAGGTCAAGAGTTCAGACGATCATGTGGCCTGACTGAAGTGGAATGATATAGTGATATCAGTGATGAACTCAACAACACCTGCAGTGCCTTGACTGTGCAAACACACACACACAAGACCCCCCAAAAATGTACAGCAGTGCCCATCCGGACCAACAGCGATCAGTGCTATGCAGACTGGGGTTTGTGGGGTGTTCTCTCTGTATGGGATTTCGGTTTTATTTTCAGTGCTTTAATGTTTAATGTTTGTGTTTATGTAATGCATAAATTATTGTCCTGTTTTTGTTTATTTTATATTGCTGTATGGTTTGCAAATAAAAATGTCTGCAAGTTAAACGTCTTTGTCTGCCCTCGATACTTGTTTTTTTTTTTTTTTTTTAGTGAGCATACTGTCCGACTGGGTCCTGCACAGTACATTTGCATAGGTTTTCATGCATGCAGATCATCATATATTTGGAATAGAACTAGACAGTTTTCTTTAGAAATGGTAAAATTACTTCCTTTAAATCCTTTATTCTAGTTTCCAACAAGCGGATTCTTTCTCGTGGACAAGAGTTCAGAAGAATGTGCTCTACATTCAAATCAGACTGAAAAATCCAGTGCAGGTCACTCACAAACCTCTAACTGTCATGAAGAGGATGAGATGGCAAAGAAAATATTGATTCACCTAATCCACTTACCTTTTGTATGAAAAGACATCTACTGCATGCTTTAATGAGACTTGACACTGTTTTTATAAATGTTATACACGATTTTTTGGGGAGTTGCTTGAATATTAAACTTCTATATAGTGATATGAATCGATAAATATAGATGTATTTACTTGTATGTATTCCCATTATTCCCATATATTCCCATATATGAGACAAATATGCAGAAAAATGTATAGCATGTAGTTCTAGCATAAAGTTTCTGCTTTTGACTTTGATATGTCTTTCTTAATGAAATGTATGAAGTTAAACAACCAAAATGATTGACTGACATTTTTACATATACACCAAAACAGTAAAGACACATTTCAGTCAGTCAGAGTCAGTTGAGTTGTGCAGTTTCGTCATAATTTTGGAGTGTTTGGCTTTCCATGCTGTGTGTAAATACCACATACTGTACCATTTTACATCTGAATTGACTCTAAAGAGAGACTAATTATCTAAAAAGATACACAAAAAAATGAGCTTAGCAATATGATTGATTATAATAATAATAATAAAATGCCAGTGACTTCACAACACATGATGATAGGTTACCTATTTTGTAACCCCAGTTCTCTGAAACATCAAGTGGAGAGATCCATCTATGGGATGGACAGATGTACCGAGCCTGTGAAGAAGCATCCAATTGCACCAAGTCTGGCTTGACAGATAGGAGTGCACATCCAATTCCGCTGTAAGACCTCACCTTTACTTGAGGGATCTGTACTTGCTACTTTTCTTCAGTGAGCATATTCACTTCTCTGTCATGATTTGTCATGACGGCCCCCCTCCCTCTGTCTGTCTTCTGTCAGTGCATTTGTTTTTCCCTCTCGTGTCTCACAGGTGCTGCTCAGCAGCCACGATCAGCGTTGCACTGCTCGCTAGCAGATCTGTAGCACCTGTTTCCCCTTGCCTCCCTCTCTGTTTATGCTCTCCTTTGTCTCGTGTTCCCTGCCAGTTTGTTTTGTGTGTTGGAGTGCATATGCCTTGCACCTCACTTAGTCTGTCCGTTCCCTCATTCCCTTTATTGATTGGTCTTCATTTTTCTCTGTTTGTTCATTGTTTTGGTTCTAGCTTTTTCTCCATCGTGAGAGTCTTTGAGAATGTATTTTGTATTTATTGTTTTCTTTAATAAAGCCCTTTGTTCATTGCCTTGCTGTGTTTGGGTCCTTCCCTTACAAACCACTGACGTTCTTGTGCAGCAAGCAGGGCAAGGTTGGTGGATCCACTCGATGTTTCAGTGAATTGGGGTTACAGAATAGGTAATCTTTCACTCTCTTTCATCAACTCGTGTTCGAGATCCATCTATGGGAAATATGGACAACTCCCCAATTGCCCCATACACTCACAGTGAGGCGCTGACAGTCAGAAGGATGGTCTCCTCATAGAGGCGATGCCTGACACATCCTATATAATATAAGCAGGCCATACAACCCATCAACACAGAAAAGCAGGGCTGAGGGGTCATGCATTAAATTTGGCTTGTAACCTGAGTGGTATCAAGTACACAGTGTAAGTGGTCAAGGGCCATAAAAGAACCCATTATGAAGAGTCCACACCCAGAACTGAATGTGCTACTGTTGTCCTGGTAACATCAAATGAGTATTAACTGACAGAAGTGTGGGGCAGAAGCCCAACATGCAGCTGAACAAATGTCCTGCAGTGGGACCCCCCGAAACAGGGCCTAGGATGCAGCCACACCTCTTGTGGAATGTGGCCTAAGGCCTGAGGGAGGCTGTAACCAATGGAAGCTATGCCAAAGATATTGCTTCCACAAGCCAATAGGAAAAGTACTGTTTTGAAATGGGTTTACCGGTGTGAAGGAAAACCCATGACACCAACAGCTGGTCGCCCTTCCTGATAGCCTCAGTCCTACACATATATAGATTGAGCGCATGCACAGGCATAAAGGCTGGATTGGGTCTAAGAAAAACCTTTCGAGTGAAAATACGTCACATGGTCTTACCGTGTCTTGTCGGAAGTATGTCATGTGGAGAAGTCCCATGGTAGGTCCTACCCGAGAGGGGAGGAACTCTACAAACACGGTAACTGGGGGCAGAGGACCCTCTGCCCAAGGAAGACGCAGTTTACTGACAGGGAAACGATTTAGCGGCAGATATATCACATGGGGTCACCAATTGGGAACCAGCACATGTGGAGCACCTACCCCTGTATAGGGCTTAGTTAGCACATGTACTGGGCCAGCAGCGAGTTTCTCTGCAAACTTGTGAACACGAATGGGAGTCAAAAGTGCACATTTTCACCTCAGGGGAGGGGAAAGACACTATGCACAAGCGATACACCCGGCCAGCTGTCCTGGAACTCACCTGCTCGTACCTGACAATATACAGGATGAGACAGGCTCAACCCGGAGATTGTAGAACCTCGCAAATGTGTTGGGTGTTGCCCAGCCCACTGCTCTGCAGATGTCTACCAAAGAGGCGCCATTGGTCAGGGCCCAGGATGCCGCCACACTCCTAGTAGAGTGGGCTCGGGCAAGGGGGACCAAGGGGACAATCTCATCGGACGTACCATTGGGTGGGGCCTTGCGGCGGGGTGGAGCCTGAGGCACCACGTCGAGAGGGCTCATGCCCCGTAGCCTTGCTGTATCCATGGCCATCGAAGCACTTGCCGGGGAGGGGGGAGGAGGAATATCGTCCTCGCAGTCCTTCGGAACCAGCCTGGTGTGGGCGTGTTTGTGCCACGCATGGGCGGGGGGCCGCCCCTGGAGCGCCATACCTGCCATAAAGGAATGGTGGCTGGTGGTTGTGATAACAACAGCCGAGAGACGAGAGCACCAGATATGTGACCCAGGGAATGAGTAAACCACTCCTTTTCTGAACATGTAGTTTCCCCCTCCCCCCTCCCCAATCAACGAAAAGGCAAAGGATTCTCCTCCCGGCCCTCCACCGGGGGATGGAGTGGTCTGCTTACCATCTCTAGGCCTGCAGCAGGTCTCCATGTGCCTGGGTCGCCCGTCTCAGGGGCGCTTCGAGGCCTTCCTCGGGTTCTTGGCAGCCGGCCGTGAGACGCAGGCAGGCTGCTGCGGAGCCGGTGTTGTTGCGGTAGGAGGACGCCCTTGGTGACGAGCAGACGAGGTGCGAGGTCTTGAACCACGCCGATGCAGGATGTACTGAATAGCCTCCATCTGCTGTTTCACCGCCAAGAACTACTGGGTGAAGTCCTCGACGGTGTCACCAAACCGGCTGACTTGGGAGACAGGGGCATCAAGGAACCGTACCATGTCAGCTTCCCACATCTCGACCAAGTTGAGCCATAGATGGCGCTCCTGGACTACCAGGGTGGACATCGCCTGCCCGAGAGTCCACGCCGTGACCTTCGTCGCCCGGAGAGTGCAGCTCCTGCATCAATCTTGGATCAGAACTACCCTTGTGCAGTTCTCTAAGTGCCTTGGCTTGGTGCACTTGCAGGGAGAGCCATGGCATGCAGGGCGGAGGTGGCCTGTCCAGCGGCACCACAAGCCTTAGTTGCCAGAGACGATGTAACCCTACAGGTGCTGGACGGGTATCTCAGGCAGCCCTGCCAGGTGGCGCCATTTTGAGGGCACAGGTGCACCGCAACCGCCTTATCCACCTGGGGAATCGCTGAGTACCCCCTGGCAGCCCCACCATCAAGGGTAGTGAGAGCGGAGGAGCACAGAGACCGGGTCCGGGCAGTGAAAGGTGCCCGCCACGACCTCGTGGGCTCCTCATGCACCTCCGGGAAGAAAGGGACTGGGGTGGGGCGCGGCCGTGAGCAGTGCCCCGGGCCCAGGAACCAATCGTTAGGCTGCGAGGGTTCGGGGGGGTGGAGGTTTCCACTCCAGCCTAACACACGCAGCCGTCCAGGCAAGCATGGCTGCCAGCTGCGCGTCAGGCTGCGACTGGGCGACCGCACCCGAAGGTGGGAGCCCAGTCGAGACCTCAGCATCAGACTGGACAGCCTGCTCTCCGATACTGCAATCAAGAGCTCATCCACTTCGCGAGCGCCGAAACGAGACTGCGAACTCGCCCTGAGACGAGCCAGCGGTCTCATCCCAGCGGGTCAAACGAGTGTACTGGGGAATGGGAGGTCAGTGGGGAGTTACCCGGCAGAGTGGCTCCCATAGGGGCCCCCAAATCACCCCCAGTGCTAACCGATGCGACCTCAAACCCGTAGGTAGAAGGACCAAGGCGGGGAGCCGCTGGGGTGGTCTTTCCCTCTAACGAAGGAAAAACCACGACCGCAACGTTGCCATGGTCACACTCTCACAGTGATAACATGACCCGTCCAGGAACGCTGTCTCCGCGTGGGCAGCGCCCAAGTACGTAAGACCGCGATCGTGGCCATCGGAAGTGGAGAGGTAATGACCGCAACCAGGAAATACACACAAACGGAGAGGCATCTTTAAAAAGATGCTCTCGTTTAATGCTACTCTTTTAGAACGGGAAAATATACTCTTTCAGTAGGAAAAATATACTCTTTTAGCTGCTGAAGCGCCCAGGGGCATTCTCTGCACTTCACCAGTGCAAGAGGGGGAGAAGCCACTGTAATGCGCCGTAAATCCAACAGCTTTTCGAGGTGAATGGATCGGCAGAGTAATTCAGCACGCTGAACACAACCGCTCGGCTCCGAAGAGAAAATCTGAATGAGTGGTTGCGAGCCAGCTCCTTTTATACCCGTATGTCCAGGGGAGTGGCGTGCAAATTCCACTCGCCAATTCCCATTGGCCTTTTTTCAAAATCAGAGGTGTTTGGTGCTCCCAAGAATGACCCCTAGTGTCACTACATCGACACAACGTTGAGTGAGTGACAGATAGGGAACTGCCTCCACCAGCTAGGAGAATAATGATCATTCTAAAAAAAATAAAAACTTTCCTTATATTTATTTTACTTACAAATTCAATAGAGATATGCTAAAATGCTGATATCAACATATGGTCAGGTATGTGACATCTGCTTTTGTAAACCCCCTCCACTCAGGAGCAGCAATCACTCATCACATTATTTTTATGTTCTAACTCATTTCATTGCATGCATACTGAATGTCATTGCATGTACAACATTGTCAACCATTGTGTGCTTCATTCATAGCATGCATATTATCACAAATTGCACTTTAAATACATATTCTTACTCCTTGCATGTAGTAGTAATTTCAGTGAATATCTCTATATAAATTCAAACAGCTCTAAAGTGGGATGGAGGCATCTATCTATCTATCTATCTATCTATCTACACTGACTGCAGTGTGTAAATGTGATGAGGTCATTCCGACAGCAGGAGGAAGAGGAGGGCGGGGTTACGCAGCATCATTCAGACAGCAGGAGGAGGAGGAGGGCGGGGTTACGCAGCATCATTCAGACAGCAGCAGGAGGAGGAGGAGGGCGGGATTACGCAGCATCATCGGAGCTTGTCGTTTCATTGTACGGCTGCTGATGCTGAGAGATCGCGCCGAGAAATATGTAGGACCATGATTGCGGATTTGGGGTTTATAGGCCGTGGCATATCGCTAAGGATTGTTTTCTAGGTAAGCATTGCTTTTTGTTCGGGTTGTTTGATTCGTTACCATATGAACCGTCTTTACGCGCTGTCTGGGAGATAGCGATGCCGAGAGCGTCTGGATAGATTTATAGTAGCCTCTCCAAGGCACGCTTGGATTTAATGCATATGTGAAGAAACAGCTGAGATGAGAATACGCAAATAAAGAAGGCAACACTGTATGATCATGATTAGGTTCCCGATTGATATTGTGTTTTTCTATGGATATATCAATGGGAATTGGTGAGCTTGGCCTGCGCTTTAGGAGGCGTATGATCTCGCGCTGGCAGGCCGTGCGTGTGCATTGATCGCTGCCAGTGCATCACAGAGCATACAGTGCAAATACATAGGATCTTTGATGTTCATGCCTCATACTTTAATGCATGGCAATTACATAAGGTGAACTTTAGGCATACCTATGCAATTCTGTCACATGGCCTTTATAGAGCGTTGACGAGTCAACATGAACTTGTCATGTGATTTAAAACCCTGTTTAGAAACTATATAACAAACTGGACAAAAACAGATAAGCTTGTTTCTGTTTGAAATACTTAACATTTTAATTGAGAAATGAGCTGTCTGTTTTATTGGCTTTTACCCCTAGTCAAAAATCCTAAAGCATGACAGGATTTCTATTGGAATTTCTATCAATCATAATCTGGAACCAATTCGAATGGAAATCCTCAACCAGTAAAATAAGATCCTGTTGGGAAAACTGAAGTTCCGACAGGATTTTTGTTACTGGACAGTTAAAGGAAAATCACAAGGAGTTTTAAAATCCTGAACAATTATTTGTATTCCTTTACATTGGCATTTTGTACCACTTGGAATTATAATAGTTGTATTGGGAAGTATGAAGTATGTATATTTGTTTTCTCTATAGTTATATAATCATACATTTCCTTTTAGGACCCTTTAGGATTGATTCCAAATTATGATAAAAATTCCAATAGGAATCCTCTAGCATTTTTGGACTAGGCACCCAAATCTGAGAATAGAATCCCCCAGGGAATATGTCAAACATTACAAAGCATTAACATTTCCAAAAAAGGACAGCTCTGCTTGGCTGCTAAAGACACTGCAAATAAAGAGGCCTAAAATTGAAATATGAAAAAAATAAAAAAATAAAAATAAATAAAAAAAATAGGCTCCTCAGAATACAAATTTTATTTATGGATAATTCGCCTCTTTTCCATTGTGTGATTTGTTTGCGTATATTCTAAAGAATTCTTAACATCAGTCTTTAAATAATCAAGATATTACAGTACAAAGACCCCAAAATAATTGATAAGAAAATAATGAATCTGTACTATATGTTCTTGTTATTGCTTTTCATGGTATGAAACTTTAGAACCTTATAAGTATACTTACTAACTGCATTACTAACCATTTAACATTGATCACACTTAGAATATCTATTAATTATGCATGTTATGAATCCAAATTTTTCTGTTGAAATGGAACTAAAACATCAACCACACGAATTTTAGAGTGATATGTTTTATTATGCTTTTGGATTAGCAGAGAAGTATTTGTTGGAACAAATGACGTAACCAAGATTATTTTCACCTGCCAAAAAAAGAGACATTATCCCCAAAAATCTAATTCTTGGAAAAGAAATGACATCGACTTACTGGGGAGACTGTAAAGTCTGTTGTGTCGAGGATTGGCATGGGGGGCAGGGTAAAAAGGCTTGATCCCTGAAGTTTGGCAAAACAAGAGGTTGGGGGATCTAAAAAATAATCGTAGAAAGCTTTAATTCTAAATATATTTCGATAGTTCTGTTTGATTTTAAGTTTTATTTTCGACTATGCCTAAAATGGGTTATACCATTGTCATTGCCTGAGTGGACCAAGTAAATGCACTAAAAAGGCGCACCTGTTCACACGAGAAGTCGGCAGGTTTTTCTGATACTTCCAGTACCCTAGGATTGGCCACATTGTGGAGTGACCGGATGTGCGTCACGTCAGCAGCATGAGAGACTCGGGTTTGGATACCATGTTGAAACAAGAAATAAACCGCATACCGCTTTGGCCACTGGGGGCAGTGTTTCGCATTCTGGTAAGCAAAGACCGATTTCAGCTAAAGAAAAGCCAACTTACTGTTTCCATTTTCAGTATGAGATCAGTCTGCCCCCACCCCCAAGGTCACTGTGTAATTCGCACCCTGCATAGAACCACTGCAAAAGTTGATTTTTAAAGAGAAAGAAGTGGAAGAAAAAAACAATTAGAGTTATTTATTTATTTTTTGGTAAATGATACTCGGACACCGCTTTTATTCACAACATATGTTTATTTAAAAATAAATAAACACATTTGGGGGTTATACGGCAGGGCTCTTCAACTACTTTCTTTGGGGGCTAGAGTCTGTAAGTTTGCATTCCCCTTTTGTCTTGTAAGTTTTATATACACCTTTCAGAATTTATACAAATATAAGAGATAAAGATCATTTTTTTATTTAGTACTGGCATTCAGATTCTACATAACAGATATTTACACAAAGTATAGTTTGCATATTGTTTAATGTTGCCTTCTTGAGCATCAATGAATGTTTGCACCATATATATATCCAAGATGCAGTATATTGTGAAACTCCAGTCCCAAATACTCCCTAATAACCAGAAGAAAAAAAAACAAGCATAAGACATAACACTTAGTACATAACACAGGACTTCTAATTATAAAGAAGCCTTAAATACACTTGGGGACACTTATTTTGAAATATTGGCGGGACCTCCAGTCACGTCAGGGCTCTAGGCAGCCACCTATATCGGCTAAAGAATGAGCTGGCCCTGAGTATATATAATGAGGACATAAATAGATACTGTAGAGAGTGGATCAATATGCGTTAGTGTTTGCATTTCAAATAACTGAATCAAGTTTAACTGAATTACACGACTGTTAGTTGAGGGATGTAGAGAAACCCTCTGAAACTCAATCTGATTGTTAGTCACTATGTTGGCCTTCATTTCCCTCTTACCAGAAATGGGATTTTAGGATTTTTGTTCAAACTGACCAATTCTCATCCTCAGACGGCATGACAATGGGACAACAGACCGCCCGCAATCCATCCGGTGCATATTGCGCACAAAACTGCCAAGCATTTTCTCGATCTAATAAACTCTAATCTGATTTCCGGGATTAGGTGCACACAGGGTTTTTTTAATCAGTCTGTGCAACCCATGGTGGCTCTCAGTAGCAAGTAAACTAGATATCCACAAGCATGTATGTTCTGCTTTGTTGTCTGAGTAATCAGTACTTATACTTCAGGACAGAAATTCTGATCACGAAGACTATAGACCTTTTCTGCATTTTCTTTTCAGCAAGCGTATTTACATGCACGATTTTACACCAGTTACACTCACACTGCTCTATTATTGTGGTGTAATCCATTTCGGCTTAACCCACCATAAACATCATGTTAAAAACAAAATGAACTGTGATTGATTAATAATAATAATAATACATTTTATTTATAATGCGCTTTTCTAGTACCCAAAGTGCTACAGACAGATGCAAAAAAGACAAATAAAATAAAAAATTTCTGTAATACAGTACAACACAATAAATCATTCTAAACAATACAATAAAACTAATCAATACAATAAAATACTAGTCATCTCAATCTATATAAGCAATTTTAAAAAGATGGGTTTTTAACAACTTCTTAAAACTGTCTAATGTGGGAGCATCTCTAACAGCAAGAGGAAGTGCATTCCATAATCTAGGTGCAGCAACTGAAAAAGCTTTCTCACCCATAGATTTTAGTCTACAAAGAGGCTGCTGAAGAGTAAAAGAATCAGCAGAACAAAGAGAAGGCATGTAAAAGGTAACTAAGTCACAGAATTAAGAAGGGGCCATTCCATGCACAGCATTGTAAGTTAGAGTGAGAGTTTTAAAATCAATACGCGACTGAACAGGAAGCCAATGCAAACTATAAAGCATGCCTGTGATGTGCTGACGTGATGGAGTAGAAGTGAGAACACGTGCTGCTGAATTCTGAATATACTGTAACCGTTTGATAGACTTAGCAGGTAGACCAACAAATAGTGCGTTACAATAATCAATCCTGGAAGTAACAAACGCGTGAATAAGCCTTTCAGCATCAAGCAATGTAAGGAAAGGCCTAATTTTAGCAATGATACTAAGATGATGGAATGCAGATTTTGTGATACTCTTATTGTGTGAATCTAATGTCAAATGAGCATCAAAAATCACACCAAGGTTACGAGCATGAGTAGATGGAACTACGATACTATCATCCATGAAATAGCTACCTTTGTGAATAGCTGCTGGTGTGCCAATGAGAAGAACCTCTTTCTTTGAACAATTCCGTTTTAAAAAATGATGGTGCATCCACATTTTTATTTCCTGCACACACTCAGAAAAAAGTGTAGAGGTAACATTGATATCGGACTTAGAGCTGATATAGATTTGAGTATCATCAGCATAAAAGTGGAACCCTAAGCCATAATTCCTAATAATTTGCCCCAGAGGAAGCATATAAATGCTAAACAATATAGGACCCAAGACAGATCCCTGAGGAACACCATGACAGACCTGTCCAATGTCAGATTTGTTGTTTCCCAAAACAACAAAATGGGAACGATCAGTTAGGTAAGACTTAAACCATTTAAACACAGTACCAGAGATACCAAGCCAACTCTCATGTCTATTTAGCAGAATGGAGTGGCACACCATGTCAAATGCTGCACTCAGATATAACAACACCAAGATGGTAGAGGCTCCAGAGTCAGCTGATACAAGCAGGTCATTCATGACTCGAACCAAGGCAGTCTCTGTACTGTGTCCCTTTTAAACCCAGATTGGAAAGGCTCAAAAAGCTTGTTGAGTAACAAGTGTGAGTATAGTTGTGTCGCAACGACATGTTCCAAAACCTTAACAAGAAAGGGAAGAATTGAGATAGGCCTGTAATTTGATAGATCCAGGCTTTTTAAGGACTGGTGTAATAGCTGCAACCTTAAGAGCTTCTGGAACAATACCAGTAGTAAGCGAGGTGTTCACAATGTTCAAAATGATGGGAGTTATTGATGGCAGATATTGCTTTACATGTCAGACAAACGGTCTCCTACTGTCTAAGTGGCCGGTTTAATGATAATATTTCTGCGTTGTGGACCAGACCTTATGCCAATACTCAAAGGTTTGGATATCCGAGGTTAAAACTGAACCATGGATAGTAATCTTTGTTGTGACTCTTCTGTAAACCTCTGTAATTGTGTCTGTAGTGACTTAAAAAAACAGCTAATTTTGGAAAGAGTGGAGATAAAACTGGGTCATGATGCCAGTGTGCTGTTGCGGGAACTGGGCCAGTGTGACTGGAAGGAAATCTAACAATGACGTCCCCCTTATTTCAGGAAATATCAGGAATTAGATTACTGATTATTATGTTTATGACATAAAATGAACTTATTAAGTAATTCAAGCTCAAATTAGGGTAAAATTAACGGGCAATATGAAAATGAAACACATAATGTAATTTTATGCATCCATGGCAGTGAGTGCAGCTGTTGTGTTAGAAGATCCTGTAGTAACTGTGGCACTTGCAAGAAAGCAAAGCTCCTAGTTTTGTGTAGATTGTTGGCCAGCAAAAATATCCATCGTGATGGGCACTTCCTATACTTAGCACACATAAACAGTGAAAGCAGAGACATTCAGAGGGATTTATGAGTACTGAACATGTGATTGGCGGTGAAAGCTCGCTGGATGACCTCGGCAGCAGCTAATTCTGAACGTGTGAAGACAGATGGGAGAGGAGAAATCAGATTATTGCTTTGCATGTTTTAAATTTAGCATCCAGAGGCGCATACATGTTTATGTTTTTCTGTAGATTTTGGGTTAATATGGTATTAGTGATCAGTGTTTCCCACAGGATGTTGTGAGACTGTGGCTGGTGGACCTTGGACCCTCTATGGGGGTCTGGGGGTATGCTCCCCCGTAAGAAAATTTTGTACATTTTCAAGTTAAATGCATCAGTCTGGTGAAATTTGAGAGGAAAATTAAGAGGCTATGAAGATATCTATGAAGATCTTTGTGCTCTTGTAAACAATTTTGTGCTCTATTAGTAATTTAGTTTACTACTAGAGTTTAACGCAGTTCACAAATGGTCAAAATACAAATTCGACTAGAGCATACATTTGAGCCAGGGCTCGACATTAAGCACTGTCATGTGATTGTCCTCCGGACAAGTAAATTGGTCATTCACTTGTCCGAGTAAAAAAGTTACTTGTCCGGAGAGAAAAAAGGACATTTAAGTTACATGCTCAAGTAACATGTCAAAGTTTATATTGTATATTTTTCTAAAATTATGACCGATGACCAACCTAATACTGTACCTATGCAATCAACTCAATTCTCTCTGACAGAAATGTAAACTGCACTGGGTAGGGGAGAAGGCTGTTGGTATGGTAGTCAAATAAAGGAAAGCCTCCATTGCCATCATTAACAGCAGGGGTGCTCACACTTCTATGGAATGAGATCTACTTTTTCATCATGTTATTGCAGCAAGATCTACCATGTACAATAAAGGCTATACATTATCACAATACCAAAATTTCAGCAGTCGGTAGTGAAATCTGACGATTCTCAAAACCAGCTTCAATACCACAACAAACTAATATGTTAATTATGGAAGAATGGTTTCAAGTTCTTAAGTAATTATTCAAGAATAGTAAACAGTCAGTAATAAAATAACAATAAAAAACAGCAATGAATAGAAATGGATTAAAAATAATAGAACAAAAAATTGCATTTGGAATGCCCAATTCCCAGTGCGCTCTAAGTCCTCGTGGTGGCATAGTGACTCGCCTCAATCTGGGTGGTGGAGGACGAATCTCAGTTGCCGCCACGTCTGAGACCGTCAATCTGCGCATCTTATCACGTGGCTTGTTGAGCGCATTACCGCGGAGACATAGTGTGTGTGGAGGCTTCACACCATCCATCGCGGCATCCACACACAACTCACCACACGCCCCACCGAGAGCGAGAACCACATTATAGCGACCACGAGGAGGTTACCCCATGTGACTCTACCCTCCCTAGCAACCAGGCCAATTTGTTTGCTAGGAGACCTGGCTGGGGTCACTCAGCACGCCCTGGATTCGAACTCGCAAACTCGAGGGGTGGTAGTCAGCGTCTTTACTCACTGAGCTACCCAGGCCCCATTTTCTTGTTTTCTTGTTCTGGTTGTTTGACTATTATAATGACACACTAACTAGATGGCAGCAGGTCTATTAGCTTACATTTATACATACAAGTCCGACATTTTAATATAAATCTGTTTTTTTCTCAGCTGTTTACGTTCACTTTAGACATCACTCTCTGTGTTTACATGAATACCTCACCAAGATGGGCATTTTGGCCGAATTTTGAAATGTGTTTGACTGTTCAGGTGCGCATTAGCGTGAGCATTCTCAGAACACATGTGCATGTTCAGCACACACACACACACATGCCTGTCAATCAAACAGGGTGCAGCTGTTACTAGATCACTAGTGAATTATAAAATTACATGTTCTGGATTACTTTCAACAGCAGAATAAGAATACAAACTTTATAATAAGTGACAGGCCTAGGCTATCACAAATATAGTCAGTTATTTTTTCGTTATTTACATTTTAATCAGTTTGCTTGTCTGGTTGGGCAAGTAAAATTCTCTTTCACTTGACCCTTCAAAAATCCACTTGTCCCAGACAAGCTGACAAGCGGACAAGTGTTAATGTCGAGCCCTGCATTGATAATTATAAAATTGTGTTTTGACTACTGGATAGCTGCTGTGGATACTGTAACGTCAGTTAACGTTACCTACCTCAAACGATGTAGTGTCCTCAAAATGCCTTGGTGTCTCGGATAGAGCCAGGTGGTTCCAGTGTCTGTGTGTGTGAGCATGCATGCGTACAAGATCTTTTATGTTATTATGAGAAGTATAAAAATATTTTCGGTTCATTATGAAACTGTGGCGGCCCACCACAGTCTAGGTAATTAATGGTAATTAATGAGTGATAGTTGTTTTATAGTGTGTTACAGTGAGGCATCTCATGCCATGTTTAGTCCTGATGTAGCCACTGGTGGAACTTTATTTGCATAAATAAAGTGCATTCCTCTTTCGTGTGCAAAATACATCAGACGGTCAGTTAGTGAACTGTGCCACATGAGGTTGAGACTAAGCTGTTTTGTAATTCTAGCATTTGGGATCAGCTTCCATGGAGGGAAAGAGCATAATCTCAAGGATTTTGCTGTCTAGCATAAACAGCATAATCAAAATATCCGGCCAACATCAAAAAGTTAAATCTCAGACATCAGTGATCAAGAAGATTAACCAAGAAATGAACTGGTACAAATGACATAACCAAGATTATTTTCCTCTGTCAAAAAAACACAGTAAGCAAAAATCAGTGTACTATTTCCCACAATCATATACTCAGGACACATTTGCAACTTGTTTGACAGACTTATGGCAATGTGGAATTTTTTGTGGTGCTGCATATTGAAATAATTGTTTACATTTGCATTTATGCATTTGGTAGGCATGTTTAAATTTATGTGACTTACAGTGATATACATTTTATCTGTTTGATTCCCAAAGAACATGCAAAAACATGATTTTGGGATGCTCTACCAGTTCAGCTTCTACAAATACTTCTAAGGAAGTTTTTGTATCAGTAGTTTTATCCTATTTGAAAGATTTAGATGAAAGATGAAAACTGTGACATGATGAATCCACTCCCTTTATATTCAACCTGAAACCCAATCTGATATTCCTGTGACAAAATTCAAGCATTCCTCTTCCATTTAAATTAAGATGTTGTAATTTCTCCGATGTACAAAATCAAATATGAAGTGACAGGTTATGACTTTTATTCATCAACAACAAACAAAAAGAAACCAGGCCACCATGAGCCATGAAACTCACAGTTTGATCAATCAAAATTTGAGAAAATAAGATGGTGTCTTCAATAAAATAATACACTGATTCTTGAGATAAGGGACAAAACATGCCCTACATAAAAGTCCTCTTAATGTTTAATGGAAATGTGTATACTCAGGACATTAATTAGTTATATAAATGCATGCTCTATATTTGGAAGGACGTGTAACTGAACCTGTCCTCAGCAAGAGGTCACAATGTTAAACTGCCAAACAAAGTGTTTAAAAATGCAATAAATTCATAAATATAAATATCAAATTAAAGGTAGGGATCTGTAGGATATCAAACAATATATAAACTAAACTTTAACTGGTAGTTTCCATTAAAAAAAGTACCCTCCCCCTCCATGGGGCGGCTCCCGATGCCCCAGAACAACAGCAGAACCAGCCATGCGAGGGAGGGCAGGGGAAACCAAGAGGGTGGTGCAAAGGTGGGAATGGGGTCCGGCAGCCAGGGAGGGATCCAGGAAGGGATCGAGGTCCGTAAGCCTAGGAGGAGGCTTGGGTTGTGGAACAGGGCCTGACAAGGCAGAGTGGCATATAGGAATCTCAGGGGGTGGAGCCGCTGGAGACTCAGGGAGCAGAGCCGCAGGGGACGGAGTTGCATTGCACTCAGGAGGCAGGTGCAGAGCATTATGAGGCTCAGGAAGTGGAGCCACAAGTGGGGGAGCCACAGGAGGCAGAGCCACAGGGGGTGGAGCCGAATGCAGCTCAGGATGCAGAGGTGCAGGTGGCAGAACAGTGTGCAGCTCAGGAAGCAGAGCCACAGGTGGCTCAGGGAATGGAGTCTCAGGAAGCAGAGCAGTATATGGCTAAGGAGGCGGAGCCACAGGAGGAGAAGGGGGGAGCCACAGTATGAGCAGCAGACGGAGCCGCAGGAGGATCATCAGAGGGCAGGTGTGGGCACTGCCTCGTGGACCGTGGCAGGCATGGGCGCTGGCTCGTGGACCATGGCAGGAATAATGGGGAACTCAGCTGTGGAATCCACTGTAGGAGTGTTGGCCTCCATCACTCCTACAGTGAAGTCTGATCCGCTCAGCAACAACACCAGATCAATATATTTGTCCAGAGTCTAGGGGCTTTTGCCATAAGGCATGAGAGACTTCACGGACACATTTAATCCAATCCAGAAAAGGTCCTTTAGAGCCACGTCATTGAAGTCCACTTCGTTGGCTAATTCACAAAAGTTCACCACATATTCCTCCAGAGAGTGATTCCCCTGACACAGATAAAGAAGGCTCACTGCTGGGTACATTTCTATCGATCAGGTCTTCTGTCATGCTTTAGATGGAAGGAGAGACAAACACAGGAGTTGGAGTGAACCCAATTGCAGTGTGTTTAATGACAAAACAAAAACTATGTACAAAACTACAAAGAAAACACTGAGCATTATAAAAGGTAAAACAAAGAAAAATAATCATAACAAGGCTAAACAAAGAAGAATAACAACCTCCTCCTCCTCCTCCTACTCCTACTCCTACTCCTACTCCTACTACTACTACTACTACTACTACTACTACTACGCATTAAAGGATGGTGATCTTAAACGAGAGGAGACTCGATAAACAGAGTGAATGAGGGGAGTTTATATAGAGTCCTTGATGAGGTGATTGGGAACAGGTGTGGCTGATTAGAGTGAGGGTGAACTAGAGCAGTTGATGGCTGGAGTGGTGGAGACAGAAAAGGGCGTGACAGACACAAGGTCTGGTAAGTATTATATTTTTTATATTTTAAACAAACAATGTTTAAGTCTCTGTGGTCACGGCTTCAACATGTCAACATCTTCATTCCCATTAAGATAATTTTCTTAATTTTGGCATTTTAGTTTAGGTTATAGAGGCAGCTTCAACTGAGGAAAAAAACAAAAAGTTCCAGTGTACAACACATGGATAAGATGGAAAAATATTCAATTTTGTCAACTCTGTCAGAAATTCCGGAGTAGTGTCCGGAACACAATAGTGTGAAACAGAAAAAAAAATATATAGAATCTATTTTATCCTTTAAATCCTTTACTGAACACTATTATTAGATAATTAAAGACTTTACACTCTTGTTAGATGGATCAAGTGAATAAATGTCCATTTTCAGGAAAAGCATTTAAAAAAAAACTTGTTCGTTAGCCGAGACTTTGTCCACAAATATATCCATTCCGATGAATTTAGTGTTAAAATAATAAAAACTAAGATTTAAAACCTGTGTTGTCCCTTATCTCAAGAATCAGTGATTTTATGTTATTCATGGGCAACCAAGAACCAATCACAGCCCTTCTAGCATAAAGACATGAAAACATGACCTTGAAGGTGAAGTGTGTAATTTCTGCGCTATTAGTGGCACAAATAAAATTTATTTTTATTATATTTTTTTCAAAAATAAAATGTGTTTTCGAACAACATTTGCCAACACCCCTCATTATCATCACACCCTTTCGCACTCTCTGATTCCCTGTGAACAAATAGGCAATACTAAATAAAAGATGATAAACATTTAACGTCGTATTAAACAATACTACTATAACATATACACACTGGACAGAAAGCGTTGCAGAGGAATCTGCTCGTCCGATAACACCGCTGGATTGAACGGCAGCTGGTGTGTGGGGGATCCAGCACAAGAGGTATTATGGTTCTTTGTGACTAGTAAGCATAACGATACATATTCCGAGTATTTTACTAATTTATCTGAAGCTCAACAGTAATGAACTTGAGTGTAGCTTACCTGTTGAGAAGCAACACACCGAGAATCGGACCCCAAAAATTCACTCAAAGTCCTCCACCTTGTAAATGTTCACTCTGGTTTTACTCCGTTCTCTGTTTCTGTCTTTTAGCAAGTCTTTGAATTTTGGTGAATCTAAGTTTTGTTTCCTCTGTAACACGTCTGCCATGGACGTTCATATTCTCCCAGTTGAATCGTTTACAACAAGTAGCCACGCCCCAAACTCATGCTTTAGATTGAGATAGAAAGGGGTGGGTGGAGCTGTGCATGCCGCTCAAAATATAAACATCAATGTTTTGATAGTGCCTTGGAGGCTCAGTGTTTACACTTTTGGTGATATTTTGGTCCTTCAGCTGAGAAGCACTGGCACAGGAAGCATGTTAGAAGTAATGAGTGTGTTTGTGAATAAAACATGACAGTGTAACCTACCATAACCCACCCTAAAGTTTAAATATTCACACTACTGCCTTGGTTTTAGCTCAGTAGTAGAGACTGTAGAGAGTGTTGAGTAAGGGCTTGTGTTCTGCAGCAAATTTTTACTACATGTTGCTGTCCAGATAGATTGCTTACGCTGTTTTTTTTTTGTTTGTTTGTTTTTTTTGCACCATCATGCCAGTTTAGAGCTTGTAGTGTGAGTGGTGAACCAACGGTCCTTAATTTGTTTATTTCCAAATAATGTTTTTTTTTTTTTTTTTTTTCTGTTTTAAAGTGTAATTACATTTTATCATCAAAACACTGTCCAGTTAAATGAATTAAACTTAAAATTAAGTCCCTCCCTACATTTTTTCTCATTGAACATTGCACTAAATACATGCATATACTGTACATATATAGGAAGCCTTATTTACATAAAAAGTGGGTGTGTTTGTGCTGAAAAAAATGACAATGACTTAATATACGTGTGGCACAGCACTACACCAGTACCTGGTTAAACTGAATTGTGCGTGGATACTGAATAAGATGCAAGATTTTGCGCTGCTATACCGCACGCTATAGTGCCTCAATAAACTGTTTAGTGAATTTGTCCATGTATTGACAGCTGTGAGAAGATTATCTGCAGAACTCCTGTCCTGAATCTAGTGACACAATTATCACAGTCTTCATTTACAATCTCTTAATCACCATTATGTCATAATGCCTCTTCATCATCTCATTATGTAATGAAGGTTTATTTGAGTTTATACATTTCACAGTTGAAGACAAACTCTCTGCTCTTGGTGTGTATTCTTTAGAAGCGTTGTGAACACTAGCAACAACTCCTGCTGTTTAGTGTAGTCAACATCCTGGATTTAGCATCTAACCGCTTGTGCGATGCAGTATGTGTGCGTGGGATACTGGTTTACTGCACGTGTTGTCAAGGCAACAGTTGGCAATGCTGTCAATAGCTCCTGCAGGTGACTCATAAATACCATGTGTAATGTGTTCATTGTGCATTCGTCATACTTCATTGCAGTTACAAATGCTGTAGGACATGGAAAAGCACTGTATTCTTCATAATACTACTGTACATATCTGCCTATTCAAGTATTTTTGTCACTAAACATTTTGTTGTGTAAGCATAGGGTAAATATAATTGTTTTTTTTTTTTGTTTTTTTTTTGGTGTTTCTTGAATGGGTGCTTTTGGCCCTGTGGACTCTCTTAATAAACTCTCTTACAATATTCTTTTCACACTCTTGTGGAAATTGCATTTTAAACATTTTAAAAAGAAATTTGCAGACTCCTATATTTAAATTATAATATTTTCACACTTTTTGCATAATTTGACATCCAACTGGAATGTGGACATTGGAAATGATTTAAAAATTGAAATCCAATTAGATCGAAAATAGTTTTGATTGGATGCACGATAAAAAAATATTCTGTTCACAAAGTGATATATGGGTCATTGATAAATAAAGTTGTCTTTGATGATAAAAATGAGAAATCATCCTTAAAATCTAGTTTAAAGTTCATAAAAATAAACTGTGTCCATGTTTGTTTCACACATTTTTGAAAAACATTTGTACTTTTATTATATTTTCTAGCGTAAAAATGTAAACATGAACTTTTTTAAAGGTATATATGTATATATATACACACACACAGTATATAAATTGAGTCACAAATAATAGGAGTGTTTTCTTTGGGTTACTCAATTTGTGCCTTTTTTTATAAAAATGTAAAAATATGGGGGCCTGGGTAGCTCAGCGAGTAAAGACACTGACCACCACCCCTGGAGTCGTGAGTTCAAATCCAGGGGGTGCTGAGTGACTCCAGCCAGGTCTCCTAAGCAACCAAGTTGGCCTGGTTGCTAGGGAGGGTAGAGTCACATGGGGTAACCTCCTCGTGGTCGCTATAATGTGGTTCTCGCTCTCAATGGGGTGCATGGTGGGTTGTGCGTGGATGCCACGGAGAATAGCGTGAAGCCTCCACACGCGCTATGTCTCCGTGGTAACGTGCTCGACAAGCCACGTGATAAGATGCGCAGACTGACTGTCTGAGACGTGGAGGCAACTGAGATTCGTCCTCCACAACCCAGATTGAGGCGAGTCACTACACCACCACGAGGACTTTGAGCGCATTGGGAATTCCAAATTGGGAAGAAAAAGGGGAGAGAATTTTTTTCGAAATATCTGATATTTTTTAAAACATCACACAATCATGAGGGTCTTAAATGGTCCTCTCTCTCTCTATCTCTTTTTTTTGTCACATGAAGCAAAATGGCTTTCTGCATGTTTTTTCACCACTTGAGTTTGATTTGATGGACAAAAGTTTTTCAAATATTTATAATATTTAAAAACAAAATAGTTTCACTGCTTTAAAAAAAAAAAAAAAAAAAAAAAAAAATATTTGAATAAAAAACATTTATTTTTTTCAAGAATTTCAGCTCCAGACAGTTACACCACATGACATTTTTTAACTTTTTATAAACAAATATCAAAATGTATTTGAACTACGGAAAAAAGTAGAGGTGTATTCAAGTAATTATTTTGTGTGAATTGCAATTTGTAATTATTTTAAAATAAATTAATAGATTGAATAACTTAAAAATAATTAAATAACTAAAAAAATTATATTGAAATGGTTTATGATTATTGCACTTTTGTTTAGATTACCATTTAAAAACAGAGTAATATTGTTATGATGGATTTTTATATCTTTAGATTTATTTAAGGCTTTTGAAAAGTAGCTACAATTGATGAAGGCATTGCAAAATGTTTCCAAGATACTTGTAATGTGACCTTCACATAACAAAAAACTTTAATCTGTCACTCTATAAAAATCAACCTTTTTAACATACATGTCTCAATTTAAAGGAGTGTCTACAAGACAGCATGCTTTGCTTGCCCTTTGTCATTACCACTTATGTTAATAATAATGGTAATCTGTGTCGTCTTTTACATCCACAGGTATTCTGACTGCAAGGATAATGAGGAAAAGAAGGAACTGGAAACGACAGTGTAACGTGAAGTGATGGATGAGTGAGAGTGTTTGAAGAACCTCTGCATCTGATCCAATGGCGAAGAAAGCTCGCACTAAGGGCGAGAAGCCTGAGGCGCTCATCTCTGCCTTACAGGCAGCCAATGAAGATCTCAGGTCCAAACTAACTGAAATTCAAATCGAACTGCATCAAGAAAAATGCAAGGTAGGCGTACAACAAAGCATTTTCACTCATCTACACTGGATTATTCAGAATGGATTTTTTGTTTGCCCAGTTACATCACCCTCATGTTGTTCAAAACACATATGACTTTCTTTCTTCCATGGAACACAAAAGGAGATGTTATGCAGAATGCAAGCCTCAGTCACCATTCACTTTCATTGTATGGAAAAAGAGGAGTAAATAATGACAGACTTTTCATTTTCAGTCTCTTTACTTCCTGAACCACTTCACATAAGACTGTTACACCAGGATAGCCACCAATCTTTTCCAATATTCTTGCCTTTTTCTTAGAATTTAGAGCTTGCAACAACTTCTGCACCTTTAGTTTTTGTGATCGCAATGATCCTTCATCAAGGTTGGAAGGTTTAGCACAGAATGTGAACATTACTGGTCAGTTCAAGTGTTGCGAAAGGAATGCAAGCTCACCTACTGAAGAGTACGAGTGGTTCTGAGCTTCTGAAAACCATAAAGAAACCAAACCTGAGCTGAACCAGAACCTTTGAACAACGTTCAAAGTGATCTTTCATGCCCTTTGACATATAGAACACACTTATAAAAACTTCTGTCATTTGAAATGGTGCCTGACTTTGATCCCCTTCGGCTTTCATTTAAGTAACAGCCACATAAGAGTATGTTTAACAAAACACAATGGCCCCAAAAGTATACTTGAATGAATGTCACTGCATTATAAAATATCAAGATGACACAAGCATACTTTCAATCAAAACATTTCACAAAAAGAAGTTTGTTAGGTTTTTTTCAACATATTGTCTAAAATTAAGACAAATAGTGTTGGACAATATGGTTGTCAAATGAAGTTTTCCAAACTAAGTTTGG
The DNA here is from genome assembly GCF_019703515.2 of Myxocyprinus asiaticus. Classification (NCBI taxonomy): domain Eukaryota; kingdom Metazoa; phylum Chordata; class Actinopteri; order Cypriniformes; family Catostomidae; genus Myxocyprinus; species Myxocyprinus asiaticus. Next base: position 6,373,387 of record NC_059383.1, on the reverse strand, counting down.
GAGGAGCTTGTTCATTTAATCCGACCAACCACATGGCCAGAGTGAGCGTATATAAACAGCTGCTTACCTCTTTGCTGCAACGATTCTTCCAGCATTTGGCCCCGCCCACTCACCCACGACAGATCCATGCGACAGTTTTAGATGACCCCCTACTCTGCGTAAAGCATTTGCCCTCATCAGATAAGCTCATCCCTTGCAATCGCTACGCTATTCACCAAGCTGCCGCAGCAGGCACTATTTTCATACTTCGTGGCAACACCAGCTGCCAATTTATCTGTTGTTTTGCTCTGTCTTTCTTTTATCCTCTTCTTTCCTCACCGAAGCAGACCTGGCATCCAGGCTGCCTCTGAACAGGCCACTGCTTTGCTATCTACCTGTCGTACAGCCCCCAATGGCTGTGCATATGTCTTCTCATCCTATTTTTCTGCCCGGAGCAGTCCCTATACAGCGTGAGGCTGTCTCCGCGAATGGCCGCTGCTCTGGCTTCATGCCACCTGAGCTCTATTACAGCTTTAATGTAATGCAGGGGAATCAAAAGAGTAACAATTTAATTCAAACATTATTCCAACGCACTCTAGCATTGCAGTCCGGTTCTCCCGCACAGATGATTCCTGTCAGCCTGATTGCCTCGCTGTGCAGCTCGTTTAGGGCATGTTCCAGTTAGAAGTGATCGTTCCCATGCCCTATTCCCTTCGAAGACTTTACCATCAACTGTGAGATATTTGGAGGGCTAAGAAGTGGGTGGCTCAAAATTCAGAACTCACTTTTAAGCCTTTATTATCTGAAGTTCCGTATGAAGTTATCTTCCAACAAACTATCATGATTGTTCTCCCTTCAAAGTGCCCTTCGGAGTGTGATTTATCCCATTCGGAACACAGGGGCAATCATGCAACAAGCGAACTTCCTTTCAAAATGACCGCTACTCTAATTACAAACATCTTTCCAAACCAGTGCAGACATTTTAGCGTGAGCTCGCTGCCACAGCAGCATCTGTTCTGACCATGCTACAGCTCACTACGGCTTTATACAGCTTCTGTCGGAACAGACCAGGTCACGCTCCACAACTCTTTCATGAATTATTCCGCAAATGTGACTTGCCGCCTCGCAGCATTCGAGCTCACCTCACCACGCAGCTCCGATAACCACGAAGCAAGCGTTTATACAAATTTCTATTCATCTCTAGACCATTACATGACTTTCTCTCCTACTGCCCAGGACAAACATTTCACGCAGGTGAAATCAACCCATCATTGTAATTTTACAGACACATCTTCTCTACTTTGTCCGAATCATTGGATTCAGACTCTTAACAAGCTTGCCCATAGAACCTAATTGCTGTATGACTTTAAAGTGTCTCAGCAGTCTGCCATAATCTCGTGCTCCACCCAAACTTAAAGTAACGGGTTGAAATCAGCACTGGATGATTCGGCCTCGCATTTTGCTTCATCCTCACAATATTTCAGTTATTCTGTAGAATTTATTACAGGCTATTAATATAAATACGTCGTATTTGTTCACTACACTACTGCAAAACGGTGCCCATATAGTATTTATTAAATCCAGTTCTCAGGCACAACCTCCAATGATTTCGTACGTCCTTGTCAGAACTAGACGAGTCACCCCATGCCAATAATACAGAGTTAATTGAAATACTCGCATTATGTTGGAGAACAATCTACAAAGCTCCAAACCATATGCTTAAGTTAAATAAATATCAGACCACAGATTTTCATCTTAGTACTTAGTTTTAGGTGCCATCTAATTCAATGACAAATCACCACTTTAAATGATGTTGTACGTATGCATATGCAAGCATGTATCCTGACATCACTTCACAAATGTTCCAGATATTTAATCTAGCAAACAATTTGTTTAAGGTGTCCGCAGACACTACATTTAATTATGCCTCCCTCAACAAGTGTTTGAACAGGGAAGCTTTGTTTCACATGTGTTCGCAGGTGTCTTGCAAAATCTAATCGTGCAAAAAAAAAAAAACTTTTACTAGAAGTGCTTTTGCAGGGGATTCAACTGCAGTGTAACACAGCAGTGGTTCCACTAGCCCACACTGGAACTCATCTTACCATGTTCTCATTTACCATTCCAGTTCAACCACTCAACTGCTCAGCATTGTTTTAAACTCTGCTCCTGCGGAGCCCTTTTACGATCCTGGCTCAACTATTCATCTAATAATCCAATCGCCAGTGCCATTTAATGCTAGGCATTTCTGCAAATGCATGTTTTAGATATTACTGTTTACATTATCCGTAAATGTCATATTATCCATAAACCCCGTCCCTCTAGGAAGCAGCAAGTAGTGGTAGCCCTACTGCCAATGGTTCCAAAAATGTGCACCTACTATCAGAGTGCTGGGGTCAGCCTTGATCTCAGCAGAACGCAGATACCGGCCCAATCTTGAGCCGCCGCCAAGCTCCAATGTTAGCTGCAGACCGATGCAATCTATGTCCAACCACGCTTCAGGTTCCCTGGCCACATTCACTAATGGTTCTAATACCAATCCACTGAAGCTTCAGCATTTTACCATGCTTCCGCCGAAGCTCCTTTCGTCTATGCCTCACCGCAGCTGTAACAAGCCCCAACTTTGCAACTGCAAGTCCCTTTCTCCTCTAATTCATACTTACCACCCTGGTACCCCACCGCAAATCCTCTCCTCGAGCAGTGCACTCATGCTTGGCTACACTGCAACCGCAGCGCCACTGCTATTGGCTCAATACATCTCCGAAGCGGCGCAAATGCGCCGTACACATGCCCAACCATGGCATGTCTTTCAGGCCATGGGTCTAAGCATCCACGACACCATAACACGATATGTTTTCTGCTTAATCATCTCATATCATGCCACTCATACCAAACAAACCAATACCCACCTAAGTGATTTACAACAAAAGTTTCAGGTCTCCCCCAAACAGTTCACCACAAGCCTACATCTCTGCATCAGTAATTTTAATTCAAATATACTATAAGCTCTCCCGTCGAATGCAGCTCAGGCTCTCCCGTTCAAATGCAGTGAGAGTCACCATGCCCAGACCATGGGCTCTCCCGTTTAAATCACAGTGCGAGCTCTCTCATGCAAACGCTGCACAGGCCCTCCCTTGAGAATCGCAGTAAGGGCCCTCCCGTTTGAATGCAGCACAGGCTTTCCCGTTCGAATCGCATTACCTCAGTAACATGATCAACGCGTCACTACAGCACATTATCAATTTGAGCGACAGCTTTAATTACTGAAGCATCTTTGTATTCAAATAGTGTGTGTTCGGTGTGAAATAGTGCACATTATCCAACATGTGTCCATGTTAACTTGTGCCTCACTTTCACAACGATGAGAAAATGACGTTCAGATTTAATACAATGTCATAATCGGACAAGACCATCAGCTTGTGAATGTGAGGCACAAGTTAACATGGACAAATGTTGGCTAATGCGCACTATTTCACACCAAACACACACTACTTTGAATACAAAGATACTTAAGTATTTAAACACCGCCTAAAATTGATAAAGTGCTGTAGTGGTGCGGTGATCATGTTATTACTGGTCGAGATAAAAAATGATGCCTCAAATTTTTTTTTTCTTTTTTTTTTTCTGCTGTTTGAGCTAATCATGCCATTTATTTCAATCTGTACAAGGATGCCAAAATCATGTAGTAAGTTTAAATTTGTTGGACAGTGAAATGTTGAGTCAGGAGCATGATTTTCAGAATCGACGAATCTGCAGCCAGTCGTTCACATCAGGAGTTGAGGGAGTTAAAATGGAAGGTCACCATTTAACATGAAAACCAGCTGAACTGTAACACCGGCGCTCTCGCTTGCTTCCGGGTGATCCCAAGGGGGGCGTGCATTTAACGATTAAGGAGGAGCCATTTCATCACTATTTTCTGTTAAAGTTGCTATGGAAATGTTAAATTTTAATATGTTCATATTTTCTGGTCATGATATCCCAAATCTGTTAATTGTTTAAGTAGTCTGTTGTTCATTTTGCCATATGATTAATTGTTGGTATTAAGTTGGTATTTTTTTATTTCTCACCCTATTGCCTAATTTGTTTTATTCCTGGGTATGTTGGCGGGAATTTAGACTACTTAATTCAGTCCCTCACAGCCTTTTGGGGAAAGTGCAAGGGGGTAAAGTGAGACAGATCAAACCAGGTTTTGCTGTTTGGAGCAAACTTTATTTATTAAAGTGTAAATGAGCAAAGTGTACGCAGAATATAGTGTTTGTACCTATTTTCTTCTACTGTTTTTTTGTTTTTGTTTATAGCATATCGTTCACTTCAATGTAAATAGCAACCCCTATCCTTGCACTGACCTCAATAAAACACCTTTTGGAAATATATCCATTTGGAACTCTTGCCTATCTATCACCACCCTTGACCCCTCACTGTTACTCTACGACAAGAAAATTGCCCATAATAACACATGCAAGTTGCCATCAGCTACAGGTGGAAAAACCTGTTTAGTGAATTCACCATAGATTATTTTATTAATCATTTCAGTGTAGGTGAACCCCAGAAAAACACTTTGTGACACTATCCCCATGGATTGCAAACTGCATTTTTGATGTGTGTTTCCTGATGAAAACATTCAGATCAGTGTACTGTCAGTTCTTCAGTGTGAAAAGAAGCTCATTGATCCTGTGACAAGACAACAAGATCCCAACCCAACGACTGAATGATTTTTTCAAACACCACGGAAGTGTTTTTCCAGTTGCTAGAGTAATTTACTAAGCAGGGAGTTGAGTCGGTCAAGTAGAGCTGTCACGATAATGAAATTTGGCTGACGATTATTTGTTAAAAAAATAATTGCGATTATGATGATTATTTTTCTGTTTCAGGGCTATGGCGATTAATTGTTTCTTTTAGGGCTTTCACAGTTGTCTCATAAATTAACATATTTCATATTAAACTTCAAAAATATAAATCAAATAATAAAACAGATTTCCTTTAAGACTTTAAAAAGTTATGAATGAAAAATAATGTTTTAAATATCAAAATATTTCTAAATACTTAAAATATGTCTCTCTTTTTGGTCAACTGTAGTTTTGGTCAGCTTTACATTTTACACTGTTGTTTTGGAACTCCTGTATTTTATATTATATATTTTATATTAAAAATAATAAATATATATTATACGTATTATGCATATTATGCAATAATAAAATATTTCTCATGAAGCAAAACTTTTGAGATTTTGTTTAATAATTTTATCACTCCACAGAAATAGAGTAAGATGCAAGGAGCCGCGATCAGACGATTATTTATTTAAAGTCATTAACGCTCTCCCACTGGAAGAAGCAGCCATGAACTCTGAACCTATAGAAAAGTCAGCATGTGAGACACTGGCTTTAAGCAAGTGGTGTCAAGGTGATTTTTAGTGGATGTATGAAGTCAATTTCTCTCAAGTTCACACAGATTTCCTAGCAGAGTAACCACAGGTGGAGTTCAGCACAATAACTACAGACATGTTCCACTAACATTTCAGTAGTTCGCACGCTAATGTAATCCTGAAGAGGATAGTGTAAACTTGTTTTGGCTCGCTGTCCCTGGCGGAGGTATCGAGGCTCGAGACTTGAGTGGGTGAAAGGAAGGAAGAGGGGTGAAACCTCCGCTGCCCATCAGGTCTGCTCCTGATGAGAGCGCCAACCCTATTTTTTAGTTGGGGGTTTTTTTCATCGTTTTTCTTTATAAGGATGCCTTGTGGCCTGTCCCCCAGCCCTGTGTTTCCAATGTTTCCTTGAATGTTAGCAAATTTAGATAAAAAAAAAAAAAAAAAGAAAGAAAGAAAATAAAAAACATTTAAATAAAAGCTAGTACTGTATTTAGTATTTATTCTTTCTATGTATTTTTTAGGACTGTCAATCCATTAACATTTTTAATCAAATTAATTACATGATATTGTCATTATCCTGCCATCTTGGTTTGGTTTTTGTTTTTATATTTATTTTATTTTTGGCTTTTGATCCTGCCCTGTTCTCCTTGTTCTGTTATATGCTGATGTGTCTTTGTTGAGCACACCCCACTGTTAGCACTTGGTTGTGTATGTGTTTCGACTGTTCCCTAATTCCTTTTGTGTATGTATTCCTGCCTCATTTCTCTGTTTGTTCCTGGCTCGTCTTGTGGTTTTTCCCACATGTTCAGGACTCCTCTCTTGTTATTCTCTTGGATTCCGGTCTATTTATTTTTCTTTTTTGCTATGTTTTGTTATTATTTTGTTGTAATAAAGTCCCCGCATTCATCCCATTCTCTGCAATCAAGTCCTTTTTTCCAGTTCCTGACATTACGAACCAACCAGTTTGGATTCAACGGGCATGGGTTTTATTTTTTTATTTTTTATTTTTTGAAGGAAGCTCCCATTCAGAGGTCAGCACCTCCCCACAGCATTTCCATCATGGGCAGGAGGAAAGTTCAATTGAGGAGTTTGCCCAGGAGTTCTTGGAATCTCCTCTGGAAATTTGATGAAGTGGCACTCAACGATCCCTTCAGTGCAGGTCTGAATGAGCCCATCATGTCTCAGATGCCTAGGGGACCTGAGCTGGAGCCTGATGGAGTTTATTTTCATCTACACCCATTTTAGAGACCTTGCTGCTGATAATGATGCCTTGAGTGACCACTTGCTTCTTCTTGAGGAGATTCCTCAGCCGTCCTCTGAGACATGGAGCTCTCCTCCCATTGTCCTCCCTTCTAAAATTGCAAGAAGAGGAGGAGAAGGAGATGGTCTACAGTTCCTACAGGGGTTGCTTTTCGAAAGGTGCCCGCCCTCACTGCTGCAGCCCCCTCAGAGGTGCCCGCCATTGCCACTGCCCCCCTTGGAGGCATCCGGCCAGGTGCCATCTGGCTACTCCAAGGCTGCCTGACTTCGTCCCTGCTCCTGAAACATCTGACCCTGCCCGCTTTGTTGAGCCGCCCACCTGGCCTCCAAACCCCGCTCCCTTCGATATGTGCAGAGAAAGGCCCCCAAATAAAAATAACTTAATATGTAATAATTAAATTATTTATAAATAATTATATTTAAACAATTATAAATATACACATATATACAGATATATATATATATATATATATATATATATATATATATATATATATATATATATATATATATATATATATAATAATTCAGATAATTACGTAAATACATTAAATTATTGTGACTGATGAGTTACGAATTGATTAGACAAAACAATATTTTGTTTATTTCCATATCATTGAGCATAAGCCTATCAATGGCCTGCAGTCCACAGCAATCCATTTTACAATTTAATTAATCAATCTGTCCGAGGTAGACTTATTATAAAGGCTTTCTATATGTACACCTTTTCTATATGTCTCACTTTTCACCGCATCATAAACAAAGTGTTTTAGGATGCTGTGTTAAGTTAAATGTAGTTTGAACCATAGAAAAACACATCTCGATACCACTCCATGCGGAGTTGCGCTTAGTCCAGCTGCGTTTGAACACAAGAACGCATCATCTTGTGCTGTCTGATGTCCGTAAGTGTGGTTTGTTGCCTAACTGTAGTGGCGCTTACTGCTGCCTACTTTCTGGTACTCATAAAAACATGAAGGTGGTACTTCAAGTTAAGTCATTTATATTTGTATAGTGCTTTTCACAACACACATCATTTCAAAGTATATTTCTTTTTATGGTCCGAGGTAATATTAACTGCATATTTTTTTTCCGCATTGAATTAACGGGTTAAATCTATAGCCCTAATATTTTCATGTTTAAGTGGAATAAAACATACCATACAACATGGGATACTCCACTGGCCACTGCCTGAACCTCGGACTTCTCTGCAAATGATCTGCCACAAGCTTCCAGCTGGACTGCAGTACCCCTCACTGACCTCTGCCCACATCATCTTGGTCAAAGGATAGACTACGTTCTCCTTAAATGGAATACGTAGATAATAGATTAATGCCAACTTTCTTCGCCAAATTAAAAAGGACACTGCATCTGCACTTCCGCTGTCATTTCGGAATGGACTTCATGCACTTAATGATTAATCTTACAGTTCATACACAATCCTGTTTCAAACATTGCTCACCAACATCTACTCAGTTTACTTACATAAAACAAGACTTGCATTACACATAGATAACCAGTTTTGGCATTGTATTCATGCTGTTTAGCCAGAGGGGAATTGGCTCCCCCTGTGAGCCTGGTTTTCCCCAGAGGTTATTTTCCTCCATTATCTACATCTCATGGAGTTTTGTGTTCCTTGTCACAGTCGCCTTTGGCTTGCTCACTGGGGGTCTAAAAAAAAATTTTTTTAAAGTATGATTTTCAATCAGGTTTTTCATTTAACTGCTCAGTTAAGACTTTAAGACATTACAGACTTCACAGCATCATTTTCTGTAAAACTGCTTTGAAATGAGTGTGTTGTGAAAAGGGCTATACAAATGAAAAAAAAAAAAATGAAATGAATACATTTTTCTTATTTTTATTAAACTTATGTGTCAACCCTTTTACCATCATAACTCCCTCTTATTAAAATGATCTACATTTCCATAATCAAAACTTTATGTTATGAAGACAGTAAGTGCAAATAAGTTTTTCCTCTTTATTGATCACTTTCTTATTTGTTAGGTTTGTCAGTAGGGGACAATCTTAAATTGTCAAACTTTTTGTACTCAAAACAACTGATAATTAAAAAGTGGATATTTAATGAAATATCAACATTAAATTATCTTTATAATAAACAACTTGTTGTGTCATCATGACCTAGAGCATAAATCTAGCAATGGCTAAATTAACACTAGAACTGTCAACACTGTTGCTGTGAACCCTGTTACCCTGTTACTAAGGCATGAATTTATTCCAACATATATAAAACAATTTCAGTGTAGCTTGAATTGGCACAGTGCAATTTACTAACACTAATTTACTAAAATTTACTAAGACATTCTTTGTCTGATATAATGTTTAAAATCTTAAAGAGATTTACTTTAAAAATCTCCTTTTTGAAATGGAAAAGGAATTGATTTCGGGGAATGACACAAACAGGTGTATTATTTTTTCGTGCAGTATTACAGCACAAAACCTGCATCTTATTCACTAACCACCAGCAATCCAGTATAAATAGGCGCAATCAGTGCTAAAATAGTAATGCTCCATGAGTATCTAAATGAAGTCATTACCAAGCTTTTCAGCATGAACACCTCCTTTAAATTAGACTCATTATAGATTACAAAACTAAATTAAGTGCATGGTAAATTAAGTGCATGGTAATAACTAAATTTGTGTTCAGAACATATTTTGTGGGCCTGTTTGTGACGTTGCCTAATTTACATGATTTGTTTAACGAATCGGACACTAAGGCAGCACAGAAAGTCATGCCAACTTTTTGGAAAAATGGCTCAGAAAAGTGAAGTTAGTTCTGAGAAAAGCTCTAGCATCATTTTCTTTGTAGATGACACATGGTTTGATATATTATTATTTAAAGCAATGGCATTCAGACATTTTTAAGTGTGACTGATATGTTCACATACTTTTTGGGGACAATGTACATGCCATCATAATTTACAATAGCACTTTGTGTGCATCCGCTACAATGCCATCCAAAACTTTACTGAGATGTTGGATGATCTTGGGTACTAATTTCTGGAGTACAACTCCTTAATTGATGTCTCTGCTTTTCTTGCCCTGCTAGAACAGATATTGGCTAAATGCAGTATTTATTACAAAACACACTAGCACGTGTCAAGCATCCATGTTAGTTTGGTTAGTTTGGCCTGGCAGCTACTCATGAATTTGTTTCTTCAGGTGACCAAGCTGGAGCGAGAGAAGGTACAGGAAGGAAAGCGCATCCGTGAGCAGGAGCAGCACAGGCACACTGTGACATTGACGGAGCAGCGCGCCCGCTGGCACGAAGAAAAGCTTAAGGAGCTTGCCTCGCTACGGGAATCGCTAACAAAGCAGCATGAACAGGAACTAGCCCGTACGGCTAAGATCAAAGAAGGCGAGATCCAGCGTTTGCGGACTGCACTTAGTGCACTGCGCGATGGCAGTGGCGAGAAAGTACGTACTGCGCTAACGCTAGAGGCCCGAGAGGAGGCCCGGCGATTCTTCGACCAGGAGCGTGTAAAACTGCTGCAGGAGATAGCGGAGCTGAAGTCCACCAAACGGCAGACGGATGAAGCGCTGAACACGGTTATTTTAGCCGACAAGATGAAGGCGGGTGACTTGCGCTCTGAGCATCATGCACACCAGGAACAAATTACCAAAATTAAGTGGGACTGTGAGCGAGATATTCGACGATTGGTAAGCCATCATTCTCATTCTTGAGGTGCAGAAGCAGAAATACTTAGTAATTTTTTCTTGTTTTCGAGTGAAAATAAAATACATTTACTTGAGAAACAAAATGGCATAAGATATTACAGCTGAAGTATGTAACTTTTTCTGTGTTAAAATGCTTTCTTCTATCCAACCTTAATATGCAGATAAAACTGTAAGTAAGCCATTCATAGGCTAACTTTCTCGAAAATAAGCACTGTGTCTCTGTGGGGCTAAGAAAACCCTCTGTTTGTTTTGAGCGACCCGTCTATACAAACACAATGATATTGACTTGACCAGTGGCATGAGTTGGGGTGGGACTATCTCTTTGATGGGGGGGGGGGGTTGTAGGGACATATTCAGAAAGCTGTTTTGAAAACAAAGTTTATCTTTGCAATTCCATTTGGTGGCACTAGTGGTGCAGGAATTACACACTTCAGCTTTAAGTCTTGTTTTCAGAGATATGCAGTGTTAGGTAAGTTACTCTAAAAAAGTAATTAATTACTTCCTACTAATTACATCTTCTACAGTGTAATTAGATTACTGTACTAATTACTCTGTCTGAAAAGTAATTGCATTAATTATTACTAATTACTTTCTAAAGCCCTGATCAACCTCGACCAGATGAAAAATACAAGGATAGACATGAAACTGTTTTTTTAATTCTTTCAAATAAATCATATAACATCAAATAAATAATTCATGAACTGGCCAAAGAAGTTAAGGGGGCTGCATTAAATTAGAAAACATAAATTTTAAAATTAGACGTTAAATTTACATTTTAAATTCACTATTGTTTTATATAGAATTGTTCAATACTGATACTGTAATACTGTTTTGTCTATACAGTATTAATGCAATTACATCAGAAGTAACTGTAATTAAATTACTTAAAAATTAAGAGTAATCCCTTCACTTTTTTTCAATGAAAAAGTAATTTAATTACAGTAATTTCTTAGTAATGCATTACACCCAACACTGGAGATATCTAACTAAATTTAGTGTATTTAGGGTTATGCTTAAAACAATAAATAACTATTTGCCAATAGGGCTGGAAAAACAAACTCGTTTTCGCTATAAATTAAAGGAATATTCCATGTTCAATACGTTAAATAAGTTAAACTCATTCGACAGCATTTGTGGCATAATGTTGATTACCACAAAAATTAATTTTAGACTCGTCCCCTCTTTTCAAAAATCTGGGTTACAGTGAGACACATACAATGGAAGTGAATGGTGCCAGTCAGTAAACGTTAAAGTACTCACTGTTTCAAAAGCATAGCCACAAGACTTAAACAATATGTGTGTGAACATGATTTTAATGTGATGAAATCGCTTACTACCTTTACTGTGTAAAGTTGTATCCAATTTTACAACGTCGTTACCATGACGATGTAATGACGTAAACCCTAAAATGACCATAAAAATGGTGATTTATGCAACTTTACAGTTCAAATAATACACAAGTTTAAACAGAAGAATTAATGTAAGTCAGTGGCCTCACTACATTATGGGTAAGTGGGGCTGAGGCCCACCAGATGTGGCGCTGTTGTCCAATGTAAATTAATTTTTAGAAATAATATATTTTCTGCATCTTAAACTTGTTTTGTGTCCATTATAAAACACACATAATAATCGATATGTGTAGGGCTAGCCCGTCTTCATCAATATAAGGGAGATTTGCAGAACATCATTCGCATGTGTATAAATAGCCAATAAAAAGCTTTGATCATATCTATGTCAAGCTGACATGATCCTTGGAATTTACCGCTCTTTACTGTAAATCCTAATAGTTATCTCAAATTGTAAAAAAAAAAAAAAATAGTTTACTCTACTTAATCTTAATTTTTTACTATTCTTACTAGTTTTAATTAAGTTACCATTACTCTCTAAACCCTAAAGTTGTCGTTAATAAAAACATTTGTAGTCCTAATTAAACAGTATTTGAAATGTCACATTTTGGAATAATAGCTCAAATATACACAGTACTGTACAAAAGTCTTGGGCACATTAGATGTTTCACAAAACATTTGTCATAAGATGGTTATTTATATCTTCAGCTTTAGTGTGTCAATAGGAAATATAAATGTTAGACTCTCAAACATTACTTTTGCAAATAGAAAAGATTAGAATAGAAGAACAGGGAGCCCTGCAACAGATGTCATGGCCCCCACAAAGCCCCCACTGAACATCGTGTCAGTCTGAGATTACATAAAGAGACAGAAGCAATTGAGACAGCCTAACTATATAGAAGAACTGTGGCAAATTCTCCAAGAAGCTTGGAACATCCTATCTGCCAACAACCAAGAAAAACTGTGTCCAGGTGTACCTAGGAGAATTGGTGCTGTTTTAAAGGCAAAAGTGCTCACACCAAATATTGATTTAGCTCTTTTTCTGTTTACTGGGCTTTGTATGATGTTAACCGGTTAATAAAAACTTGTGAATTTATGTCATAATTTTTTTTAAGAAATCCTCACTTTGAAAGTGTTTCACAAGTGCCTAAAACTTTTGCACAGTGCTGTACATTCTTTAAACTTTGGCTTCAAGTATTACTAAATCAAAATTATCAAGTAAAAATTTGCAGCTGTGTGAAATACCCATAAGCCCTTGCGCTTGAATAAAATATGTCTGTTTGTTCAAAACAAGGGAACTTATGTTGAAAAATATCAATTGTTATTTCAAAATGTATAAAGTTTTAATTCTTATGACTATTGTTGTTGTTTTATTGTGGCTGGTTGATAGTTGAACGGAGGCCCTGAACCGAATTGTGAAAAAAAAATAATAATAATTCACTAGGTGAAACTTTTTTTTTTAGGTGTCTTTGTGCCTTCCTGAGCCTGTCCTACAATTACTTTTTTTGCTGTTGGAACTCAATAAATGGAAAACGAGAATGTGAACTGGAAGTGTTTTAATGGGCACACCATCCTGGTAGCATATATCCAAAAGCAACCCACATTATTATACGATTATTAAGATCTAACAATTTGCTTTGAAAACTCTATTCAGTCTATCATGACCTCATATTGTCGAGCTTCGATTGTGATGAAGTTCCAACGTAAATAAGTCTGCACGACTTGGAATCTGTTAAATTCAAGTCATTCTTCTCTACTCAATAATTGTACTTAGAAGTAATGAGTAGAATTCAGTGTGCCATATGCCTAACTGACATTCCAGTCATAATTTCCCTTATACTATATAAGACGTGCTAGAACTCAATCATTAAATAAAAACAATGATACTTTAATCACAGATGAGTTAAGTTTACTTGTAACTAGTATTTTTCATCCTTTCATTCTCAATCACCTTTTTGCCTATGTATTTTAAATCGCTTTCCACTCTTAATTAATCTACAAACAAACGAAAATTTTGTTATCCTGTCAGAATTTATTCCTTGATGCTTACAAGCAAAGTGTGACAACAGTTTCACAAATCACATGCCCGAAGCAGCGCGTGAGTTTGAGCTCCACCCCCTCAGGCCTTCAGAATTTCCACAGAATCCCTCAACAGTGCAAATGAATGAGCAACTAAAGTCAGATTGTCAGATTCACCAGCCAATCAGATTGACTTATTTGTTCTTGGCGGGTGTGATTATTAGGATATGTCCCGGTTGAGGCCTTCTAGCTGGCCTTAAGTGACGCAATCACGCTTTAAGTGATGTACGTAATTCAAGAGCGAAAAGCGCGAGACCTTGCTGACGAGTTGGCTGTCACCACTATCGTCGTTGAGAAAGAGATCCTTATGGATTTAAAAACACGAGATGTTCTGCATGACCGTGTGATTGCTTAATTTATTAAACAGGAAACGAGGACTGATTTTCACTTCAAGTAAACTGGTAAGTGCTTTTTGCACTGTTATAGCAACATCAGGAGTTTTCTAAGTGTAAATTAGGCTGCTGGAGCATTCAGTGTCGGATCAAGTTTTGAAAAGTAGTGCTGCGTTCCATTCAACTCGGAAAGTCGGATTTTACAGCTTCCTACTAGGAAAAGTGCAATGGAATGCGTCTTGAAGTCAGAATTACAACTTGTAGGCTCATGCAGAAATTCTAAACTCTGATTTTGCCGAGATGCAGGGGCATGATGTCACACAAACATGTCGACAATCAGGGAGATATACAAAGTAAGTGATAAACATTAACTTTATTAAGTAAAATCGATAAATGAGTTTGTTTCCACATTACCTGATATTAAAGCTTGTTTAACAAATGCCTGCAGAAACAGGTGTATGAAACATTATAATCTCTTTTGATAATCGTACACCTGAAGCACAAATGCTAGCACTGCAGCACTGTTTATCAGTTGGGTTGCTAGGAGACATCTCTACTGAGAGTCAAACCCCTGCTAAGCTAACGGGAGCGTTGCAGTTCCGAATATCGGGGAATGGAATGCATTTATGGTCGGAGATATCAAGTAGGAATATCCTACATCCAACTTGAATGGAACGCAGCATAACCATGTACCCTGACGAAACGAAATTTATTGCAAGTAATATTTAAATTGCAAATATTATTAGATATAATTTTCCAGGTATTATAGACCTCCTTGGTAGATTCATATGAACAGTCATGCTGCAGTTAAAATTAGGCTTGCTTGAGCATTAAGTGTCATTTCAAGTTCTGGCTTTCGTGCGTGGACGTGTTTTAAAAATGTCAATTGGTATTAATAGTTAGCTGCGACATAATGTATGATGCCCAAAGGCATAGGGTGTCTTATTCATTATGAAACTCTGTTTTCTTAATGGTATAAATCACACTGAAGGCCTAGACTTTAAATGCACGGCCCGCCACTGGTAGATAGGCTTACTGTATATGATAGATTTTTTGACTCCCCAATGCTTGAGCCTGGTGAAGCCAGTGAGTTCTAGGGTGAAAGTTCTACCTGTCAATCAATAGCTGCGCTAAAGCGAGTTTTTTTTTTTAAATTTTTTTTTTACTTTGCCGCTTACATACATGCACAAGTTCACAGAACTTTTTCAGTGTCCCTGATATCAACATAAAGTGTCACAGGTGAGAAGCGCATTTCTGCAGCTCAGTTCATACAGTTACTCCACTAAAATAACTGACAGTTCACAAGATCGTAGGTACATATATTTCTGCAGCTTATTACGGTAAACATATTTGGCATGCTGTCCATACCGGAGGGGGTCAAGCGCTGGACTGGCCTTGAGCTTTGACCTAATGCCAGTTCTGCTTGCAGTACAATTATAAAGTACAATTACAACTACTAGAAGTATCTTGCTTTCCTTTGCCGCTGGCTTTTTACAGTGCTAACAGAGATGCACTTAGTTAGCATGGCCATTGCCCTCTATTAGCTCTCTGAAACATTCATGTTGTACGGCATCAAAACATTTATATTTTAGAGGCTGTGTAGTACAAGAGTATTTTTTTTATTTTATTTTTTTATTAACAAATGGTCCTTTAATAGAGTAAATAAACTTCTCTATGTAAGAGGTAAACTCAGTGTGACTGTTGAACTGTGCAGGTGGATGAAATCAAGGCAAAAGACAGAACGATCTTTGCTTTGGAGAAGGAGCTGGAAACAGCGGCAGGTTTCATGCAGAAGTTGCAGCTTCAGAAGGATGCGCTCGATGAGCAGCTGTTTCTGGTCAAAGAGGCAGAATGCAACCTAGGAAGCCCGAAGAGAGAGATCCCTGGCCGCGCCGGAGACGGTGCAGAGCATTGCGGGAGTCCGGTAAACAGAAACTTCCTTTGTTTCAATGTTATAGAGGAAGAGATTTCAAGCAGACCCTGTGGACCCTTAGGGGTCCGCTAGGGTACTCCATGGGGGCCATGGATATATTAGGTGTCTTTAACTACTGTGGACTTGCATTGCAAAATAAGCATTTGATGCAATCTACTTACTGTATACTTATATTGTATTTGGGTCAGTGACGTGACACTCGTTGTTTTTTTGTATGGATGTATTAAGTTATTCAAAAATACATGAATATTGTTATTTACACAAAACAATTACCTGGATACACCTGAACATGATGAACATCTTTTCAATTTCTTTGTTATCTCATCTTGTCATGAGAGTTATCTAGATATTTGTTCTCGGGCTTAACATAAAAAAATGCCAAGTTTCTGTAACAATCCGGAGATAGAGGAGAAAAAAAAAAAAGCTGAAATTCTTGAAAATGTTCATAATATAAGTAGTTTATTATTATTTGTTAATAAGTAACCAATTTTGTTTCAAAATAATATTAATATTTGAAAAACCTTTATCCACCAAATCAAGTCAGGTGTGAAGTTATTAAAAAAACAGGATATTTTGACATATATTTGAAAAGACACATTTTGTTAATGTCAAATTGAGTAACCCTGAAAATAATAATAATAATAAAAAAAAATTGCCTTGAACATTTTGTTTGAATACTTTAGCAAAATTGATTGTTTATTTAACACATTTTCTTATGTTGCACTAACATAACTTATTTTGTGCATATTTATCACATCAAACCTTATTTGTCTATGACCCACTTACATTTGAAGTACCTGTATGTAAATAAATCTGTAATTACTCTTTAATTACCTTGTAAATTACCCCTAAACCTAATAGCAGCAAATGAGAATCTTGTGCGAGTTTCAAAGAACAACACAAATTTACGATGTAAATTGTACAAAATGAGTATCAAAAGTACATTGTATCAAATACTTTTTTCTTCATGTAAGTAGGTAGTAGCTAAAGGCACCTATTATGAAATGTGTAGAGCTACTATATAAATAGCTTTGCCTGCTTTTGATTTTAAAATGTTGCCAGAAAATGTGCGATATCCGAATCTCCTTGCTGACTCATAAAATGTGAACATATGCATAGAGGTAAGTGAATCTGTGTTTGATAGCAAACCCTGTGTAAAAGAACATACACTGTAAAAAATTGCCAGGACTTTACAAGATTTAACAGTTACAGTAACATCCTGCTTTCAGAATTGTACTGTAAAATCAATGCAGACTGTGCCATTTTCTGTTATAACACAACAGTAACAATTTTTTGTAAAAAAGAAATAACAATATCACACTGCATTGTGGGATAATTGTGTTTTGTCTGAAGTCACCATTATGGTGTTTAGTGTTCTCTTTGAAGTCCCTTTGACTTATTTAAAGTTAATACATGTTTTTCTTTTTCTTTTTTTATCCCCTTTTCTCCCAATTTGGAATGCCCAATTCCCACTACTTAGTAGGTCCTCGTGGTGGCGTGGTTACTCACCTCAATCCCGGTTGTGGAGGACAAGTCTCAGTTGCCTCCACTTCTGAGACAGTCAATCCACGCATCTTATCACGTGGCTCGCTTTGCATGACACCGCGGAGACTCACAGCATGTGGAGGCTCGTGCTACTCTCCGCGATCCACGCACAACTTACCACATGACCCATTGAGAGCGAGAACCACTTAACTGTGACCACAAGGAGGTTACCCCATGTGACTCTACCCTCCCTAGCAACCGGGCCAATTTGGTTGCTTAGGAGACCTGGCTGGAGTCACTCAGCAAGCCCTGGATTCAAACTCGTGACTCCAGGGGTGGTAGTCAATACTCGCTGAGCTACCCAGGCCCCCATGGTGCATTTCTAAGAAAAAAAAATAGTTGTAATCAAACAATGAGGTTGTGATGCTTGCAATGCCATGATGTGATATGATTGATCTGTTATTGCACATAAACTTTAAGTCGGTAACCAGGTATGCACAGATATCAACTCTCAGCATACAAAATTTAACGATGGTGACAATTAACGAACATTGCAGGTTAAATAATGTACATTTGATAATTGTGGTTCTACAATACAGCACTGCTACATTACAGTAATTTCATGTCCCTGTTCACTGCGAAGTCACAGTATACAGTTGTCTTTTAATTGCAATAAATTGTAAAAATACTACTGTAAAATATTCTGTGAAAGTCATTAAACTAGTTGGCAGGAATTTACTGTAAACTCTAAACACTAAACTTTTTTACAGTGTACAGTAATGTACATTAAGAAATACAGTCTCTTAAAAGAATAGCTCATTTGATATTTTTATTAAGAAATACAGTAAAAACAAACCCCAATCCCCCAGTCCGATTTCTTTTAAGAGAGAAACCTCTGTTGTTATAAATTGTGCATGACCTCTCATTTCTAATGTAATTATTGGCACATATAAATATTGGTCTACCCAAATAAACATAAACAAAAATGTTGAAGCACAGATGTATGTGGTGTGTGTGTTTTTAGGACATGAGAAGAAACCAGAAACGCATCTCTGAACTCAAATCCACCATCCGTAAACTGGAAGACCGCAACACAATCTTAGTGGATGAAAGAAATGAACTGGTACATTTCTGTCTGACAGTAATATCAGTCATTGTTTTTTAAATTGTCATAGGACAGAAAAATCTCAAATGTCTTTAATGTCTGAATTGTTTTTCCTAGACAGCAGTTAGATTAAATGGAAACTTTTCCTTGAGTCAGATGTAATCTCATATGTGTCTTCTCTAGAGATTCAGAAGAGATCTCAACGGCGTCTCAAACTGTGCTCAGATTTGCCAAGAGACCAAAGTACATTTCAAAATGAACAAACATTTCTCATCATTTTCTGAGCTATGCTTTTCACTTTAATTTATAGCTCTATAACTCAGTCTTTTTTCCCCCTCTGGATTGTTCTGTTGTTAATGAAGAGTCATCCTAGAGACAGGCAGCGTGTAGAATCTGTACTTTTATAAAGCAACTTCAACTGTGGAACAATTGTGGGGTTGACAGGGCTGTAAAATCCACTTTTACATGTGAAGTGTGGTCTAGGAAACATAACTCTCTTTATATGTCTTATTTGATGATTTACCTTTTTTATTCATTATAAATAATTCACCCTCAATTTCGTCGCTCTTTCTTTTCGTTGTTCTCTCAGTTGAAGCGTGTGCGGGAAGCAGACAAACAGTGCAAGCCTCTGCTGGAGAAGAACAAATTATTGAGCAAGAAAAATGATGACCTGAGCCATTCGCTCCAGAGGATGGAGGATAAACTCAAATCATTAACCAAGGAGAACTTGGAGATGGTGGGTTTCTCCACCTTTATTTACTTTCACTTTAAGCCAAGTCTCTGAATTTCCAATGTAACGATCTTATCTGCAATTTAAAGTACAGGCGCATAGGATCTCAATTGTTTCTCCTATACAGCAAGGAGATTATATGGAGGGCCTGCTGACAAGTGCCCAAAACTCTTCTAAAACCAGCAAACAAGACCAGTTTGAACAAGCTGGGAGACCAGCTAAGACCAGCAAACAATCTTAGACTGTTTAAAGATGTTTTTTGTTTCAGCAGGGGGGACATTAACAAAAATCTTAGTCTAAACATTAACAAACATGAATTCACAAACCGAATCCTTTCGTTGTTTTGTTATTCTGTGTTTAGAAGGAGAAGATCACGTCTCATCCTCCACTGAAGAAGCTGAAGTCTCTGAACGATCTGGATCAGGCCAATGATGATCAGGAGATCGAGTTCCTCAAGCTGCAGGTTCTGGAGCAGCAAAGCATGATCGATGAGCTCACACGAGTGAGTGATTCCTGTCAACATCAGACACAAGTCAAAAGATCAAGCGCTGGACAGTAATGTTTGTATACAATCTGTCTTTCTCGTGCTCTGTGTTTCAGGATAGAGAAAAACTCTTGAGGAAGAAGAGACATAAACGAAGCAGACCAATAAAGGTGCGCTGACTGCAGATTGCCCTCCTTCATTTCTTGTTAAAGGAATAGTTCACTCACCCTCAGTCAGTTGTTCCAAACCTGTATGACTGTCTTTGTTCAGTGGAACAGGAGGCAGAAATAATTTAAAATAATATTCCAGGTTCAATACAAGTCAAGATCAATCGACAGCATTTGTGGCATAAAGTTGATTACCACAAAAATTAATTTAGACTTGTCCCTCCTTTTCTATAAAAAGAGCAAAAATCGAGGTTACAGTGAGGCACTTACAATGGAAGTGAATGGGACCCATTTTTGAAGGGTTTAAATGTGGAAATGTGAAGCTTATAATTTTATAATAGCACTTGCATTAACACACATATTGTTTATGACATGTGGCTAAACTTATGAAAAAGTGAGTACTTTAACATTCAAAAATGGTCTTCTTCATAAAGCTCTAACTATAGTACATAGTTACCAAGTATAGTGACAAAAAAATAAAAACTCCATAAAATCAGCATTAGTCTTTATAACTTGTGTGCTATATTCCATGCCTTTATTTTTGGGTGAACTATTCCTTTAAATTTCTCGAAAAACTCTATGAACTTCGATAATAAAACATTCATATTAATCTTATTTTCCTCCACCCAGAGGCACATTGTTGTAGATACGTTTTATGGGTATGATGAAGAGTCGATGGATTCAGAGACTTCCTCAGTGGCTTCCCTGCGTGTGGATCGAACTCCAGCCACACCGGATGAAGATTTAGATGAGGTGAACTTTCAGAAACATTTCATAAGAGATGATGGAGAGGGGCATTAGATGTTGTGCTTTTCCTTATCACTGACTTTATTACATGCACAAGAAAACTCAAATTACAAATTACTAGAGTCTCTTAACCTTAAAGGGATAGGTCACCCAAAAATGTAAATGCTCTCATCATTTACTCACCCTCATGCCATCCCAGATGTGTATGACTTTTCTTTCTTCTGCAGAACACAAATTAAGATATTTTTAGAAGAATATTTCAGCTCTGTAGGTCCATACAATGCAAGTGAATGGTGATCAGGCCTTTGAAGCTCCAAAAGCACATAAATGCAGCTAATCCACAAGACTCCAGTGGTTTAATCAATGTCTTCAGAAGCGATATGATAGATGACAGTGAGAAAAAGATCAAAATTTAAGTCCTTTTTTGCTATCAATCTCCACTTTCATTTTTACATTCTTCTTCTTTTGTTTTTGGTGATTCGCATTCTTCGTGCATATCACCACATACTGGGAGGAGAATTTATGGTAAAAACATACTTAAATATTGATCTGTTTCTCACCCATACCTGTAATATCACTTCTGAAAATATGGATTAAACCACTGAGTCTTATGGATTACTTTTATGCTGCCCTTATATCCTTTTTGGAGCTTCAAAGTTTTGGTTACCATTCACTTGCATTGTGTGGACCAGCAGAGCTGAAATATTCTTCTAAAAATCTTAATTTGTGTTCAGCAGAAGAAAGAAAGTCATACACATCTGGGATGGCATGAGGGTGAGTAAATGATGAGAGAATTTTCATTTTTGGGTAAACTATTCCTTTAAGTATCCCTTTAATTTTGCAATTCATTGTGCTCCTGAACATGCCTTAGAATGAATGAACTGATGACATTTACTAAACATGATTTGAAATAATGGCAAGAGCTTCTCCAGTATTTCCACAAGAGTAGAAAAAGAATGTCCATGTGTAAGTTTATTCACAATATGCTGATTACATGTATACAGGAACAGAGGTTGCGCTAGAAAAAATCTTTATCCGTCACTCAGACAGACTGAGCTGTAAAATGTCCGTCATGGTCTGTTTTTAGCCATCATACTTGTTTTAACTTTATAAGTACTACATTCAGGGTGTAGCATCCATTATAATGGCATATAATGCATATGACTATGGGTAGGCTTAAATGGTATATTTTTGACTCCCCAAGCACAAGTCTGGTGAAACAAAGGAGCAATAGGGTGAACGTTCTACCTGTTAAGTAACCACTGCGCTCAATCAGGATAAAAAATAAATAAATGATTTTATCCCCTTTTCTCCCAGTTTGGAATGCCCAAATCCCACTACTTAGTAGGTCCTCGTGGTGGCGCGGTTACTCACCTCAATCCGGGTGGCGGAGGAGTAGTTTCAGTTGCCTCCGCTTCTGAGACAGTCAATCCACGCATCTTATCACATGGCTAATTGTGCATGACACCGCGGAGACTCACAGCATGTGGAGGCTCATGCTACTCTCCGCGATCCATGCACAACTTACCACATGACCCATTGAGAGCGAGAACCCCTAATCATGACCACGAGGAGGTTACCCCATGTGACTCTACCCTCCCTAGCAACCGGCCAATTTGGTTTCTTAGGAGACCTGGCTGGAGTCACTCAGCACGCCCTGGATTTGAACTCGCGACTCCAGGGGTGGTAGTCAATACTCGCTGAGCTACCCAGGCCCCCTCAGACAAGATTTTTAAACTTTGCCGGTTACGTGCAGCTTTCGAAGGAAATAAACAAAAGATCAGAAAATGAGGAAATGCGCATACAAACATGCACAATTTCACAGAACTTTTTCAGTGTGCCTGATATGACAATGAGGTGTCACAGATGAGAAGCACACACATCTCTGAAGATCAAATACAAATACTCCCCTAAAATAACTGACGATTCTGTTCTAAATGGGATGTTTGCACTTAGATTAAAAATAAACAATTGGCAGAAACAGTGCTGCATTTTTTTTCACGCTTTCATTTTGTTATTATACTTTTTCTCACTTTATTATAATAAGGTAACACACTTATCATGCAGTAACACACTAACGTAAAGACTGATGTATGCAGTCATTAATTCAGAGACCCTCTCCTTGAAATCCGAACACAACTGGTCAAAAGAGACACATTCTACCTGGTGTTAATGGTGATGGCGCCTGTTAATACACATCTTAATACTACCAGGCAATAAACAGGGCACACAGACACACACACACACACAGCGGGAGTGTGTGTGAGAGAGACATGAAGTCAAAACTGATGCACTTGGTTCAAATGTTTTTCTTTACTTTTTTTATCTCTTTAATTGATGGACAGCATTTGAAATTATCCGTCAGTGTTTCAATACATCAGTAAATGACGGAGAATTTTCAGTTAACGCAACCCTTATACAGGAACATTCCAATAGCTGTGGAGCTTGCAAACATCTTTTTCAGAATAAAATCTTAACTAGAATATAGACCTTATTCAGAAAATGATGTGCCTGTAAGCATAAGTAAGTTACATTTCTCCATTAACTTCTAATTTCTCACTGAGTGTGCCTCTGTTTTCAGTCTTCCTTGGTGTTTTTTGTTTTGTTAATGTCATTTCTTATACTCTTGTCTTTGTTTCTCGGTTGTGTGTAATCTTCAGGGTCTGGCGGCTGAAGAGTCAGAGTTGCGGTTTAAGCAGTTGACGAGGGAATATCAGGCTCTTCAGAGAGCATACGCTCTGCTACAGGAACAGAAAGGAGGTGTACTGGATGCTGAAATGGAAGCCAAGGTAATCCTAAAATACTGTTAAAAGACTGCAACATTTAAATTTACAAATTTCTTAACATGAAGGTTAGAGCCCGACCGATATGGGATTTTTGAGACTGAGACTGATACCGATACCGATTTTAGAGAGGGAAAATTCACCGATTACCGTTATGGTGGCTGATATAGCAAATTTTTGAGCTGGGATGAAAACAGACATTTTCCATGTGGATTATACACCGATTTTGCACCGAAATGACTATGCAAAGGTACTCAGAAGGCTGCTTTCTTAAACAAAAGAATATTTTACATTATTATTATACATTGTCAACAAATTCTAGAAATGAACACTGAGAAAATAATGAATAAATAAAAACACAACAAATAGCTAAATAATCATCAGTGCTGTTTGGTATCAGTCAAATGCTGACCATTAAAATAAAGAATAAATAAAATACGATAAATAGCTAAATAAACATCAGTACTGTTTAGTATCAGTCAAATGCTGACCATTTAAATAAAGAATAAATAAAAATAAAATAAATAGCTAAATAAACATCAGTACTGTTTAGTATCAGTCAAATGCTGACTATATTAATACTGCCGAGACAAGAGAAAAAGAGCGGCAGTGGTGTTACACTATATTCTGCTATGCAAGTTCAGGGGAAACTTTCAATGGTGGAAAACGAGACTTTTAAATATTACATTTTATAAATGCAACGACTGGAATTGTTCGGTTGAAGGGGGTACCAAACTGTGAATCCTGAACAAAACAGTTTGGTAAATACGTTTACTCATTAGCTTCCACTCAGCTGACAACAATGAAAATAGCTACGTGATTAGCTAGTTAGCTATAAGCTCGTTGTCACGGAGAGTAAAAGACGGACGTTGTTTATTTTATTTTCCGGCATTGTGTCTCATCAACTAGGTAATAATATAGCATGAAATCAACACTCATCAGACACAATCCACCACCGCACCATTGTCTGCTGAGCTGCAAAAAGATGCTCTGACTAACTACAGCTGGCTAATATAGCAAACAATAGCAAAGATAAACATAAGTGACTTGGTTGTCAGGGACAGGGTTAACGTTATATTAGTAATATTGAAAAGGGAAAATGATGGGGTCATTGTTTATTAACTTTCCAGTATGTATTTCACAAACTAGTTAGCAACTTACCCACTGCTTAACTCCGCCCTATCTGCAGAGCCACCATCAGCTCAGCTCTGTAAACAATGGAGTCGGAGTGCGCTCTGCTGGACAAACTACGCTATGACACCAATCCTTAAGCATTGTTTTCTGCATTATATGTTCTGAAAAAAGTTTTCATGTTGGCGCGATAAATCGGTCGTGCACTAATGAAGGTACTTTCTGTTGATAAACTATATGCATCAAACAGTGTTGGGGATTAACTAACTCAAAGAAGTGACAATACTTGCAGTAGTGCTAGTCAGATTGTTCAGACATTTCATTTAAAGGGGTCATGAAATGCTATTTTTTAATAATTTAATTATCTTCGCTGAGGTTTACTGATAATGTCAGTCAAGTTTTAAGCATTAAAAGTTTAATAATAAGTGATACTTTTCCACCCTGTTTCTTGCCCTCTCTCTGAAACACTCAGTTTTAGCCTCAGCGTCTCCTTAAACTTCAGTGTTAACGCACACTGTTCTGACTGGCTAACATCGTGCAGCCCTTCAAATTCAGCCGTATTTGAAACTCAACCGGAAGAGAATAAACAAGTTCTCCACAACATTATAAAACTAAATTCAGGGTTTACACATAACACACATCCAACACATTGCATCCAAATATATTAAACTTAACTCAAGCACATCAGCATCATATCTATTCAACAGTCATGACATTTGAAATTTTACTGTCAAGTCCAAGTGTTTTTAACTGCACCATCCTTCAATAACAGTTCCTTTGCAAAGCATGAATCGTATTATGACTGGTTCAAAAGCAGTCCACACACATACATAGTCCACAGCACGATGGCAAACACACATAGGTGCAATGAGGCGCAGATCACCGGAAACATATCCAAACGGTCAAAGAAGTCCAGATAGTGCATGTTTACACAACACCATCATACACCAATGATTAAAAATAGCGCAGATTGGTGAAAGAACAGTATGTTGAGCAGTTTGTTTTCAGTACAGCAAGAGGCATAGCAGCTGAATGAATCTCTTCTTCCAAGTTGTAACTGACACCGTGTCTTTTAAAAGTAGCGCGACAAACGGTAAAATGTTTAGTCTATGACCAAATCTAAACGCATTTTACCATTGCATTATTTTGATTATATTTTCATTTCATTTAAAATATGATTTGAATTTAGAAATATTTTTGGTTTAATTTTCAGCACAAAAAAAATACCTCATGTCCACTTAATTATTTATTAGTAAGGTGGCTGTGTAATAAGTGGCATAAGGGACAGTCAGCTGGTCATTATTGCAAAATAAACCCTGACAGGGTGATCTGGACCCTGATGCATCTGCATATTGCAAACTCAGCAACTGTGTGTTCATAATTTTTTGTGTGTTTGTAGGCCCAAGAGCAGCTCCATGCAGACGCTCAGAGGCATAAGGCCAAAATTGAGGACTTGGAAAAAGAGCTTGCCTTAAAAGGACAGGTACATTTTTTTTATTAATATATCAGGATGTTAGGGAATGCAAAATTGATACACAATGACTTACAATGACACTGAAGAAACTCATTTGGAGTACAGTAGCTACAGTAAGATCTGTCTGATTGGAATGAGAATTTCTCTGCAATTTCTAATAGATTTTTACTGTGATATGGCTCATTCTGGTGTCAATTCCTGTTTGACTCACAGGACTCTAAATGGGTGGAAGAGAAGCAGTTGTTCCTCAGACGCAATCAAAAGCTGCTGGAGAAGGTGTGTGTACAGGGAGACTGTCTCAAGACTTTTCAGTATCAGCACACTGTGAACATAAGATTTTATAGGGTGGCAAAATGTTGATTGACAAATGAAATCAGCCCCACAGGGAATGCTATCTTCTATGTGAAGATGTCATGAACCTGACCATGGGTTGGGCAACAGGGTAACAGTTGCCACTTTTGCACATGAAACCCATTAATTGCAGTAAAATGGCCAGATTGCATTTTGCACATACTGAGCACCATTCTTAAATGTTTATTTTTGATATTAACCAAGTGTTTTTGGCAGGTTGATAAATTGGAGATTGAGAGTGGAAAGCTTCATCAGGAACTTCAGGACTCTAAAGATCAGAATGAACTGCTGGAGTTTCGCATACTAGAGCTGGAGGTTCGATATACACCCCCCCCTTTCTCAAATCAAAAATAATGGTTTCTCAAAACACAGGATCCAGAAATAAATACCATCATTTTTTTCCATAGAGAAATTGATTTTAACAGCATTTTCTAAACCTTTCTAGACAGACCTATCATGAGCTCTGAGATTGTTAAGTGATGATACAGTATATGCTTCTGAAGAAGCCACAAGTCAAAAAAGAAATTGCTTAATTGCAGAATTCCTGGTGAAGAACTACATTACCCACAATCCTTAAGCCAGATCCACCAATGGGAGAAATCCCTGCTACCAATGCAGTAGAAATCGTGGCAAAAGAGCTCAGCAGTTACCACTCGCTCTCGAAAAGCATTGCGAATGATGCAACCGAGTTGGTCCCCTTATACTCTTCTCAAACTAGTGATATATTAGTGGCCTAATGATGTGATGCTCATTTTTTTGTCTGGATCTATTAAGTTAATCAAAAATACATAAAAAATGCAATTCACACCAAAACATTTTGGTTGACAATGTCTTATTTTGTGTTCTTTCATTTGTTTCTTTATAGTCTTTACTGCACACAGTGTCATTTCACCTCTCTTTAGTATTTATTTTTTGTATTATAAAGCGTCCTTGAGTTGTCAGAAAGGTGCTATATAAATAAACTTGAATGCTCCTCTACTTTCCCATTTCTGGGTGCAAAGTCATGTTTCTGTTGTTTAAAGTCTAAAATGTCTTAGTGGTGTAACCGTCTGGAGACAGTAAAAAAATGTAATTAAAAGTCTCATTAAAAGCTGAAATTCCGAAAAAAAAAAAAAAAAAAAGAAATGTCGGCATAACTAGTTTGGAATAATGTTTCATTTTTATTTCTTTAAAAAATAAGCAGTGACATTTTGCCCACCAAAATCAAAGTCAGGTGGGGTAACCAACATGCAGGAAGCCATTTTGCTTAAAAAACATATATATATATAAAAAAACATATATATATACAGTATATAGACCCTCGTAAATATGACACACGTAAATAAATAAATATATATATATATATCTGATAGGAGCGTGAGAGGAGGTCACCGTTTACCCTACAAATCCACCCTTTTTCTGAGGGAGTGAGTGCCCTACAGATCTACTGTATAAAGGAGGGAGTAAAGGTAAATGAACACATGTCTGACAAAACATTTTCCTTTCGTAACACCGAACTTGTGACTCAGATCTGTTGTGTTCTCCTCTTAACAGGACGTGTGTATACCCGACCTCATCAAACTGTTGGATATACTGGGAGATAACGGGGTACGTCGCTGCCTACAGCCAGTTTAACAAATGGACAATTTATCAATGATCTTGGTCATTTTCTCGATTTTTGTCTGTAATTTGTGCAATACAGAGTCAATTGGAAGTATGCTTGATATATCTGCAAGATGTCAGAATTGCCATTATTACAGCTGTCAGAAGAAAGATGCAAAAGTTAATGTGGCTCCTTCAGCTGCTGCATTTGAAACCCCATCACAGCAGTGTTGACTAGTTTTTTAAACATAATTTTTTTTATATGTCAGTGCATGAGACTTTATACTCACTGAATGCATGTGTTTTGTGTTTCTATACAGAATTTAAGGAATGAGGAGCAGGTGGCCATTATTCAAGCAAGCACTGTTCTGTCTCTTGCTGAGAAGGTATGTTTCAGATTATTTACTGTATATTTATAGTTCAGTGGCCCCAAAAAGTACACTTAAGGCAAACTAGAAAATGTCTGAATGTCATTGCATTAAACTTCATTTTGTGAAATGCTTTGCTTGGAAAAGTGTGCCTGTACTATCTTGTATTTGTACTAAGTAAATGCCACTTAATTTGATATTTTGACATATAGTCCAAGGTAATAATTTTTTAGACCCACTGTATTTTCATATTTAATATATTTATGTACAGTACTGTGCAAAAGTCTTGGGCACATTAGATGTTTCACAAAACATTTGTCATAAGATGGTTATTTATATCTTCAGCTTTAGTGTGTCAATAGGAAATATAAAATGTTAGACTCACAAACATTACTTTTGCAAATAGAAAAGATTAGAATAGAAGAACAGGGAGCCCTGCAATAGATGTCATGGCCCCCACAAAGCCCCCCACTGAACATCGTGTCAGTCTGAGATTACATAAAGAGACAGAAGCAATTGAGACAGCCTAAATAGATAGAAGAACTGTGGCAAATTCTCCAAGAAGCTTGGAACATCCTATCTGCCAACAGCCAAGAAAAACTGTGTCCAGGTGTACCTAGGAGAACTGGTGCTGTTTTAAAGGCAAAGGTGGTCACACCAAATATTGATTTAGCTTTTTTATGTTTACTGGACTTTGTATGACATTAAGTGATAAATGAAAACTATTTATGGCATTATTTTTGAAGACATCCTCACTAAGTGCCTAAAACTTTTGTACAGTACTATATATTTCTTTATAAATACACACACATCGACTGCTATCTATTCACGATCTGTCAGTGAAGGCCAGAAATATTTGAACCACGAGTTTCTATGAACACATCACAGATGTTTCAGATGTGTCAATAACCAGCATGTGTGTGTTTGTGTGTTTGTTGTTTAGTGGATTCAGCAGATTGAAGGTACAGAAGCAGCTCTGCATCAGAAGATGATGGACCTGGAGCTGGAGATGGTACACACCACATGTCTAATCTTATATCTGTCACATATGCATTTAATTTATGAAATTCATTTAAACTCCAAAGAGATTAACTCTTTTTTTTTTTATATGACATCTGCATCTGTGTGTAGTTTTTCTGACATTAAACAATCTCATTTTTGGGTGTTTCGTCAAATTTGGGCAAAGTAAAATCTTGTTAAAACATCTTTCATGCTCTCAATAATTTTTTTAATTTGTCGACTAACAATGTCCAACAGTGTATGTACATGTATCACTGGAGATTTATGTCATTTTTTCTGAAAGTCATGTAAATTCCCATCACAGTGTGATTTCCAGCACATCTCAAATTCTCTTTTGTGTTTAATTGAATTCTGTGCTGGAAATGACGAGGATGGAAATGACATTTTTAATGCTTTTATTGTAAAATGACCAACTCCTTTGTCTTACTAAAGCATATTTAACAGCTAACATTTTATGTTTCCTAAATGCACAAAATTAAATAATATTTTCACACTTTATGCTTAATTTGGAAAAACTACAGCTTGATTGGAAATGACGGCCAATAAAAATATTCTGCTCACAAGTGATATTTACCTTGAATTTTCTTCAAACATCACTTGTCTCATATCTCATCTCAAGCATGCTCTTCACTGACACTTTTGTCCACTTGGTTAACAAGTACACTAACTTTGGAAAAACTTCATTATTACCAAAATTGATTGGTGTGATGAAAATGACATCACAACTGTGCGACAGTTGTCTTTTTTTTTTTTTTTTTTTTAACGGCTTTAAATAATTTTCACATAAAAAATATTGAAATGGTTTATGTTTATTTCACTCTTTGTTTAGATTAGCATAGTTATCAACATATAATAATTTGTATTATTATAAATAATTTTCATAGTTTAATGTTGAAAGTCTGGGACAAGACTAAAACAGTCAAATCTGTAGATAAAATCCATTTGAAAAGAAACAAAAATAAACGATGAAGGCCTGGTTAAAAAAAAAAAAAAAAAAAAAATCTGAAATCTGAAATCTGATCCTTTTGATGAAAATTGAACACCTGGTGTATGAAATGGCCCCAAGTTGAAAAAAGCAAAAAAAAAAAAAAAAAAAAAAAAAAAAAAAAAAAAAACATCTTTATATGAGGAAATAATTTTAGTTGAAGTGTCTTATTTATTAGTGTGGTCTGTGAAATGGAAAATTCCAAGCACATGAAACCATATAACAGATGCAGATAAAATAATATAAATATTTTTTAAAGTTGATAAGTTAGTTGAGATTGGTGTCGATTAAGTTCAAAATATTTCAAATGAGCTCCAGAACAATTTTCAGACAGTTTCATTTTTCAACTTCCCTTTATCTTTTGGATTCGTAAGTGTTGACTACACTGAATAATGAATAATGATTATTTTTAAACTGTCAAGAATTATTATGTATTATTCTCTATGAAAAATAGGTTGTTGGCTGGTATTTGTTAGCATCTATCATCTACATGCTACTTAACGGTTTAGATGACAGTATTTTTAGGATAGTGTGCAATAGTTTGCATTAGATGTAAAGGGGATATCACTGTATAATAATGTAGTAATTTATCCTTAAACTGGACATTGCTACAGTGCTTATTTACTTCCTCAGTGTAATTGTGTATTCTCTATTTATAGCACAAGAATTACATTGCAAGATTGACATAACAATTAAATGAGTCTGGCATTTTATAAGAGTCAAAACAAATGTCTTCAGCACACTAATGGCTGTGTTGATGTGAATGTGTTTCTAAAAGAAATGACTCTGTGATGTGCAGGAGATGTTCTGTAAGCAGAAGGGGTATCTGGAGGAGGAACTGGACTACAGGAAGCAGGCGCTGGACCAGGCCTACATGGTACAAATATTTCTCTATACAGTATCTGCACAGTTCCTTAGTCATTTCAACCATTAATTGTCTTCAGACGTCAATGGACTTCATTTCTTTGATGTTATATCTGTTATCTTAAAGGTGAAGTGTTGAATTTATTGGATATTCAAATGCATTTTCTTTAAGGATCTACCTGATCTAACTCAACAAAAAAAATTATTTAAAAAAAATTGGTGTCACCTAATGTAGTCATATTGATTTAGACATGTTAAAAAAAACAGGACTCGAATCAAACAAGTTACTTTAGATGTTACCACATGAGGCACATTTTTTTAGGTTAACATTTTCTTTTTTCAGTGTAAGTATAAATAAGCCATTCGTCTTTTATGCTATCAAATAACCAATGGCATGAGTTCAGGTTGGGACGATCTTATTTATCCAACTAATGGCAGACGGGGGAGTGTTTGGGAAACCTGTCTGAAAGCAGTCATTATTTCTGCATTGTTTATTGATGCTAGTCATGCAGCAAATTGCACACTTTAATTCTGTTATTTTGTCTTTGCTAGTCTTTGTTTTTGCTTGTCTTTGTTAACTATCCTGGGTAGTTAAAGGTTATATTGCTGATAATGTAGTATTTTATCGTTAAAAATTAATTTTTCCATTGGGTGCCAGGAATAGTGTCTCTTTGCAAACTTCAAATGGATCAGTTGAGTTTTTTATTGTAACTGTATATATGTGTGTATATATGTGTGCATATATGTGTGTGTGTAACAGCAAATCCAGGAGCTGGAGGCGACTCTGTACAACGCATTGCAGCAGGATAAAGTGATAAAGTATGGAGAACCGTTGGATGAGCTGCAGAAGGATGAGTTGCGGATGGCGGTTGAGAAACTGCGCAGACAGATGCTACGGAAGAGCCGAGAGTACGACTGTCAGGTGCTGCAGGAAAGGATGGAGCTGCTCCATCAGGCTCATCAGGTACATGTACAGCTGCAGAATCCTATTACACCAGAACAACATGCTCAGAGACCAGTGAACAGGCAAACTTTCTCTCCAGGTTTGGGCATTTTGTAGTCTGTAAATACATTATACAAATAGTTAAAGGGTTAAATGGAAATGGCAAGTAATATACTTTACACTCTACTTTACTATGTTACACCCTACAAAACAACTTAACAATAACCAATACTGTTTTTGTCATACTTTTTTTTATCATCGTCACATCAAATATCATCTGAACTTTTCACAACTGAATAGTGTGATGAGTTTACAACATTCGTCACTGATAAAATTACCAGCAGTGAATAGATAATATCATTTTTTTTCCTAGTCAAGCTCATCTATTATGTGTTATTAAATATTTATTAGCATATTAAAAGTTATTATCCAATAATTACAAAGGACTAGAAAAGTCATGGAAATTAATTGGTCAGTACCTGTCTTTTACAGAAGGGTGCAGCAGATCTTAAAAGTATTTCAGATAGTGTTTCAAACCTCTAATGAGCCAATGAGCCTGAGTGATATGAGGCAGGTGTAGGGTAATCAGTCTAGGCATGTGGGCACTTGGGAAATGTAGTTCAATGTTAATATTCAGGTGAGTGATACCTCCGGTGGTCGATTGAGGCTCTTCACCGGCGTTCGTGACAGATGACTGTTTTTGTCAGATATGAAAAATTAGGGCTTATCTATCAGTAAGGCTGATCATAAAGTGAATGTATAAAAATATATTAAGACTTACAAGTATATTCAGATTTATATTTATATATTTGGAATTGCAACTATATATTCAGATTTTATATTATTATTTCCTGTTT
This sequence comes from Myxocyprinus asiaticus, assembly GCF_019703515.2. Classification (NCBI taxonomy): domain Eukaryota; kingdom Metazoa; phylum Chordata; class Actinopteri; order Cypriniformes; family Catostomidae; genus Myxocyprinus; species Myxocyprinus asiaticus. The sequence goes on along the minus strand of NC_059383.1, from coordinate 6,340,328 downwards.
GGCCCCCCCAATGCATATACACTACCGGTCAAAAGTTTTGAAACACTTGACTGAAATGTTTCTCATGATCTTCAAAATCTTTTGATCTGAAGGCATATGCTTAAATGTTTGAAATCAGTTTTGTAGACAAAAATATAATTGTGCCACCATATTAATTTATTTCATTATAAAACTAAAATTTAATTAAAATTAAAAATAAAAGTGAAATTGATGACTTTGACCAAATAATAAAGAAAAGCAGCCAATAAGTGCCCAACATAGATGGGAACTCCTTCAATACTGTTTAAAAAGCATCCCAGGGTGATACCTCAAGAAGTTGGTTGAGAAAATGTCAAGAGTACATGTCTGCAAATTCTAGGCAAAGGGTGACTACTTTGAAGATGCTAAAATATAACACAGTTTTGATTTATTTTGGAATTTGTTTAGTCACATCATAATTCCCATAGTTCCATTTCTATTATTCCATAGTTTTAATGACTGTACTATTACTCTAAAATGTGAAAAAAAAAAAAAAAAAAAAAATTATAATAAAGAATGAGTAAGTGTTTCAAAACTTTTGACCGGTAGTGTATATATATATATATATATATATATATATTATATGCCGATATCTGAAATGGGCTCACAGTAGCCTTATATTTGCAGTGTGTTGTGTGTAATGTCTAAAGCCAGTTTTTGTCTCAATGCAGAGGATCAGAGATCTGGAGGATAAGACAGATATACAGAAGAGACAGATTAAAGATCTAGAGGAGAAGGTAAGACAGATTTATAACATCTCCATTGCTCTGTTTTTGTTACTAGCTGTCAATTCAAATACAGTATGTCAGCCTAATTATTACTGTACAAAAGATGTTGTGATCACATGAGCATCTCTGCCTGGGTTCTGCAGCAAGTAGAATGTTAATAGTACATACAGTATTTTTGTGATGGGGAGACAAAAACCTGGAGATTTGGGTGAAAGTTTTGACTTTTGTTTTGCACCTTTGGACCTGGCAGCTCATGTGTGCACAAAAATGATCATTCTCTCATCATTCATTCACTCTCATGCCATCTCAAACTTGTATGACTTTCTTTCTTCTGCAAAACACAAAAGAAGATATTTGGAGATTTGAGGTGTTTTTGTCCATGCAATGCAAGTCAATGGGGTCCAATGCTTTTAAGCCCCAAAAAGGACATTACGGCAGCATAAAGGTAATCCATACGACTTGAGTCATTTAATCCATATTTTCTGAAGGTTTTGGGTGAGAAACGGACCAAAAAAAACTATTTTTTTTCACAATAAATCTTGATGTCTGCATTGTCTTTTGCGCAATCATGATTTGAAGCTCGATTACACTTTGTTGTGCTTGACGCATGCGCAGAACACTGTACACATGCGCTGTGCACACTCTCTGAACATGCGTCAAGTGTAAGGAAGTGCAGTCGAGTGTCAAATCATCGCCAAGGATTTTATGTCTTTTTTGAAGCTTGAAAGCATTAGACCCCATTGACTTGTATTGTATGGACAAAAACACCTCATATTTCCATCAAAATATATTTTTTTGTGTTCAGTAGAAGAAGAAAAGTCATACGAGTTTGAGATGGCATAAGGGTGAGTAAATGATGAGAGAATAATAGTTTTTGGGTTAACTTTGTTCTATAACTTGTACTAGTGCTGGATTGTGAAACAGCTGTTGCTCCAGTAAAATAGGGAGCTTAAGCCTGTTATTTGCAATGTTGTTGGAAAACTCAACCTCTATCATTTTTTGTTCTGAAACTGATGTTGCTTTTTTGCACGGTCTTATATTATGTAACCTTAATGTATTTCTCTTACCTTTTCCTCCCTGTACCTCTTTCTTTCTTTCTTTCTTTCTTTCATTCTTTCAGTTTTTATTTCTGTTTTTATTCTTCTCTCTTGCCTTTATTCTTTGGCCTTGATGTCTGTGACATCTTCCACTGCACAGGTGAGTTTACCGACTTTTCAGCGTTTCTATTCTTTCTGTCATTTCACATAGCTGGCTGCCAGTGTTGTAGTCAAGTCACTATATCTCGAGTCCGAGTCGAGTCTCAAGTCCTCACTGCTCAATTCCAAGTCACCAATATGTCTCCAAGTCGAATCCCCCTTAAAATATATACACATCCGAGTTACGAGACCTTGTCTCTGTTGTAAAATAAGCAAAAACTCACAGTGCTGTTGTCATTTCAAGTTATTTGACACAAACTCTCTCACACACACAATTTTTTCTAATGTAATATTTAATTAATAGCCATGTGCTGTATAATGTCACAAATGACAAGCAAGCAATAAGGATATGGGAGTGCAAACAATGAGAAGGTGTACAAAATGATGTTTATTAAAAATAACAGAATTTCATATAAACAATAAGAACAGTTAAACATTTTAACAGTTTAGTGTTCATGATTTATGGATCCAAACATTATAGGAAGCCATTTTATTTTGATTAATAAAACATAACACATAAAGCATTAAAAAAGTAACAAATACAGTGAGGTGCAGCTAGGGCTGAACTCTCTGGAGAATAAAATCTAATTGTGATCATTTTTAAAAATATTGCGTTTTGAACTGCGATGTATTAACATTTGAAGAAAAAAAACTTAGTAAGTGTTCCCTATCTGTCACTCACTCAACGTTGTGTCAATGTAGTGACACTAGGGGTCACTCTTGGGAGCCCAAGACACCTCTGTTCTTTGATAAAAGGCCAATGAAAATTGCCGAGTGGTATTTGCATACTGCCCTGGACATACGGGTATAAAAGGAGTTGGTATGCAACCACTCATTCAGATTTTCTCTTTGGAGCCAAACGGTTGATGTTTACTGAGCTGACTGTTCATTCACCTCTGCTGGATCTGACGGTGCATTTCAGCGGCTTCTCCCTCCTCTGCACTGGTGCACTGCAGAGAATACCCCTGGGCACGTCGGCAGAAAAAGGAGAGTATATTTTCCTAAAAGAGTATATTTCTCTAAAAGAGCGGCACACACGGAACATCTTTTTAAAGATGCATCTTTTTAAAGATGCCTTTCCGTTTGTGTGTTATTCCTGGTTGGGGTCGTTACCTCTCGACTTCTGACGGTCACGATCGCTGTCTTTCGTGTCTGGGCGCGACCCACGCGGAGAGAGCGTTCGTGGATTGATCATGTACTCTCTACGAGAACATGACCATGGCAATGTTGCGGTCGCGGCTCGCTTTCGTAAGAAAGCATGCCACCCCAGCGGCTCCCCGCCTCGGTCTTTCTACCTACGGGTATGAGGCCAGCGCTGCTAGCACTGGAGGCGATTTGGGGACCCCAATGGGACCACTTCCGCTGGGTATCCCCCCACAGACCTCCCATTCCCCAGCACGCTCGTCTGCCCTGATCGGGCTTCCGGATGAGTCCGCCGGCTTGTCTCACGGTGAGTTCGACCTCTTGTTCGGAGCCCGTGAAGCTGTTGAGCTCTCGAGCGCAGCATCGGAGAGCAGACTTGTCCAGTAGGACACAGAAGCCTCAGCTGGGCTCCCCTCCTCGGGTGCGGTTGTCCAGTCACAGGCTGATCCGGAAATGATGGACATGCATTCCCGAGCAGCCGCGAGTGTCGGGCTAGAGTGGAACCCTCCGATCTCCCCTGAACCCTCGTGGCTTGATGATCGGTTCCGCTCAAAGCAGCCAAGCCCTGCTCCAGTCCCTTTTTTCCCGGAAGTGCATGAGGATCTGACAAGATCATGGGAGGCACCTTTTACTGCCCGGTCCCGATTCTTCAGGTTCTGGCCATTGATCCAGGGCAAGCACGTGTTAGTTCAGATAGACAACATGGCAACGGTAGCATATGTCAACCGTCAAGATGGTCTGCACTCCTGTTGTATGTCACAACTCGTCTCCTCCTCTGGAGTCAGCAGCACCTCAAGTCACTGCGAGCCACTCATATCCCGGGCGACCACAACACTGCAGCAGATGCGCTGTCACGGCAGGTTACCCTTAAGGGAGAGTGGAGACTCCACCCTCAGGTGGTACAGCTGATCTGGAGTCGATTCGGACAGGCACAGGTAGACCTGTTCACCTCCCAAAAATCCTCCCTCTACCTGCTCTGGTACGCCCTGACCGAGGCACCTCTCTGTATAGATGCGCTGGCACACAGCTGGCCCCCTGGACTTCGCAAATATGCATTTCCCCCAGTGAGCCTACTTGCACAGACGCTGTGCAAGATCAGGGAGGACGAGGAGCAGGTCATCCTGGTAGCACCCTACTGGCCCACCCAGACATGGTTCTCGGACCTCACGCTCCTCGTGACAGCCCCACGCCCCCCCCCCCCCCCCCCCCCCCCGCAAATTCCCCTGAGGAAGGACCTTCTTTCTCAGGGACGGGGCACCATCTGGCACCCATGACCAGACCTCTGGAATCTCCGTGTCTGGCCCCTGGATGGGACGTGGAAGACCTAAGCGGTCTACCACCCGTGGTGGTAGACACGATCACTCAGGCTAGGACCCCCTCTACGAGGCACCTGTATGCCTTTAAGTGGCATCTGTTCGCTAAGTGGTGTTCTTCCCGACGTGAAGACCCCCAGAGATGCGCAGTCGGATCGGTGCTTTCCTTCCTGCAGGAGAGGTTGGAAGGGCGGCTATCCCCTTCCACCTTTTAAGGTGTATGTAGCCGCTATAGCAGCACACCACGACACAGTGGACGGTAAGTCCTTAGGGAAGCACAACCTGATCATCATGTTCCTGAGAGGCGCAGGAGGTTGAATCCCTTCAGACTGCGCCTCGTTCCCTCATGGGACCTCTCTGTAGTTCTTCAGGGTCAACAGAGAGCCCCCTTTGAGCCTTTGCAGTCAGCAGAGCTTAAAGCACTCTCCTTTAAGACTGCCCTCCTGACTGTGCTCACTTCCATCAAGAGGGTAGGAGACCTGCAAGCGTTTTCTGTCAGCGTGCCTGGAGTTCGGTCCGGGCTACTCTCACATGATCCTGAGACCCCGACCGGGCTATGTGCCCAAGGTTCCCACAACCCCTTTTAGGGACCAGGTGGTGAACCTGCAAGCTCTGCCCCATGAGGAGGCAGACCCAGCCCTGACGTTGCTATGCAGAGTCTCTGAGCAGCTCTTTGTCTGCTTTGGTGGACAGCGGAAAGGAAGCACTGTCTCAAAGCAGAGGATCGCCCACTGGCTCATTGATGCCATAACTATGGCATATCACATCCAGGACGTGCGCCCCGGTAGGGCTATGGGCCCATTCTACCAGGGGTGTAGTGGCCTCCTGGGCCTTGACCAGGGGCACTTCTCTAACAGACATTTGCAGAGCAGCGGGCTGGGCAACTCCCAACACCTTTGCGAGGTTCTACAATCTCTGGGTGGAACCGGTTTCGTCCCGTGTAGTGGCACGCACAAGCAGGTAACAACCTGGTGGGCCCAGTTAGTTAATCCCCCTTTCTTTAGGGAGTGGGGAAAAAAAGGGGATAAGAGGCCATGACTGGGCTAGCCCATCTCTATCTTTTGGGTAGTCAACTTGTCCCAAAGGGCTGTTCGACACTCATAACTGTGTTGGGGGAGGTTACGTGTCAGCCTGGTACGCTGGCTACGAGGCACACAGTGTCTTCCCGTCACACACCGGCAGTTCACGTAACACAGTTCAGCCAGTTGCGGCGTTTTTGTATAGGTACCCCTAGTGTCACTACATCGACACAACGTCAAGTGAGTGACAGATAGGGAACGTCCTGGTTACTTGCGTAACCTCCGTTCCCTGATGGAGGGAACGAGACGTTGTGTCCCTCCTGCCACAATGCTGAACTACCCACTGAAATGGCTGGGACCTTGTCTCGGCTCCTCAGCATAAAACCTGAATGAGTGGTTGCATACCAGCTCCTTTTATACCCGTATATCCGGGGGAGTGGTATGCAAATACCACTCGCCAATTTTCATTGGCCTTTTATCAAAGACCAGAGGTGTCTCTGGCTCCCAAGAGTGACTCCTAGTGTCACTACATCAACACAATATCTCGTTCCCTCCATCTGGGAATGGAGGTTACGCAAGTAACCAGGATGTTTCCTTTTGAATAAAGTTAAAATAAGTCATGGGCAAACATGCTCTACTGCCAATAGAAATACTGTTCACACTCGAGTCCTCTTAAAAAGAACCAGACTAAATAAAAATAAAAACATAAAAATAAAACAAATACAGTGAAACATAGATGGGAAGAAAAACTAATTCACATCATCTTCACATTGTATCTTTTTACTGTGTGCCTGTTTTTGTCCACTTTGTGATGGGGTCTCAGCTCACTTTTCATCATTATTTTTTGGAACCTAATAATAAGTTATTATTATTAAGTTATAACGTCCTTTGGATGAGACATTAAACTGAGGTCCTGACTCTCTGTGGTCATTAAAAATCCTAGAGCACTTCTCGTAAAGAGTAGGGGTGCTAAATTCCCCCCATTGGCCCTTCTCAATCATGGCCTCCTAATAATCCCCATCCACTAATTGGCTCTATCACTCCACTCTCTCCTCTCCACCAGTAGCTGGTGTGTGGTGAGCATACTGCTCACTATGGCTGCCGTCGCATCATCCAGGTGGATGCTGCAGACTGGTGGTGGTTGAGAAGAGTCCCCTGTTCACTATGTAAAGCGCTTTGAGTGTAGTGTCAGAAAAGCGCTATATAAATGTAACGTTCATATTAAGTTAAGAAATTATTTTGGTTAATACTTTTTTATTATTATTATTATTCTTATTGAACAGTACCATATTATTATAAAACAGTACTATATGTACAGTATGTAATATTTTCTTAACCTGTCTGCGGCATTGCTATGCGCTCTGGTTAAGCCCTTAAGTCTTTATTTGGCGGAACACTACAGGAAGACATTTCTGTTTGAAGTAGAGTTGATAATTGCTTTTAATGCAGAGAAATGAACTCATCGAGTCTTCTGTCATCAAAAACCAGGTGTTTTGAGGTCAGTTTAGATTTTGACTAACCAAGCATATTTGGAATTAAACGTGCTTTGAGTATGTGTAATACCTACACTATAGAGAACAGCACTGCACACGTATAGTAAAGCGCAGCAAGCAGTGCATGCAGGCTATTTATTTAATTATTTAAACGGAAGCCTTTGTGGTTTGATAATCGCACTGTCATATCACAATTTTGATTTTATTGTGACAGTTGACAGTTTTGTTTACATGACTATTGAAAGATAATAATAAAAAAGATAAAAAGCAAAGTAAGGTACAGTAATAATATAATATATAATGCAAAATTATAAATCTACATGGTTAAAATGGTAAATCTACGTTGATAATTAGCTATAGTGGGAAATAGCTATATAAAATATAAAGTTATAAAAATAAAAGTATGTCCAGAGATTTTTCTTGTATCATTGTGCAGTAAATAATTTATGACTTGGGACTGACACTATCAGCCTCAGCCAAAAACTATGCCTAATTGACCCTTCACTAAGCCCAGCGCTTCTGACCAATCCTGTCGTAGCAACTGTTGCTGCCACTATTACTCTGACATGCGTTTGCTATTTTCCAATGACAGCTTATGGAAGTAATGTGTGTTTGAGTACTTTTAAGCAGGATTTTATTAAAATAATAATAAAAAAAAAAAATGTAAAGAACGTTGTTGCCAGGACTATTGGTTGCTAACCCATAAAATTCAAATCTCAATGCCAAAATGATGCAAGAATAACCACATGCTATTGACCTGTTTCATGTGACGTCACTGTATGACCGCGCTGCCATGTTTGTGACCAATATTCCATGTACCTTCACTGTGCTGCTCTGTGGAATGTGTAGCGAATTTGGTAGTATAAATGTACACAGGATGGGTTACTGCCTGCATACCTCCACCATTATATGTAGGGAAACAGTATGTGAGCTAGGAATTAAATTAAACTGTCCTTATTCTACATTTTTATGTAAGGAAATTTATAATGGAATTAGTCACGTTCGACAACCATTATAAATTAGATAATTTGTCTGAATAAAATTCTCCACCATTAAAATCGTAATACAATGTCTCGTATCCGCTCACAATTTCTATTGTAAGGAATTAGCTTTAATAAGGGAATTATGATTAATTCACTTATTGGAGTAATATTCTCATGGCTCATTGAAAATAATATTACACATATTTAGGTACAGCTTTGAAGCGAAATCTTTTAAAAACAGGGATGAGATTATTTATCAAAATATAGCACAGTCAAATTATCTTTAAAAGGGGAATATGAATAATTAACCATAACTCATTATAATTAATTATAAATATTTGGATCAGTCAATAGAATTAACTTGATGTAGCTGAATTAATTTTACAATCAATTAATCTGTTCGTCCAGCGAACACTCAGTGTTGATCATCTATCAGTCTCTCAGAAAGTATATTTTTCGTGGCCACAGAAAAATAACTCTTTCTTAGCATGTAGCTGTGATCAAATCGTTAAATTGATGTTGATGTACAAGCAGACCAGAATCAACTCGCAAGAATGTACACAAAAGCTTTATTTAACGAAATCACGAACACATAACTAATCTAAACAAACACATACACACAAATCAGGCATATATGGGAAATGGAAAAGTGAAAGTGAATGAAACCGGAACAGAACAGGGGAATGAAGCTATGAAAAGAGTAATTTAACCAACTGAAAGAACCATCAGTTTCTTACTTCAAAGCACCTTTGTTAACAAAGGGGTTCACAGCTTATACTAAACCTCTGTTTAGTTAGTTAGTTGTACGATACTTGCAATGCCTTGGCTGTTGAGAGAGAGCCCGGATGCTGTCTCAGGAGAAAGTCTTGATGGTTGCTTGAGTCGATGGTGTTGAAGTTGCAATCAATTTCTTCCGTGTTGAATAAAGAAATGATGATGATCTTGCGGTGTTAGTTTGACTCCGTTATGGTCGAGGAAGTTACACATGGCTTGATGTGTTAAGGCCTGCCGGCCCGCGACCTCACGGTTGGACCGGGTGTTTCCGGTCCCACACAAGCAGCAACCATGAGCAGAAGGGAGAAAGAGAAGAAGGAAGAGAGAGAGAGGGAGGTCACTCCGATGGTGCCCTTTAACTCCTGAGGGAGGTTACTCCTCTCGAGTTTGGCTTGACCAATGAGAAAGGTGCAATTTTCCAGCGGGAAAAGTTTCTTTTTTTGGAAGCTGACTCATTTGCATGATTGGAGTAAGCTAGCAGTTTGTGCCCCTTTATGCTCTGATTAATATAACAAGCATACAATGCATGCTATAAGGGGGTGCTATACTCCAATGTTTAGTGCATCACACAAGGATTAATTTGATAGGAAGCATGATACCAATAATTTTACATTATCTAGTGGTTCTGTCATAAAGCATGCACAAAACGGTATACAGTACAAAGGACACTATACTCCTATGTATGTAATCATACCCACAATGTCCTGAGGATATGCATGTTCATTTATAGAACAGTTTGTCTATAAATGAATGAAGAAAAGTCTGTTTTATGGGCTTTATGTGTCTTTCCTATGGGGGAATGGAGTGAGTTACTTCTTCCCACATTCCTTTGCTTTGCGTGTGGCTACCTTCCCCCACCTGGAATGTCTCTGAGGTCCACTAGTTGCTGGACCAGTGTCAGCAAAGGGGGAGTAAGAGCTGATAATGATTAGTGGGAGAGCAGACATCTCGGAGTCTGCTTGGGCCTACTTGGACCTTTGCTTGTTACTGTCTTGAGACATCTGTTGGATTATTCATTAAATAATGAATAATTGTGTGTCTGATTGGTCCAGATGCTAGAGATGCTACAAAAACCTTCTTCAGGATTTAAAAGCAGCTACTACATTCATACAGATGGGATAATCACAGACATTTTTAAATACTGTGACTAAATCAGACCAGAACAACACAAAAACATTTATAACTTCTGAATGAGAGATGTTTATGGTGATGTACCAGTGAGCGTGTGTGTGTACTCACTGGTCACACATCAGACTCGCCGGCGTACAGAGATGAATCATGGATAAAATATCTTTAAATGCCAGCAAAAGTTCATTTTGCCAATTTCTGTGCTGTCTTCAGACCTGTATGAACCTTTCCTGGGACTGGGCATGGACCAAAAGCCATTTTTTGATATCGTTTCTCGGGTGTTTTTCCATTCACTGCCATTGTTTCCTCCCACTGATGGTCACAAATATGGCGGCTGCGGAGAAAAGTGACATCACTGAAACAGGCAAATAAGAGTGACCAAAGCACATGAGAAGCTAAAGAATAAAATCAGACCCAATACACTGAAATACTTATGTATAAACAACTTATATGCATATTGAAACCTCATCCCCCAGTGCAGGAGTCGGTCAGGTATGCAAACGCTGTTGCTTGCAAGTAGGAGAGCCATGTGAAACTGAACTCGACCGCTTGATGCGCGCCACGCTGGTGGAACGCGCTATTCACTAACATGATAGTGAGCACCCAGCACTTTAGGAAATGAACATTACCGCTTGAAAAGCAATATAGATGGAATGCAACGATAAGATGAATGTGGCATTGAGAACATGAATGAGGAAAACCTAGAACCCCAACAATCACTAGCTATTTGTTTTGATGATTGTTCCCCCAAAAGAAGGGTAGACGGATCACTTAGTATATTTCCTGATGGATACCAGCTACGTTGAGGAGCATGAACCTATGGTGAGTAGACCACCATGCGTAATCCAACATGAAACAACTGATGCTTTGAAAGTGAGGCATAGTAGTGTGTGACAAGGTTGTGTGTTCCACTCACATGCATGTGAATGAAAGCGCGCGTCGTACGAGCAAAGGAAGACAGCTGTGGGGCCTTATAAGACATATGCAAGATCATGATTGATGAGATGCCAGAACTAAATGAATGAATAACATAATACTACCATGAGTCCTCCACGAAAATTATTGCTTTCTTTTATTTTAATAATTCTTTAAAAAATCTGGAGAAAGGCATGTTACGGATTAAACGGTGTCAGCTCTCATTCCCAAATGAACATATCACATCTGCAATGACACCAACATTTGCTCCAAGGTAAATTAAAGCTAAAAACTGAATGTAAATTCATTTATGTATTGATTCAAGTCATAATAAAAGTGATTGTAAATAAACAGTTCACAGCATGAAAAATAGTGTTATGAGATCTTATAAACAGCTCTGTTCACATAGGCTAATGTTATTACATGTGTAATCGCTATTAAGTGAAAATTATCTCTTTTCAAGTGACTGAAATAATAATTTGCCTTGATTCTGATTCACAGTCTCCACAGATTTTAATCAAATTACTGTGTAATTTAACAATTTCTCTTATATATATAAAAAAACTTTAGATAAATATGCATTACAATGTCACCCTTCATACCAGCCCACGTAAAAATATTATCCATTCCGTTTATGAGAATATTTTGCCAATAACTGCGTCCTTCATGGCAATCTCCCATTCATTCCAATGGGGAGTTCTGCAGAGCTTGTCAGAGCGAGCAACTGTTACCAAGGGGGCAGAGCTTAGCGAAGGGTCAATTGGCAGAATAACAGAATCAGTAATAATATTTAATAATAGTTCACTCGAAGTAAAAAATTTAAATCATTTACTCACCCTCATGTTGTTCTAAATCCAACAGAAATCTGGTTTCCAATCACACTTTCTTTTCCCTGCGTAACACAAAAGGAGGAATTTTAAAGTGTGTGCTGTTCCCTTATTTCAGTGCAATGGCAGTTGATCTTAAAATCTTAAAAAACTATCATATAAAAGGTCTTTTCTTTAAATTTCTCATATTTGCACAAACTAAAATCACTTCCTTGTCTTTTTTGGTCCACAGGATTTGAAGCAACCAGGAACTGTCGCATGCAACTGCAGTTTTCCGGTTGTAATGACTCAAGGCGTATTAATGGCTGTTTTGTTTAGCTTGTGTGGAAGTGGGAAATTCTGAGTTAATGATTATGGATTTTATTGGGATTATCTGCAACACTGCACAGGATATATCTTCTGGATTATAGATGCAAACCCTTCTGTGGAGTACCAAATGTTTGAAATCACACTTGCAGACCAGGGTGACAAAAACATATAATCATCAACTGGAGCATTATGGATTATCTCTGCCATGCAGGGACCTGCCATAACCCTGTCTCTACTGCATCTACTGTGACTGCTACCAACCACAACCCACAAACTTCCCTCTTTCTCTCCTCCTATTCACACTTTGGGAAATTAAAAGCAAATGGACGCCTTTGTGGACACACACACACATGAGTTATCAGCACTGACTCAGGGCCTGTTAGTGAGGTGACAGTTGCATCTCTGTTGTCAGGACCCATTAGGAGAGGTGTCTTCCTCACTGCCTGAAAACAGAAAGGAAAAAGAGACAGCCTGAGAGAGAAAGAGACCGTCCACTACAAACCATCCACGCAAGCGGTTCTTTTTTTACCACTAGATAGTTGAGGAATTATTTTATTCCTGTCATTGGGCCTCATTCATGAAACAAGAGTGAATCGAATTTCTGTGTAAAACAAATTAACACAAATAAAACCATATGTAACAAGTAAAATCATTCTTCTGTAAATTGTGGCATCATGCGCCAGTTGATGTACTGTAAGTAAAACCAATCTTATGTAAACTGTTGTATCATGCGACAGTTCATGCAAATAAAACCATAAGTTGCCACATCATGCCACAGTTCACAATAGTATATCCATTCTTAAGTAAAGTGCCGTCATATGTAAAATATTACATAAGTAAAACCATTATTTTTTAAATTGTTGCAACATGCGATAGTTCATGCAAGGAAAAGCATTTTTGTGTAAATTGTTGCATGATACGACGGTTCACGCAAGTAAAACAGTTCATACGTAAATTGTCGCATCGTGTAATGGTTCATGCGTGTAAAACAAAATGTACGTAATTTGTTCCATCATGTAATGGTTTACGCAAGTAAAACCATTCTTACGTAAATTGTTGCATCATGTACAGTAAAACCATTTTACTCAAATTGTTGCATCATGCCACAGTTCACTCAAGTAAAACCATTCTTGCATAAATTGTTGTATTATGCGACAGTTCACAGGATTAAAACTTTTTACGTAAGTGGTCGCATCATGCAACAGTTTATGCAAGTAAATTGTTGCATCATGCAACAGTAAAACCATTTTTGCGCAAATTGACGCATCATGTGACAGTTCACACAAGTAAAACCATTCTTATGTAAATGGTCACCAGTTGTTCTACATGGGTTTTTCCAGAATGAGGCCCATTGTCTCATAATATTCCATGTATATGATTAAAGTACCTCTCTATGACTGCAGTGTAATATATATGTTTGTTGATATGTAAATGTGTCTCTATTTCTTCCTAATGTGAATACACTTCTCCTGCAGCTTGAGCAGTAGAATCAATCTGCAGTTTAGAATTTAAGGAATATAAATTGCAATGTATATTGTGGTGATGGCTGCAGATGAAAATGGTTCTGCCTTTCTCGATTGTCCCTGTATTTAATCATTCCCCTGTGCCCTGTTCTTTTCTACTCAGCTGTAGTATACTGTACCAGCAGGACTTTCACTAATTGGTTTGTACTGAATGATCTTTTTAACTCCCTTTAATTGGCTGTGTCTCTGGCTTTTAAATACATTTTGGGGCATTCTGTATACCAGGTTCGACTTCATTACATTAAAGTCTAAATACCTCCTCAGAAATATGTCTTTTTTTTCCTTCTTTTTTCATATTTGCATTCTTAGAAGAGAACAGACTGATCTTTACATCGATCTGATTGTAGTCAGACTGGAATAATATGATCATTTAAATTAAATTATATATATATTCTAGGTTATGTAGTTGCAGTCCCACATTGGAGGATATACATTCTAATATTGTTGTGACATCATTGGAGGGTAAAAGTTCCAATATTGTTGTGGCATCATTGGGGGCTATATATTCCAGTATCATTTTGACTTTAATGCAGGCTACAAATTCCAATATCAGTGTGACATCATTGGAGGCTATATGTTTCATTATCATTGCAACATTATTGAAGGCTAAACATTCCAATATCATTGTGACATCATTGGAGGCTATATGTTTCATTATCATTGCGACATTATTGAAGGCTATAAATTCCAGTATCATTGTGACATGATTGGAGGCTATATGTTTCATTATCATTGCAACATTATTGAAGGCTATACATTCCAATATCATTGTGACATCATTGGAGGCTATATGTTTCATTATCATTGCGACATTATTGAAGGCTATAAATTCCAGTATCATTGTGACATTGTTGGAAGCTATACATTCTAATATCATTGTGACATCATTGGAGGATTTAAATTCCAATATCATTGTGACATCATTGGAGGCAGCAGATTCCAACATCATTGTGACACCATTGGAGGCTTTAAATTCCAATATCATAGTGACTTTGTTGGAGGCTATGTTCTTATACCATTGTGACATCATTGGAGGCTACAAATTCCAAAATCATTGTGACATCATTTAAGTCTATAAATTCAAAAATCATTGTGACAACATTAGAGGCTATAAAATCCAATGTCATGGTGACATTATTGGAGGCGACAAATTCCAATATTATTGTGACATCATTGGAGGCTATGCTGTATGTTCCAATATCATTGTGGCGTCATTGGAGGCGACAAATTCCAACATCATTGTGACATCATTGGAGGCTATAATTTTCAATATCATTGTGACATTGTTGGAGGCTACAAATTCCAATATCATTGTAATATCATTGGAGGCTCTGCATTCTAATAACAGTGTGAAAAAATTGGAGGCTATATGTTCCATTATTATTGTGACATCATTGGAGACTACAAATTCCAATATCATTGCAACATATTTGGAGGCTACAAATTCTAATAACATTGATGCATCATTGGAGGCTATACATACCATTATCACTGCGACATCAATGTCGGCTCTACATGCCAATATCATTGTGTCATCATTGGAGGCTATGAATTCCAATATCATTGTGACATCAATGGAGGCTATGCTGTATGTTCCGATATCATTGTGATGTCATTGGAGGCTATATGTTCCAATATTATTGTGACATCATTGGGGGTTACAAATTCCAATATCATTGTGACATCATTGGAGGCTCTACATTTCAATATCACTGTGACATCATTGGAGGCTATATGTTCCAATATTATTGTGACATCATTGGGGGCTATAAATTCCAATATCATTGTGACCTGATTGGTGGCTACAAATTCCAATATCGTTGTGACATCATTGGATGCTTTAAAATCCAATATTATTGTAATATCAATGGAGATGACAAATTCCAATAGCAATGTGACATTGTTGGAGGCTATTCATTCCAATATCATTGTGACATCATTGGAGGCTCTACATTTCAATATTACTGTGACATCATTGGAGGCTATATGTTCCAATATTATTGTGACATCATTGGGGGCTATAAATTCCAATATCATTGTGACCTGATTGGTGGCTACAAATTCCAATATCGTTGTGACATCATTGGATGCTTTAAAATCCAATATTATTGTAATATCAATGGAGATGACAAATTCCAATAGCAATGTGACATTGTTGGAGGCTATTCATTCCAATATCATTGCGACATCATTGGAGGCTATATATTCCAATATTATTGTGACATAACTGCGGGCTATAAATTCCAATATCATTGTGACCTTATTGGTGGCTACAAATTCCAAGATCATTGTGACATCACTGGAGGTTATACGTTCCATTATCACTGCAACATTGTTGGAGGCTATATGTTCCGTCATCATTGTGACATCACTGGAGACAACAAATTCCAACATCATTGTGACATCATTGGAGGCTATATGTTCCAATACCATTGTAACATCATTGGAGGCTGTAAATTCCAATATCATTGTGTCTTTGTTGGAGGCTATGTTTCAAAACCATTGTGACATCATTGGAGGCAACAAATTCCAACATCATTGTGACATCATTTAAATCTATAAATTACAATATCATTGTGACATCATGAGGAGGCTGAACATTCCAACGTCATCATGAATTGATGAATGACATTGAATAATGCATATACATTAAAAATCATAATGACATTATTCAGGGCTATATATTATAATTTCATTTTCGCTTCTAAAAATATTATAACCTTGGAGTTGGAGGGGATGATATTTTCCAAAATGATTGACTTCAGCTCTCATTTTAAATCCCAATAACATTGTCACTTTATTTAGGTCTATTCATTCTGATGTCATTATTTACTGATTGGAGACTTTTCCAAATACTGTTTTGACTTCATGAAGGGACAATACATCACAAAATCATTATGATCTCAAGTGGGGCTATGCATTTCAATATCATCAACACCACATCGATAATCAATCATTATGACCACAGGGGCCTGTACATTTTAATAAAATTATACACTGGCGGCCAAAAGTTTGGAATAATGTACAGATTTTGCTATTTCGGAAGGAAATTGGTACTTTATTTCACCAATGTGGCATTCATCTGATCACAAAGTATAGTCAGGACATTACTGATGTAAAAAAACAGCACCATCACTATTTGAAAAAAGTCATTTTTTATCAAATCTAGACAGGCCCCATTTCCAGCAGCCATCACTCCAACACCTTATCCTTGAGTAATCATGCTAAATTGATCATCTGGTACTAGAAAATCACTTGCCATTATATCAAACACAGCTGAAAGCTATTTGGTTCATTAAATGAAGCTTAACATTGTCTTTGTGTTTGTTTTTGAGTTGCCACAGTATGCAATAGACTGGCATGTCTTAAGGTCAATATTAGGTCAAAAATGGCAATAAAGAAACAGCTTTCTCTAGAAACTCATCAGTCAATCACTGTTTTGAGGAATGAAGGCTATACAATGCTTGAAATTGCCAAAAAACTGAATATTTCATTCAAAGGTGTACACTACAGTCTTCAAAGACAAAGGACAACTGGCTCTAATAAGGACAGAAAGAGATGTGGAAGGCCAGATGTACAACTAAACAAGAGGATAAGTACATCAGAGTCTCTAGTTTGAGAAATAGACGCCTCACATGTCCTCAGCTGACAGCTTCATTGAATTCTACCCGCTCAACACCAGTTTCATGTACAACAGTAAAGAGAAGACTCAGGGGTGCAGGCCTTATGGGAAGAATTGCAAAGAAAAAGCCACTTTTGAAACAGAAAAACAAAAAGAAAAGGTTAGAGTGGGCAAAGAAACACAGACATTGGACAACAGATAATTGGAAAAGAGTGTTCTGGATCTTAACCCCATTGAGCTTTTGTGGGATCAGCTAGACTGTAAGGTGTGTGAGAAGTGCCCGAAAAGACAGCTACATCTATGGCAAGTGCTACAGGAAGTGTGGGGTGAACTGTCACCTGAATATCTGGACAAACTGACAGCTGGAATGCCAAGGATCTGCAAAGTTATCATTGCTGCACATGGAGGATTTTTGGTGAAATTCTTTGAAGTAGTTTTGAAAATATTTTTCAAACTGTAATAGTAATTTTTCACGTTATTAATGTCCTGACTATACATTGTGTATCAGTTGAATCCCACTTTGGTGAATAAAAGTACCAATTTCTTTCCATAAGAGCAAAATCTGTACATTATTTCAAACTTTTGGCCGCCAGTGTATAATAATTTCAGGGTTCGTACAAGGTGCTTGAAGTGCGTGAAGTATGGAATTAGATTAATTTTTTTTATTTAAGAACTTGAAAACCTTTAAAACAGCCATTTTTTTTACAACAGGTGCTTAAAAAGTGCTTTAAATGTAAAAAAAAAACGAAAAGAAAAAAAACCTAAAATACGTTGCGGAAAGCGTTAAATAACTTAAATGTATTTATTTATTTTAGGAAAACCACGGATACAATCCTATTACAGAAAGACGTACCCCCACTGGTACAGCCAAACACCACATCCTGCTTCTCACACTTCTCGCTCTCACAGACACCTCTTTGTGATTGTGGTTCTCAAATGGCCATTCTTCCGCTGGTGCGGACGGAACAGACATGGGGGAATTCACTAAGGATGAATTGCGCCTGGTAAATGCGCTATTTATTAGCATGCGCTCTCTGCGCTGGTTTAGCGTGCCATTCACTAAAGGAATTATGCAGATCAGGCAACAGCGCAAACGTGCCCGTACAATCTATGCTAAACGCAAATTGCACACGCAATGATCTTGCAGGCCGATTCTGAGCACTGTATAACTGACCACCTTCATATGACGCACTCTGCTGGGACTGCACAGCATTAATCCACTATTGTGATCCAGACAAACGTATCATCTCTTTAACATGCCGAAAGTGCACTGCACATATGGATACATGACAGGTTATAATGCTTTTCTCCATCATCTGATCGTTATTTGATGAATTACTGCTGAAATAATCGATAATAAATGCACACAAACATCTCTTTAAAACAAAATTTTGGTTTACCGCCTTGTTGCTTGCCCAAATGTTGTTGAGCATGGGGGTGGGGGGGAGTTGGTTGTCGCTGTCCTTTTCTGCATATAGCGGCCCCCTTCAGCCAGTCGCAGTCCTTTCTGCATAACGCGGCGGCCCGTTTCAGCTTATCAGAAAGCAAAGTGCATTTTAAGGCTGCGCACTTATGAGTTTTGTTGTAATAAGTGGTATTTAAAAATAAATAAATTAAATGAATAAATATAATGTGTATTTTTTATTTAAAATGAACAAATGAAGAATTTGTTTGAATGTCATATCTTGCATAGTCCTTGAAAAATAAAAATGTGCTTGAAAAGTCCTTGAAAGACCTTAAATTTCACTTTGAAGCATCTGTACCAACCCTTTAATTTCCAAAATGAGATTATTACCTATGGTGTGAAACAAGACGTAGCCCATTCATTGTAATGGTCTTTGTGTAATCAGAGAAAGTTAGTGCAACCTACACCTATTTCTACATCCCTTCCCTTCTCTAACAATAATGCAGTATTAACAACCTCTCTGCTTCCTTTTACTTCAGCCACCCCCACTGAGAGACCGCTGAAAGTATCTCTTTACATACCCTCTGATATGTAAAATAGGGCTCTGCAATGTCCTATTTTTTTACCTTTGTGTACATTACAGCCGTTTCAAGGCTTTCAGTCCATGTCTGTTAGCTTGGTCAAATACATGCTAGTCCACTAAAAGTTGTCAAAACTTAACTTAAAATGAACACCCAGAAAATCCTAGCAACTACCTGTGGGTAATGAGGGTAAACATATTCTGGCACAGAAATACATTCATTTCATTAAAGATTATATAAGTCAATTTGAGCATGAGCAGCTGAGTGCTCGGAGCACACCAGACGGATAGAGCTGTTCTGAAAACAACGGCAGCTTATTTATCAGTCAACACTAAAGTTTGAAGGGATATAAAACAGCAGATGGGCTTCTCAGGCAAGACAGAAGAGACTGTCTGGATACTATCGAGTCTTATTGACGGGGGGTTGTCCAGGGTTTCCAAGCAAAAACATTTTAGTAACACCATTAATTATCTCTTAATGATGTCTGCATTCTCATCCCTTAGGTACCTTCAGGTTTGCTCATGCTTTCTTAAAGGAATAGTTCAACCAAAAATGAAAATTTTGTCATAATTTATTCACCCTCAAATCGTTCCAAAACGAATGCAAAAGGAGATTTTTAGCAGAATGTCCATGCTGCTCTACAATAAAAGTGAATGGAGAGAGAGGTGTCAAGCTATAAAAAATGACAAAAAAGCACCATGAAAGTAGTTCATATCACTAGTGCTCTGTGTTCCAAGTCTTATGATGCTAAACAATTACTTTATGTGAGGAACAGATTGAAATTTAAATCGTTATTCACTGAAAATCTCCTCCGCTCTCAAACTTAAAATCTTGGTAACACTTTACATTAATGTTCCCTTTGTTAAGGGTTTATAAAGAAGTTCATTAGTGACTAATAAGTCATTTACAAAGGCATTATAAATCAATGATATGCAGTTAGCATAACAACACACATAAAAAGTTATATTCAGGTCTTGGCAACTCCTTAATAAATGCTTCATATGTGTTCCCTTTACATTAAAGATTTTCATAGGTTACTAATGATGAATAAGAGCTATTAAGCATTTATAATATGTGGAGTAAAATGGCTCACTATTTGACAAGTATTGCATGAAAGTCTACCTTTTAACAGCATATCAATGATTTATAATGCATTTGTAAGTGATTTATTGGTCATTAATAAACCCCTTTATAAACCCTTAACAAAGAGAACATTAATGTAATCTCATTTGCATACATTCAAATGGCACGTCAGTATGTGTCATGCCAGGTTTGGTGGAATATAACTGTGAACTACGGTGAAGGGGAAGATTTTCAGTGAATGAGTTTTGGTCTGTTCCTCACACAAAGAATATGGGTTCAGAAGACTGGTAATATCACACACAAGTCATATGGACTACTTTTATTATACGTTTATGGTACTTTTTTCAGTTTTGGAGCTTGACAGCCACTGGTCATCTGCTTTCATTATATGGATAAGATCAGCTTGGACATTCTGCTAAATTTCTCTTTTTGTGTTCCACAGAAAAAAACCAAAGTCATATGGGATTGGAATAATATGGAAATATTTTCAATTTTGGATGAGCTATTCATTTAAATGTTTTTAAAACTACAAACTCCAGCCCTGGATTAATGGATAGATGAATGGATGGAGCAACAGCCCTGCAGAGTTTCACGTTGATAAATGATTTATTAACATTTTAATGCTTGCATAGGGACTGGGTCCTATACCCTAATGAAAAGATCTCACATGCTGTTCTAGTTTCATGTCTATTGTTTCACTCCACAATCTCATTCTTATCACATTTTATAAAACAATTTTAATGTTCATTGCAAAGTGCCTTAATCAACTAGATATCCCAATCTTCCTTCCAGTATAAAACCTGTCATTTTGCCGTACACTGCAAACTCAATATTGAATTAACTCTTATATAACTGACACATGATGTTCAAAATATATCTACACCAGCATATAAGCATTTACTAAATATGATAGTGACTGAAATAAAATTGGGTTTTCTCATGAAACCTGTTAAGAAAATGCCCTTGTCCTATTTGACCTCAAAATCAAAGAAAGAAAATAGAAATTACTGTATCTTTTGCATGTAGAAAATGATCCATTTTGTTAGGGCCATTATGATTTTCACATTGTACATTTGACTTTTTTCATTGAAAAACATTATATCATTTCTAATTACAAAATGCAAATTTTACCCCAATTTCAGTTACCACAATGCGAAAACAAAGATTATAATATTGTGTTTACCACAATGTGGAATGAAACAATATTTAAATGATAAAGTATTTAAACATCATAGTAGTACTCCCTTGGTACTGCCTGTCATTTTCGCAGATTAAAATTGGAAAAATAATTGTTCAACAGCATCTTCTTTTACTGTAATACATGACTGTGTTACGGTAACCATCATTGAAAACAACAAGAATAAAGTCAAATGTCCGGACACATTACGGTAATGAGAATTTGGGGGTAAAATGTGCTTAAGTGTTCAGAAAATAGTGTTGCAATGAAAGAAATCGAAATGGTCCTAAATGTTGGCTTAATGTTCTTTATACAAAATATAATTTACTTCCTTTTTTTTTTTTTCTGATTTGAGATTAAAAAAATTTCTAGCCAGGGTTTTTATGAATCGCCCATTTATCTCTTCCAGGAATATCGTTACTAGTTTACATGACCTGATAAAACACAGCATTCAGTCACAAGTTGAGTTCATGCAGAGCTTCATTGTAAGAAATTACTATTTTTGCTTTGATGCTTGAATTCAAAACATGTGATTCATTTGCTCAGTTTTAGTCCCTAACAGATATGAAAAAGATGGGCAATAGTCAAACTAGAGTTGGGGTACTCAAGTTCGTACTCGGACTCGAGTCCGAGTCACGAGTCCAATTTTAATGGACTAGGACTTGTCACAGACTCGAGCCTTTGGGACTCTGGATTTTTTTCAGAGTCCAGCTGAATCCATGACATTTGTGATGCAATAAAAAATAAATTAAAAAATAACAAAACCGAAATTAATGAACACATCTCTGTCTGCGTGCAGCTGTATTAGCCCCTGAAGTCGTAGACATAGCCAGAGTTGTTTCACTGTGTTTAAGCAAACACACACACACACACACACACACATCCGCACATGCACAGGCACACTCATCAGTCAACCAATACGCTTGAAATGTTACTACAGAGACTACTGTATAACATCGACTACTGCGGTGGCTGGCACGACAAAAACATACAAACAATAAAGTTGGGTATGTATCCAATGTAATAGAAACTAAACAAGGCAGTTTCACACGACACGGGACCTGACAACTGGTAAAATTGCGTGTGGCGATTGTGCAATCAAGACGGTGCTCGCATTGCAGTTTCATCGTGGTTAAAAACTTAAAATCAAGAACTTCATTGAGTCAAGTCACCCACATCATGTCTCACAGTTTACTAAAAACAGCAAATCGAAATACAAATACATAAAAATAGTATTAATATTGGATATTAAGTCTTTTTAGGCGAAAATATATCTACACGCATAGGCTTCTGTAGTCTCTTGTGGTCCACGCAGTGTTGTCAGCTTGAACTGGTCCATAATAGCTTGATGAGTTAACTGTGTAACATTTTAAATTGTCGGGGGGAAAAAGCATTATTGCTAAAGCAGACAGCAACTCTAAACAGATAAACAGCACCTATTTATTATTGATTGACTATTTTCAAAGCATTGACATGCTGCTTAAAATACATTCTTTTACAGCATTTGTCCACCATTCACAACATTCAACCATGCACAATAAAATACTAGGATATTTTGGGCAGTGAAATGTTTTGTTAATAATTGAATTATAGACTATAAAATAAATGTATTATTTGATGACAGAGTTTGTGTATGAAGCTAAACTTCGTGTTATGATATTAATTTAATTGGTTATGACACTTTTATTTTAAATGTTTATTTTATTTTTATTGTAAACCACCTGGTAACTTATGCACGTCTTTTTTTAGTCTATATCTCTAACACTTTTGAAGGACAATTCTGTTAAATTTATGACTCAAAATGATTATTCTCCATGTTTTTGCAGTTAAAGAAGAGCTCAATGAAATTTTCTTTGGTTGGTATTTAAAGATTTCAGATTGATTGCAGACTAACGCGGCTGCTGCTCAAGCAATTATCAATTATTATTATTATTATTTTTTTTTTTTATCTTCTGCAGCAGCAGCTGCGAGATGCACACGGACGCATCAGGGATTTAGGTACACGAGCAACACGCAGAACTTCCCTGCATTGTGCGGTTTCCCTCAAATTATCTAGAAAATCATGTCTGTGACGACATGGCCCTAATATTATCAGTGGGCTTTTCCAGTGTTTTTGGATGTAGCATTTGCAGTCAAATCGTGAGACGTAACTTCTCAGCGAGTGCTAATTACAACTGTTGACTCATTTGTACATAATGTATTTTCCCAAATCAGTCTGCAGATAGAGAAAAAAGATTCAGAAAGAAATCTCAGTATAGACTATTATTTCTTTAGATAGAGATCATTTAAAATAAAACTAAATTAAAATTCAAAATAATAATGACTGTGGTTGTAATGACTAACGCAGCTTTCACTTTCTTTAGTCTATGTTTGAGTGGAGGGGAAAAAGCAACAAATAAATTAAATGTCAACAGAACACAATAAGAAGTGTGTTGAAGGACAGTTTTGTCTTCATACACCTAAAGCATATGCTTTCATTCTGAAACCACTTTGAAGTCTGTTCAGCAGGATACTAATCATAAAATGTATATATGAAATGCAACAGAGGTGTTTTTGTTACATTTATATTGACAAACTGTTTTTCTTAGTTGTGAAGTTTAAAATAAGCTTAAAATATTGATGTTGAGTTTAGTTACAATTTTAATTCAGATTCATTCGGACTCGACTCAGACTCGGCTGTTATGGACTCGGTCTTGAGTCCGACTCTGCCCCTTTTGGACTCTGACTCAACTCGGAAGACTCACACTTGACATGAAGGTGGACTCGAACCCAACACTAAGTAAAACGATTGTTGAATTAATATGCTGTTTAACTAATGTCTCATTTGAGCTTGGAAATTATTGGAAATAAAGTTTTCCTAACAAAAACATCTGATTAACAATTCTCTTTCATTTCAGACTGGATAAATGGTGTCTGTAAACCCACAGAACTAGCATGATTACTTTGTTTTTTGTCTGTGTATTGCTCCCTGCTAACATCTATGGTTTGCTACATTTTTTGTTTAATGCATCAGTAATAAAGTGATTCAAGGTTACTGAGATGTCACTCTCCTATACGAAAGAATGCTTTAAGAATGCAAACGTGGGTCAAAAATGTCCTGGCCATTTACTTGTCACCTACTTTTTTTTTATTATAAGAGAATTTGCATCACTACCCCTAGAATGCATTTGCGGGTCCTATTTAACCTATTTGTGTTTCCTCTTGAATTCAATGTATTTAACATTGATATTCTTTTTGTAATGCATTGATTGTTTTCAGTTTCCATTTGTTATGCAATTAAATATACCATGCTCATGTTCATATTTATGTGTAGTATGCAAGTATAGAAAGTTATCATTCAGCCGATGCTGATGAGGTCTTTTTGACACACATATGCATTGAAAGGTTACATATGTGTTATTGTAACGATGGGCTGGCAATGACAGGCAGACGAAGATGAGATGATGTGAAGAACCCAAGTGCAGTTTATTACAAATGTGAAATCCAAAAACCGTAAATCCAAATGTGAACAAAACATAAACATGAACTTGACTTAACTTGACTAAACTTGACTTGACTTGATTTGACTCAACTTGACATGCAAACACCCAACAATGTTACATTAAAAATACAATGGCAAACATGAGGGCTTAAATACACAGACATGGGTAACAAGTAAACAAGACAACCAATCACAAGACTGAACTAATAAACAAGATAACAACACAATGACCATGAATCAATGACATAACAGAACTAACATGGCAACTTGACATGGCTACATGGCATGACGTGGTAACATGGTACGGCAGGATCACTGACTTGGCTATGGTAGGTGTGGATGCTGACTCGTTGGCCGTGGCAGGCATGAGCACTGGCTTGTGGAGCAGAGGCGGGCCTGGACTGTGGAACAGAGGTGGGCCTGGACCTTGGAACAGAGGCTGGCCTGGACCTTGGAACAGAGGCGGGCCTGGACCTTGGAACAGAGGCGGGCCTGGACCTTGGAATAGAGGCGGGCCTGGACCATGGTGCAAAGGCTTGCTTGTTACATGGCATGGAGCAGTCTGGGGCTTGGCTGTGACATGGCATGGAGCAGACTGAGGTTCGGCTGTGACATGGCATGAGGCAGGCCGAGGCGTGACTGTGACATGGCAAGGAGCAGACTCGGACATGGCTGTGACATGGCATAGGGCAGACTGAGGCGTGGCTGTGAAATGGCATGGGGCAGACTGAGGCGTGGCTGTGACATGACATGGAGCAGGCCGAGGCATGGCTGTGACATGGCATGGAGCAGGCCGAGGTGTGGCTGTGACATGGCATGGAGCAGGCCGAGCCGTGGCTGTGACATGGCATGGAGCAGGCTGAGGCGTGGCTGTGACATGGCATGGAGCAGGCTGAGGCGTGGCTGTGACATGTCATGGAGCAGGCCGAGTCGTGGCTGTGACCTGGCATGGGGCAGACTGAGGCGTGGCTGTGACATGGCATGAGGCAGGCCGAGGCGTGACTGTGACATGGCATGGAGCAGACTGAGGAATGGCTGTGACATGGCATGGAGCAGACTCAGGATCCGGGGCAGAAGGTGGCGCAAGCTCTGCGACCATGACGTGGGACGCTGGCTCAGCGGCCGTGACGTGGGACGCTGGCTCGGCGGCCGTGACGTGGGTTGTTGGCTCGGCGGCCGTGACGTGGGACTCTGGCTTGTTATCCGCCTCCCCCACAGTGAACGGTGAACCACTTATCAGTAGGGCAAGGTCGATATACTGAGTTAGACTATAGGTACTCCAACCGTCAGGCATCAGGGAGGAGACCGGCTCATTCAGCCCAAAACGGAAACAGTCCTTGAGGGCAATCTCATTAAAATCGACCCTGCAAAGTGGACGATTCCCCTGACGTAAACGAAGAAGCTGAACTGCTGGGTTCATTTTGCGGTCAGGTATTCTGTAACGATGGGCTGGCAATGACAGGCAGACGAAGACGAGATGATGTTAAGAACCCAAGTACAGTTTATTACAAACGTGAAATCCAAAACCCGTAAATCCAAACGTGAACAAAACATAAACATGAACTTGACTTGACTTGACTTGACAACACCCAACAATGTTACATTAACAATACCTGACCAGAGACAATGGCAAACATGAGGGCTTAAATACACAGACATAGTAAACAAGACAACCAATCACAAGACTGAACTAATAAACAAGATAACAAGACAATGACCATGAACCAATGACATAACAGAACTAATAACAAGACTATAACCAATGGGAACAGGACACATGAACATGAGGAAACAGGATAATCACATGACTTGACATGGAAACAGGGAATCAGATGACATGCCAGGGAAACAGGTAGTAACATGACATGGAAACACTTTTCAAAATAAAAGACATTAACACAAATCATGAACAAAAACACATCTAGACGTGAACACACGAAGACAGTTAAAATCTGGTTTTTCTACCAGGGGTCTGTGGAAAAAAATAAAACTGAATTTTTCATGCCATTTCTAACTATTAACTAATTACTAACTTTCTAACTAATGATCTGTTAAGCATTATGATGCAGCAATGTTTGAAAAGCTTCTAAATGCAAGATGTAATTATAAAGTGCTTTTTATACTATTGCTCCCTGGGTTGGCTGAGATCCTGGGTCTGTATTAAAGGTTGAAAACCCTTTAATTTTTTTTTTAATGTTTTCAAAAATTACCCTGACCCTGTGACATGTGTTGTTTATGATGTTGTGATAGTTGATTCAGTGATTCTCTGTTTGTGTTGTAACTGCATTTTGCAGGTTTGCACTGTGAATTGCCTCTGTCATCGCTGTTTTGGCGTCTCTGTTTCTGGCTAGACTGATGTGTCATTTATATTCACCCCTCCACCAGGACACAGTCTGCCGACAAATAGTTTTGAACTGTTAATCAGCACAGTGCAGAGCAAAGTATTTTGAGTTCTCAGTTAACAATTAAGAACTGAACAATATTGATATTTTTTGAGTGTTTTTGGCAGTTTATTCTAAAATGAAAGTCAAATGAGGACTGCTGGAGTGAGTTTTCCTGATGTCATCAGCACTCACACCATCAGAATCTTGTCATTGTGCTGACTGGAGCCCTTGACACAGCGATAACTGGTTCAAGAGGTTTTTAAAGGTACAGAGTGCTAATTCACACACAAGGCTGAGCTCCAAAAAGGGGCGGGAGCTCCAAACTGTCAGCAGAGACATACCGGCCCCTAACCTAACTGTGTGTGGAAGTTTTACCCCCTTTTGGAGTTGGCCCAACCCCCTTCTGGAGTAACCCTGCCCTCTTTGGAGTAACCCCACCCTCTTTTTGAGATTCTGCCCTTCTGGCTGCAGCTATACCTACTTTGACAGGACTGCTCCGATAAGCAGAACATCCCAGGAAAAAACTAGGAAATTTTTTTAGGGAACAAACTGATAATTACAAGGGTATTATGCTATAAATGTGATTTATGAGGACATTTCTAGTGTCCCCATAATTCAAATCTGTTAAAAAAACATACTAAATGATGTTTTTTTTTGAAAATGTAAAAATGCAGAAAGTTTTTTTTTGTGAGGTTTAGGTTTAGGCGTAGGGTTAGGGGATAGAATCTATAGTTCGAACAGTATAAAAATCATTATGTCTATGGAGAGTCCTCATAATGATAGCCGCACATATGTGTGTGTGTGTGTGTGTGTGTGTGTGTGTGTGTGAAATAAATGGTTAAATAGTTAATAGTTCCCTGTGTGTTTTTATTACAGAGATGTAGTAGTTATACTTAAAATCTGAGTCACAAAATAAAACAATTTTAATCTTAACCAGGGTTTGGAACTGTTTCACCATAAATGCATCACAAATTTCTGTGCGCTGGTGCTCCACCACATGCAGCTAGTGCCCTTTTTATTTTTTTCGCCCCTGCCCCACAGACAGCCTGAGTCCGCCACTGTCATGCTGCATCATTATTAAATTAATTTACATTAATTTGTTTTAACCATCAACACACACAAGAGATGTAGGCTACAATTATTATACTGTAAGTACAGAAAATACACAAATAAAATAGTTAAAAATAAAAAATATATCATCTGTCTTTGTATATGTTAGCTTTTGGGACAATAAAAAAATAGGAAATTAGGAAACTTGGCAAAACCTGTATATAAATGGACTGTGACTGAGTCTATTAAACCAATATGTGAACATCATCAGTATCCTTATTTCATTGTTTGTCAACTGCAGAACTGTCATAAAAAAAAATAAATAAAAAAAAATATATATAGAAAAAGATAAAGTTCCAGATAGTAACACTTTATAACAAATAATATTAAATAACGGGCATTGCTAGGGTATTTTAGTCTAGCCCTCGAATGTTTTGGTTCAGAACTTTTTGGAGTGGAACTGAAGTGAAGTTATCGGGTGAATATTAGTTATTGTTACTCAGAATGTCACTATTTTATAAAGACAAATTATCTACAGTCATCTGTTTAGAAATCTGAACTAGTGATGCCCAATTCACAAATGAATCACTCATTTGAGTTGGTTCTTTGCAATGAATCGCTCGAATGGGTTTGCAAAATGGTCTGAATCAGTTGGTGATTCACTCGAAATCATTCGGACACCTCTCGCACATACTGAATCCTTTGGAGCGGTTTCTCACACTGTAAAACAGAAACAGGATCATTTAGAACATTAATAGGTGTGGGTGAGAAACAGATCAACAATTAATTTTTTGTTTTTACCATAAATCTCCACTTTCACTTTCACATTCTTCTTATTTTGTTTTTGTTAATTCACTTTCTTCGTGTATATCGCCACCTACTTTGCAGGTAGAATTTATTGTAAAAATTACTTAAATATGTATCTGTTTCTCACCCACACATATCATATCGCTTCTGAAGACATGGATTTAAGCACTGGAGTCATGTGGATTACTTTTGTGCTGTCTTTATGTGCTTTTTGGAGCTTCAAAGTTCTGGTCACCATTCACTTGCATTGTATGGACCTACAGAGCTGAGATATTCTTCTAAAAATCTTTATTTGTGTTCTGCAGAAGAAAGAGTAAAGAGTAGACGATGAGATCATTTTCATTTCTGGGTGAACTATCCCTTTAAATACCCAACCCCTTGATGTTTTGGCTTGAGTCCTTGATGTTTTCAATAGAAACGCCCCTGTTCAATAAATAGGCTAAATAATACATAAATAACTTACCTAATGCTTTATAGATCGCAAATATTAATATGAGGCTATGAATCAAAGTTTAATGTCATGACTAACTTTTGAATGTAGGCTGTTTATTTTGAGTCTGAGAGTGAGGCGTGGGCTCATGTAAAGTTTCTCCTCGGGCTCTCAGTGACACCGGCTGAGGGTCATTGACAGTCTCACTCACATCATGGCTGAGAAAACACGCATGCTGGAGCGGGACGAGGATCTGCCGGTGTATCTGGCTCGTCCGGGATCAGCGGACCAGGTGCCCCGACAGACATACGGAGGTTTATTCTGCAATGTTGAAGGAGCGTATGAGAGTAAAACCATCGATTTTGACGCTCTGAGTGTCGGTCAGCGAAGCTTCAGGAGCCCGAGAAACACAAATAGAGAAGAGATGAAACCTCCAAACCACAGAAACTTTCTATCTTCGGACAGTGGATGTGAGACTATAGACACAATACAAATAAAGCATGCGTTTGAGAAGGAAGTGCTACAAAGCCTTGATGATGTTAAGGTAATTAAAAATGTATATATTCTATCTATCTATCTGTCTGTCTGTCTGTCTAAATTATATCTATACATGATTAATATACAGCTTTAACATAGCCTATATTTCCTAAGTTATTACCTACGTCATATATAATACATTTTAATTTAAGTATATAATACAACATAAATTGCATTCAGGTAGTCATACACATCAACAATACTAATATATACAATATAGATCTTATATTAGATTAAAATGCCAACCTTATTTGCATCCTGAAAGGATGTTAAATACTATTTAGTAAATAGTAAATAAATAATGTGAGTAAACAGTAAAAAAGAGTGAAATTTGTAGGCCTGAAATGTGTAGTCTATATGTATATATTAACTACACTCACCCTGCCCATTACCTTTTTGAACTGTTCCCTTCTGGCCGACGCTTCAGAGCTCTGAGCACCAGAACCATCAGGCACAGGAACAGTTTTTCCCCTCAGGCTATCCATCTCATGAACAGTTAAATTGCCCCATTGAGCAATAACTATGTGCAATACACAGTTTAGTCTTTCTTATATTTATCCAACACATCCAACCTCTTCTGCCATTTCATTCCTCTGGAGAGAAAAACAAAAAACAAAAAAAACATTTGCACTGTTCGTAACAGATTTGTATTTACACTGTACATAACAGATTGTATTAGATTTGCACTACCCATGTGTATGTATGCATGTGTGTGTCTGTACGTATGTGTATAATTAGTTTTATTTTTTATTATTATCTATGTCTTGCTGCTGTTTTTGTATTGTTTTTGTATGGTTGTACACTGGAAGCTCCTGTCACCAAGACAAATTCCATGTATGTGTAAGAATACTTGGCAATAAAGCTCATTCTGATATGTAGTCACGCGTCTATAGACACATTTAAAGAATATATTTAGAGAAAGTAAATTTAGGGCTGTATTGAATCCACTACTGATGAAAATGCTTTTTATACAGTAGATGGATGTAAGGAATGAAGGAAGGAAGGATGGATAAATAGATGGATGGATAAATGGATAGATGGATGGATGGATGGATAAGTGGATAGATGGATGGATAAGTTGATAGATGGATGGATGGATAAGTGGATGGACAGATGAGTAAGTGGATGGATGGATAGATGGATAAATGGATGGATAGATGGATGGATGGATGGATAAATGGATAGATGGATGGATAAATGGATGGATGGATGGATAAATGGATGGATGGATGGATGGATGGATAAATGGATGGATGGATAAGTGGATGGATGGATGGATGGATGGATGGATAAATGGATGGATGGATAACCAAATGAGCATGTGATCTTCAGAAAAGGTTGTGATTAAACTAAACATTATATGTGCTGTTATCTATATGTTATATTTAATTAAAACTTTTCAAACCTCATGTATAGTAAAATGTAAATATAACATATAGATAACAGCACATATAATGTTTAGTTTAATCACAACCTTTTCTGAAGATCAAGTGCCTCATTTTTACCGATACTTTGGTGAAAAAGAACAACAAATCAACTTATTGTACCCTATTCATGGAAAGTTTTTTTTATGCCATCAAGTGCTCCGAAATGGAGATGTTAATAGATCACCACACACTTATTGCTGACAGGTGATTTGCCGAATTGATTTATTAGATATGGGTTTGATTTAATCCAAATTTGGCTGAAACCAACCAGCAGAAGAAAAGCTCTTTCATCATTTCAGTTTTCCACATGTAGTAGCTGCAGCAGCTGGTCCTTTGGAGACAGAGTTTAAATATATTAAATAATTTCCTCACATAATCAAATTTCTCCATACTGCACATGCTCATTTGGTTATCCATCCATCCTTTTATCCATTCAACCATTTATCCATCCATCCATTCTTCCTTCCTTCCTTTCTTACATCCATCTACTGTATGAAAAGCATTTTCATCAGTAGTGGATTCAACACAGCCCTAAATTCACTTTCTCTAAATATATTCTTTAAATGTGTCTATAGACGTGTGACTACATATACATATAGACTACACATTTCAGGCCTACAAATTTCACCCTTTTTTACTGTTTACTCACATTATTTATTTACTATTTACTAAATAGTATTTAACATCCTTTCAGGATGCAAAAAAGGTTTGCATTTTAATCTAATGTAAGATCTATATGGTGTCTCATATAATTGACAAGTTGTTTGGGAAAGTATCTTAAATAAAGCCACAGCATATTTGAGAGTGATTGGACAGAAGAAGTGCCTTGTATTGCAATCTAGTGGGCAGACGTTATTACTGCAGTGCTGCAAAGCTGATTCAGCAAGACACCAACACTACAAGAAAGATTAAAGGGATAGTTCACCCAAAAATAAAAATTCTCTCATCATTTACTCACCCTCATGCCATCCCAGATGTGTTTGACTTTATTTCTTCTGCCGAACACAAATGAAGATTTTTAGAAGAATATTTCAGCTCTGCTGGTCCATATAATGCAAGTGAATGGTGACCAGAAGTTTGAAGGTCCAAAAAGCACATAAAGACAAAATAAAAGTAATCTATAAGACTCCAGTGGTTTAATCCATGTCTTCAGAAGCAATATGATAGGTGTGGGTGAGAAATAGATCAATATTTAAGTCATTTTTTTTTATTTTTTTTTTTACTGTAAATCTACACTTTCACTTCCACATTCAACCACACTGTAAAAAGTATTATGTGATAACTACTTAAAAAAAAGGATGGTAACAATATTAGACATAACACACACCCCTACAGTTAAGTGCTGTTTTTATTCTATCAAACAGTAAGCAGTGTACATTACACTAAACACTAAACATAAGTAAAAATAAACACAAATAAAAGCAACATTTATTGAAAAACTAAATTAAGGTCAAGTTTACAAAGGTCAACTTACTGTCGAATTTGTGCTGTAGTCAAAGTCTTATTAGGACAAGCCTGCACTAAATGGAATAGTTCGCCCAAAAATGAAAAAATCTCTCATCATTGATTCACCCTCATGCAATCCCAGATGTGTATGACTGACTTTCTTCTGCAGAATACAAAAAAGATTTGAAGAAATCTTAGCTCTGTAGGTCCATACAATGCAAGTGAACGGTGACCAGACCATTGAAGATTCTAAAAGCACATAAAGACAGCACAAATATAATCTATATGACTCTAGAAGTTTAATTCATGTTTTAAGTAATCCAATCAGTTTGAGGTGAGAAAATACCTAAATATAACTCCTTTTTATACGAATCATGATATCAGCAGTCTCCTTGGCGATCATGAGCAAGGAGTTTTAATTTAGTCTGTTCTTACCTAAAACCGATTAGATAGCTTCAGAAGTGTTTTTAATTGATTTATCATATTTAAAAGGTATTAAAATACTGGAGTGTAATTTTTCAGTGTTTTAATGAATTAAACCACTAGAGTCTTATGGATTACTTCTATGATGTTTTTGTGCTTTTTTGAGTCTTGCATGATTTATGTGCATTGTATGGACCTACAGAGGTGAGATCTGTGATTTGTATGTGTTCTGCAGAAGAAAGTCAGTAAGTGAGTGAGTAAATTATGAGAGAATTTTCATTTTTAGGGGAACTGTTCCTTTTAGCTATAAAACATATCCTAAAAGAACTTTTCAAAAACACATCCATGATATAAAGCTGCTAGGCATTAAACACAAGGTAAAATCTCAAATCTTTAAATGTTTTCCAAAAACATAAATGCCATACATGACACTTGGCTAACTGGACTGGACTATACTCACACTTGCTGATAAACTTATAACATTCTCCAAGAACATGTCTCTAAACAAGACATGAAAAAATAAATAAAAAAATCTATTCTGGAATAAAACTTGGTAATAAACAAACAACTTGTCTTGCAAAACCATTGACAGTTATGCTTGCTATAAGCTTGTATTGTTGTTGAACTTTAAGAACATATCCCTCTATTCAGTGCATTCTGGACCAAAACCTGGTCCAGAAAAACCAAGAACAAAACTCTAAAATAGAAGTTTGTTTTTAAGTGCTTGCACTTTGGTAGATAACTTGCACACATCCAGTTCTAATAAGATCTTCTTAAAGGCTTCAGATGTATACCTCTGTTGTTTGGGATAGCTGAGGTTTAGGGCATATGTGAGTCCCAGAAGAATCGCACAGGCTTTAGCAATATTTTCCAACCCAGTCATGACTTGGACCCCCTCCAAGATGATGCTGAAGTCCTCCTGCTCACCCCTTGTGCTGACAGTGATTTTCATTACGTGCTGCAGGAGATCTTGCTGAACATCTGCATTAGAGCACTATAGAACACAAACACACAAGCATTTAATACTTCTCATGTTGCAAGTATTTCTAACATGTCAGCATTTTAAAAAGTGATGCATGTATTTTTTAATGTTAAAATACTCTTGTATTTCATTTTAATATTCTGAGACAGCTATTAGTAAACCATCTGTTGGCTGATTTCTCTGAAAAGTGAAATCAGCCAAATAAATAAATACAAATATTTGCAAATAAATGTAAAAAAAAAAAAAAAAAGATGTATTATTGTTTTTATTTATTTACACATTCATTTCCAAATGTATGTATTTCCTCATTATTTATGCATTTAATTATTTCCAAATCTATTTATACATGTACATATTTCCACATTTCCAAATTCTTTCTGTATGCTAATGAGGGGGCGTGTTTTCTCCCTCAGACATAGCAATTGAGCTGAGTGCTTCAGAGTGAAGCTTGGAGGCCACAGTGACATCTTGTGGTTGACAGAGGGAAATGCGAGTCTACAGACTTGAAATATAGCCACAGATGGGTGTGGATGTAAATTGTAAAATAAATGAGAAAATACATGTAGAAATAAATATGGAAATAAATAAATAAAATAATTCATAAATAATGAAATAAAAGTATAAATACTCATTTATGTCACATTTGAAAATACATTTATTTATATGTACACATTTTTTCATTTTTTACATTTATTTGGAAATGTATTTATTTATTTATTTATTTTTAATTTAGGCAGTTGTGCTCCTCCATAATCTTCATCAGAGGTTGTGAAGCACATCTTTACATTTTTTAGTCTTTAACAACCACTTTATACCAGGGGTTTTCAATCCTGCTCCTGGGGACCCACAGCTCTGCATATTTTGTAAGTCCCCCTTATCTGACACACCTAGATCATGTCACGGAGCCTTTACTAACGAGCTGATGATTTCAATCAGGTGTGTTAAATAAGGGTTACAAATGTGCAGAGTTGTGTGTCCCCAAGAACATGTTTGAAATATACTGGTTTAAGGTTTACAGACTACCTTTACCTGTTTTTTTCCTCAGGGCATTTTGTAGAAGATTAGAATCTGTAACTTTATCGGCGCGGGAACGCACAGTCCATAAAATGTTTGGGAAAAATACTGTGCTGACAGACAGCAGCAGAAGTGGGAGGGAGCATTGAGGGGGAAGATCAGCACCACTGATTATGAGACACTGATTATTTCTCTCATTAGTTGTTGCAAGTTGCTCAAGATAAATAAAAAAAAGCACAGCAAATGAAGTTCTGTAACTCCATTGGGACGCGGGACATGGCCCATAAAATCTGGACTGTCCCGGTTTTATCAGGAGGTCTGGTCACCCTAGCGTCACTTGAAAAAAGTAAAAGTAAGATAAAGCAAACAGTGACCATTTGTTTAGTCTGATCACATTGGTTTTTAACCCATTTCTGAAGCACATCTTGCATTTTAGTTTTTTAGGTTACAATTAACATGGCATAACCATCCCCACGAATGAGTGGAGAAAGGGGGTAGTATTATAAAACAATCATCGCCCTTTTTTCATCAGACCATCGTCCACATTTTCTCCACAGAACATCACACATTTAGATGTCTCTCTTATTTTACACAACTGATTCAACTAGATCATCAGGACAGGCTTCGACAAAAACTGGGAAATAAAATAAGGGAGCCGTCCAAAATGTGCAATGTTAGTGTTGCTCCAGATCTGGACTGAACACACCTGGTCAACCTTTAACGAGACAATTAAGAAATAAAAGGAAATTACAAATTATAAAGGCTTACCTTTTAGCGTGTACATGGAGCGGCGTAGATTCCAGGGGGAATGGGGGGGAGGTAACAAGCAAGTACAACCCCCCCACCCCCATTATTTATACCATGATCAATGGAAATATGTAAATGCTTCATGCTGAACCCAACACCCAATGTTCAAGCCAAATCTACACCCTTGTGTACACGTGATGACCAGTCTGTCAAAATGAGCATATGTTCATTTTCAAATGAATTGGTGTCTGTAAATCAAACCCAGAAATGTCACAAAATTTCCCAAAATAATAAGGTTGTCTTCTCTCTAATTTATTTGTTGAATTGGTGTCCGTAAATTAAACCACACAATTGCACAAATTTTCCCAAAATATAGTTGTCTTCTCTCTTAAATTTACGAGTAAATGTACCCAATATTTTTTATACAATGCAAAGCCATAATTTCAAATATAAAATATCCATAAAATTATACATTTCATGTTCATTTCTTTTTTTAATCAAATTTACTTGACACGTGAATCACTTTTTACAGTAAACCTACTGGTTGGGGATGGTAATGGTGGAGATTTAAAGAAAAAAAGGACTTAAAAATGTATCTTTTTCTCACCCACACCTATCATATCACTTCTGAAGACATGGTTTAAACCTCTGAAGTCTTATAGATTATTTTATGCTGCTTTTAGGTCCATTTTGGACCTTGTGAGTTCTGATCACCATTCACTTGCATTGTATGGACCTACAGAGCTGAAATATTCTTCTAAAAATCATCAATTGTGTTCTGCTGAAGAAAGAAAGTCATACACATCTGGGATGGCATGAGGGTGAGTAAATCATGAGAGAATTAGTCATTTTTGGGTGAACTGTCCCTTTAAGGGATGCATATATATTCATATTCATATATTCTCATGAGTTTGATCTATACTACAGTATGCATATATACATGCACTTGAATGGCAACTATGTGCAATTGCAATTTTTTTAAAATCTTTTTATGCACCATTATTGATTTATCCACAAAATAATTGTAATTATGATATATTAATTGTTATAACTGGGAGTAATTATGATTGTTATAGTATCATCCACATAGTAGTATGCCTACCTAATAAACTTTAGTAGTGTCTGGTGTGACATATCATATAGTAACTTTGCAGGTGACAAACATGTAGTAGAAGTGAACTAAATATGACAAAATCTGCCTTTGGGGATCGTTTTTATTTTATTTTAATTTTTTTCAGGGGTTAGGGTATGGGTTATGATTAGTCTGTCTGTAGTTATTATAATAAGCTTTACATAAAAAACATAAAAGTCTACTCTATGGTTTGTCCCTATTTACATGTGCACGCGCTTAGGGCCAAAGGGAGGTGTCTGCTCAGACAAAAGAGACACAGGGTGGGACTCAGCAGCTGTTCTCGGGACCACTCTCCCCTTTGTTTACCATCACTGTGACAGTCCATAATGATAATGAGGTTTTTTTTTTTTTTTTTTACCATGGATGCACTTACAAATAAACTAGACAGCATCCTCAATTTACAGCAGTTCTATGAACAAATATTGGACAACATTTAGTTATTAAGAAAACATACTGTTCCCTTGTAGATGACGGAAAGTGTTGTGGTGTGTTAGTAGAAAGAATTGATAGTTTTAGTTATATGGAAAAGTGTTTTACACTAACCTTTTTTTTTAATTATTATTGTTTATATATATATATATATCTTAATATCTTAGATCTTAATAGTCAGAAATCATTTGAAAGTGTGCAAAGGATATATATTGTCTTCAGTGGTGAATGAGAACAGGAACATATATATATATATATATATATATATATATATATATATATAAACACACACATATGACAGGCCTTTTAACACGGCTCGACACCAGTGTTCGGAAGTAGACAATGGACGTCCGATTCATGAACGAATCGTTCTTGTGAGTCGTTCTTTCCGATGACTAAACGATTCGTTCGCGAATCACACTGAGCCGATGACAGCGGATCGCGAGTCGGTCGATTTTTTTAGGTTAAATTAAGTACGCCTCAAAATGAGCACACTACCGCTGAGCAACAGGCCTATGATCATCAGAGCTCGAGTGAAATAAACAGCTATATTTTCCCTCAGACGTTTATTAAAATGGGTTTAAAGCATGTAAAATGTCGCAGGACGTCTAGGAACACGTGATGGCGTAAAAGAACCGATTCATCTTTTTTCGAGCCGGTTCATTGAAATGAACTGTTCAAAAGAATCGGTTCCCTGTAATGATTCTGACTCCCAAACACACTGTGTCGGCGCCCCCTGGTGGTTTAAACCCCACATGACACACAGCAGGACATGGAGGGAGGAGCCCAGCAGTGTGTTTGAGAGACAGCTCAAGTGTGCGCAACAGCAAAAGAACAGTCTCAGCACATACAGACAATAAAGACATCTCGCATCAACGAAGAAAATGTCGTACCAAGGCAAAAAGAACATCCCCAAAATCACCGTAAGTGCATACATTTAAATGAACCATCAGTGATATTCTAATGCATTTTTTTTCTTGATAGAATTATAGATAGAATTGCATGTTAGGCTGCAGATAAGTCATATCTAATATTCTTGAGTTACATTGATAGCCTATTGAGCTCTCAGTTCAGATATATCTGATACATGTTTCAAAGTGCAGTAAATGGTGCCCCAAAATGGTAATGTGGTTGTGTTTTATTGCATTAATTCTTACAGTCCTTTATGCATATTGCGGGAATAATAAAACAAGAAAATATCGTTGGGTTTAATATGAGCCGGTGGACTGCAGCAAGAAAATCACGCCCATAACCGATAGACTATTACATGCATGTTTTATATGACCGGCACATACTAGCAGC
The DNA here is from genome assembly GCF_019703515.2 of Myxocyprinus asiaticus. NCBI lineage: Eukaryota > Metazoa > Chordata > Actinopteri > Cypriniformes > Catostomidae > Myxocyprinus > Myxocyprinus asiaticus. Next base: position 6,301,500 of record NC_059383.1, on the reverse strand, counting down.
AGGCACATTGTTCATTAAAAACGTATGTTTTTATAAAGGTTATGTGCATATGCATGAGTGATAAAGAGGATGTTTTATAACTGGAGTGCTGTGTTGCGGTTTTAGCACGGATGCTCTTTGTCCTGATAGATTATCTTTGGTCCTGATGCTGTGAAACTGCGCAGTCCAGCACAAATGGGCGTGTTATGCGTTGTACGATGTCGTTTAAGCATTTTATTTAGGCTGCAATATTGTTAGTTGGAAATTATTTTCCACAGATACCAAACTTCGCAATAAACCGTGCACTTATTGAACAGATTTTTTGTATAGCAATTACTCAACAGTCTCTGTTCGTGCACCGGCTGTATATGTGCAAGAGCTGTGAGAGGTGAAGGTGTGGTTTTCTCAATCTCTACAGATGCTCACTGCTGTAATATACTGTGAACCGCTGTGGATATCAATATATAAATCAATATACAAATAAAGTATGGTTTGGAAGAAATATATATACAGTATATAACTAGATGAACTAAAATGTATATACACAATACTGAGAGCAGAGGTGCAGGGGCCCGAGCCCAAAATATTATTATTTTTTTTAAATTAATTTTTTTAAGTGTAACTGAAGCGAGAGTTATCGAGTAAATGTTTGGTATTGTTACTCAGTAAGTCGTTATTTCATAAAGATGGATTATTTACTGGCTAACGCGTTAATTTAGTGCGATTACTGATTTAAAAAATAACATGTAAAAAAATGTACTCAATCATGCCTCCAGACCCTTACGTAAATTGCGTAATAAAAGTATGTCTTTTTCTATCATTAAGCAGTTCAAGCTAAAAGAACATGTAACTTCGTATCTTTAAGAGCCACGCCTGAAGGGGGCAGTCAGCACACCTCAACAAACCTCATAACGGCGCAGACACTGGACAAGAGCAAGGACTCTTTGACAGCTGAACAAAGCACAACAGAATGCAGGGGTCTCGAGATGTGATTTCCATAGCTTAGACTTTTTTAAACGCAGTGTTTATGGTGCTGAAAACTAGTGAGACACTTTTAAAACATCCGTCCGATGTATATTTAGATGCATCTTTCTGTTCTTTAGCTTTCTGTTCTTGGCTGACAGAAGTGGAACCTGACGTGGTCTTCTGCTGTTGTAGCTCATCTGCCTCAAGGTTCGACATGTTGTGCATTCTGAGATGCTATTCTGCTCACTACAATTGTACAGAGTGGTTATCTGAGTTACTGTCGCCTTGCTGTCAGCTCAAACCAGTCTGGTCATTCTCCGTTGACCTCTCTCATCAACAAGGTGTTTCCATCCACAGAACTGCCGCTCACTGGATGTTTTTTGTTTTTGGCACCATTCTGAGTAAACTCTAGAGACTGTTGTGCGTGAAAATCCCAGAAGATCAGCAGTTACAGAAATACTCAAACCAGCCCGTCTGGCACCAACAATCATGCCATGGTCGAAATCACTGAGATCACATTTTTTTCCCCATTCTGATGGTTGATGTGAACATTAACTGAAGCTCCTGACCTGTATCTGCATGATTTTATGCATTGCTGCCACATGATTGGCTGATTATATAAATTATATAAATTAAATAAATTACATAAAGATAAGTTAAATAAAGTATGTATATATATACATATATATATATAAATTATTATGGATTATATATATGATTATTTGCGATTAATTCGATTTTTTAACATTTTAATCGGTTTTCAGCCCTAGCTCAAATCCTTTATTATTTTATGTCACCTGTTCAGAATCTAGTGATGCCTGATTCACAAATGAATCACTTGCTTGAGTCGGTTCATTTCAATGAATTGCTCAAAGGTTGGTCTGAATCAGTTCGCAATTCACTCCGAATCATTTGGATGCCTATCGCACAGACTGAATCGTTTGAAGTGGTTTCACACATTGTAAAAGGACATCGATATTTTTGTTCAGCTGTGACCTACCCTATTGAATAATCTATTTCTACACATTAGCATCAGGCCTGTCAGCTAAAGGCGTCCTACCCTACAAAAAGTTCTGTGGCTGATTATAATACAGTATTGTATCGTACAATAACCTTTATGTGTATGGTATTAAATGATTACATTATTCATGTACCATGACATTTACATAGTACTCCAAAATACTTAAAAGAATACGATTGAATGACAATGTTACATGTCCAAATAACATACAGTATTATCCATCTATTTTCTGAACACAGAAGTGTTCCACGATTCATAATGGAAGCCTGTTTTCAATTTCACTCGCATCGGTGTATGTTTTTAGCGGAAAATTAGATTTTTAGTGTATTAAATTTGAAAGTATTGCCAAGTAAAAAAACGGCTCCATGGTGCCGATAATTTGCCGAGTTGTGTTGAGTGTCTTTTGACAGTGCCTCATCCGAGTGGGTAGATGACATGAAATGATGGCCCGGGGTTAGTTACATTGACATAAATAACTACTTTGAGTTGTTATGAGAGCTAACAACTGCACAAATTGAGCCTGAACTCATTTTTACTCCAAATAACACTTAAAATGGTTGTTGTTCTCTGTCTGGATCATTCGTCTTTGAAGTTTTTACATTGCTTCTTACGGAGACCGGAATCAGAAAACAGACCAGCGGAATCAGAATCATCTCATAATTATGGTGCGTTCACGTTATGTTGGAATAAAAGCAATGAGCCACCCCTTTGCGTCGAGGAAGCAAGAGAAAAAAAAAAAAAAACGTATGGCAGTTTCTAAGAAGATCAGGTTTTAGAAACCAGCGGGGATCTCGGTTGCCATAACAACCCAGTTAACTCACTCAAAGGACAGGGTGGATGTGTTGTAGTGTAATAGACGTTGGACATGATGCATTTCGATTGGTAAGTTCCAGTGTTTTGACGTCTTTACTGTCAAAAAAATAAGAAACTGTCTGTGTATGGTAAATATTTTTGGCACCAGGCAACAAGACTGCAGCTCTGGATGCATACAGAGCGGTTTTATCCCAGCTCATTTCTATGAGCGAGCATGGCTAACACTCCACGCCTTAATGTCCTTTGGCCAAGCATTCTTTGGCTGTGTCCTCCCTACCCTCCCCATAAACACACACACACACACACACGATCAGCAACAACAAATGACTGCACTTTCTGTGTGCAGACTGTGCACGGCTTAGATGGGACTCTGGTATTCTTAGAATTTTCTGTCTATACAGCACAGTGAACGCCCACTTTTTCAGAGGCCTTGGTTCCGGTTGTATTTTCCCATTCATGTTCTCCATTAGGATTTAAAAAATTGAGATGATTGGTTCATTGTGGCATACAATACTTAATGTCTTATGCAAAGGAATGAACTACAATCCCATTAAGCACTGTGAATTTAAATAAAATGATGGTAGAGTATAATAATTGTTGATTAAAAGTACAAAACAATGTATTTAAAGTTTATTACAAAATATTCATACACAAATATGAAAGTTATTTAACTGTAATTTGATTCATCTAGGGTAACAGAGACTTCTCTGATTGGTGGATCGCTCTTCAGAATTATGGGTAGTGTAGTTCCATATCTGGAATTCAGCAATTAAACATGATTTTTTTTAAAGAAGGTGAAATCACACTGACTTGTGGCTTATACAAAATCATGTAGGTAAGGGATAATGTACAGTCAGACTGCACATTATGCATCTTATTACAATAATACTTGCCAAATAAATAAATAAGTGGACAAGAAACATTGGTTTTTTATTTTATTTTTATTTTTTGGGGATTTTTTCCCCTTTTTCTCCCAATTTGGAATGCCCAATTCCCAATGCGCTCTAAGTACTCATGGTCGCGTAGTGATTCACCTCAGTCCGGGTGGAGGAGGACAAATCCCAGTTGCCTCCGCATCTGAGACTGTCAACCCTGTGCATCTTATTGTGTGGCTTGTTGAGCGCTTTGGCACGGAGACATAGCACGTGTGGAGGCTTCATGCCATCCACCGCGGCAACCACGCCCAACTCACCACGCGCCCCACCAAGAACGAACCACATTATAGCGACCACGAGGAGATTACCCCATGTGACTCTACCCTCCCTAGCAACCAGGCCAATTTGGTTGCTTAGGAGACCTGGCTGGAGTCACTCAGCACACCCTGAGATTCGAACTTTTTGTAGCGAACTCCAGGGGTGGTAGCCAGCGTATTTTACCTCTGAGCTACCCAGGCCCCCAAGAAACATTGATTTAAGTTGATATTATTTTACTGGCTCATTTGTAGAGATCAAACAGTGATCCGAGAAGTAGGAAAGATGATTCACAATACCCGGATGACGGTGTGAAACGTCTTGATTCCCGGATGTGCAGTTGTTACTCAGAGATGTCAGGCCGCTAGATGGCGCCATTGACCAAGAAGAATCGAGTGTTCCAGAGTGCTGTGCAATAACAATGCTTAACAGCCTTATAACCTATGGTGCAGTAGGTTTTTGTTGCAAGAATATACAATATTGCTGAAAAATTGTTTCTCTAAGAAGAAAATTAATGGGATTTTTACTTCCAGAACCCCAATTTTGCACTCTGTTGGATACAGCCTTGATACAATTCAGTCTTTGCTTTGTCAGCACTCTGACATTATTCTACAGCTTATTGAATATTTATTTTTATTGGAGACTTTCTGATTCATCAGTTTATTTAAACCGATTCTTCAAAAATTACTCATGGAAATGAATTATACTTTTCCAAAGTATGTTTAAAACTATGTAATCATATGAGGTGAAGACTTCAGGCATATTAGTGGGCTAATACAAGCTGTTTTAATTTACATGGAGCGGGTCGGCCCATGGGGGCTGCCATGTTGCCATTGCTTGACCATGTGAATGCATTTCTAAAATGGCATCCGTAACTTAAAGCTATTGGTTTATCTTTATGCTGCATCCATGCTGCTTGTCAGTATTTTAAGTCAAAGATGACTGCCATATCACTCAGCACCGATTGCACCCCCAACACTATTATGCTACCATTAAGACATGGGAAACAGATATTCTACACAGTAAAGTGTTGTATGTCATTGGGTTATGAATAATGTACTTGAAATTATAAGGTTGGATTTGTTGATTTCACAGATCAAAGCGGTCTTTTCCAAACATTGCATTGTGGATTGACAGTGGTGGGATCCTTTGTGTGTCAAAGGGTTTTCGCCCCATGCAGACTTCCTGTTTTCTTGGGTTTTGTCAATGTCAAAAACAGACCCTCAACTTTCCTTCAATAAAGCCTTCATGTTACTGAGCTCATGAAAATATGTTTCTCAGTCACCCTGGTGAGTTTTGGTTGAAATACTAACGCATGTTGTGCAAGATTTACGTGTTTGACACAAATCTAAAGGTTCTCTATCTAAATATTATTATCTAATATTACTTTCTATAAAACATTACAGCTAGAGACAGCTCTAGATGTTTTAAGCTTCAGAAGAAGAACAGCATATGTGTGAATCTCTTGAAAGCTGTGAGGAACATATATCCGGATCATATTTAAACCTAAAATCAAAGAAATTAAGGATATTTTGCTTAAAGAAAATAAAGCCTACTTGTAGTGCCATTATTTTTTCACATTAATTTCACTAAAATTGAACACATTTTCCACCCAAATTCTCATTACCGTTATGATTCCAGACATTTACTTTTGAGTTTTTTATTTTTATTCTCTTTATACTCTAATGGTGATTCTCGTTAGATTATTATTTCCATGATTTAATTTCCATGATTTATAAATACTTTACAATTTAAATTATAAAATAAATGATTATATTTTCACATTACAGTAATGGTAATGATATTTTTGCATTATGGTAATGAGAATCTTGGGAGAAATGTATTGTCATGTATATAATATCACAATGCAAAAAAAAAAAAAAAATAATCTTCGTGGTCCTAAAAATGGGCATCATGTCCTTTATACAAAATATAATAAAAATGATTCCGGACAAGTTGTCCTTGTCACAGTAATGAAATCAGACAATTCCCTGTTCGAGCTTACAGTGTTTTTGATGTTGTGAGCACTGAAGTGACACCATAAGACTTCCCGTTTATACTGTTAGAAACGTCACTGTGACCATTTTGAGTTAAAGTGATGGATAGAGCAAACCTCCATGCAGTCTGATTCATCTGCACAGTCATGAACATTCTAACTATGACAAATAATTTAAAGGTGAAGTGTGCATTTTTAATGTGAAATACTTTCTCGTCCCCCAGCTTAGTATGAAGAGACAACTATAAGTAAACTATTGGTAGGTTGATGTCCCTGAAAAGTGAAAACACTGTGTCTATGTAGCGCCATCAAAACATTGCTCTGTTTGTTTGAGCATCTTGTCCTGCCCGACACAGCAATCTTGTCTCAACCAATATTGTGAGTTTGGGGCGGGGCTTTTGATTGTTTCGTCCAGTGGAAGACGAGGGGAGTGTTTGGCAAACCTGTTTGGATTATTTTTTCAATTCCATATTGTGATGCTAGTGGCACAATTCTGCTTTTTTTGAGCTGTTTTGGTAATGTTAAAGTGGTGTTGTATTTAATGTTATATAAAATATAACCTTAAATATGTAAAAAAAAATTCTGCTAACTCTGCATTACTCAGAATTGCCTCCCCCATGACATGCTGATTCATATGAGCTCAGTCATTTATGATCTAAAGTTGCACTCAGGGATCACACACTGAATTGATTTTTAAAGGATATTTTCCACACATGTTTCTAGTTTTCATGTTTAATTTTGTTACATGGTTAGAGCTGTGGCTTTCTCACCCCGACTTTCCTGTCTACACTCCAGGTTCCTCTAAAATAAAGGCAAGCAGCCTATAAAATAATAATTAGTAACTTAGTCGATCTGAATCAATATCATGAATTCTATCAATTATTTGGATTGATTTTTGAGTTAACAGCTCACACACTGAATCAATAGTCATTGAAAAGCCTGAAAATGAAAATGAATTTGAACACCATAAAGTTCCCAACCATCGCTTATTTGTTTTTTAAACATTTTTAACCATTTTGATTGTGCTTCATCTGCCAGTAAGAGTGTTGTACTTTCATCTCGGTTTAACAGATTTTAACATGTTTAAATGTTAACAGATTTCAGCAGATTTTTTCTCCACAAAAATTTGGAAACAATCTTGTGTCTATGAATAACTTACCCAGACACTGAGCAGTGTTTAAATGGATACATAAGGAAGTTACATAAGAAAGTGACGTGTTTAGGATCAAAGTTTTCGGGTCTTACAGCATGTCTTCAACTTGCCTAGTTTCTTTAGACTTTTCCATTCCAGTTGGGCTGACTATTGCTGAATGTTAGCGTGTATAGTCAGCTACTGCATGTCAACACAACTTCTATAAGAAGTAATGAAATATTTTAATTGCAATTTTGCAATTTCCAGATTGAAGTAATAATTGCTGAAAATTGTAGGTTGCTATTTGCAAACTGAAATATACAAACCTTACATTCATTTTTTACATTTGTTTTGTGTTTTGTGAGGTAGATGTCGATCTAAATAAGTCTCATATGTCCCTCATCCTCTCTCTCTCTCTCTCTCTTTTTTTATATTTTGTCAGAGTGAGAGGCTTCTGATCAAAGGTGCTCGGATTGTGAACGATGATCAGTCTTTCCATGCAGACATCTATATGGAGGATGGGGTCATCAAGTAAGACACACACACACACACACACACACTAAGGGGGTCAATAGGGGTCAGTTAGGGTCACTGACAAATAAGGATGTCTGAGATGATGAATAGGAAAAAAAATGCAATTTTACATACATATTTTTGAAAACGTATACCAGTTTCAACAAAAGTTTTGACTCGAATGAATTGAACATTTCAAGTGGTGTAACCATCAAATAAAATATAATAACATATATTCCTCACACCTTGAATACACAAGAGTGTACACATCTTAATCATTTTGTTTTCAAACATAGTTTTCAAGGTAAAGAGTTTCATGATTTTTCAAACCATGAATATATATATATATATATATATATATTATTATTTTTTTTTTTTTTTTTACCCATTTGACAACAATATTTTTCAAAATATTTATATTAAATTATTTAAAAAACATATATGTCTCTTTTTAATTTTTAAGACGTCTTTTCATTGTTATGATCTCAGGTTGGTTACACAGCCTTGCCATTTTTTGACATTAAGCCCTTTATGCATTTTAATGTTTTTTTTTTAATCAACTAATAGATCCAGACCAGAAAATGGAGCATCATGTCATTGACCCATTAGTACAGCAGTCACCAATTAGCGGACTGGGGTCCGGTAACCCATGATGACCCTTACCCATGATGAAAAACATTTCCATTATTTGATAGTCAGACCATTTATACTTAACTATAGCAAACAGTATTTGTAAACTGCAGAAGATCCACTACTTTGGTTGTCTTTGGGCCCCCAATGTCCTCATTCTTGCCCAGTTATTAAGAGACTTTTTGTTTGGATGCATAATTTATGTATATAGTTTATGATTTCATATTTTTTCTTATTGTACTTTTACTTATTTTAAGTATTGCTGCCAACTTGGACATTTATAATAACTATTCCACAAAATGTGCATTTCTTAGTTAATCATTAGTCAGCATGGCTACGAAACAAGATATTATTGTCTGGACCTTTGGTGGGACAGAAATGCCGAGACCGGACCTCTTGGAACTTTAATTGAATACCCCTGCATTAGTATTTGACCCATTAGAGTGGAATGGAAAATCACATATTGGTACAGTAGCGTCATGTTGAATTATCATTTCTCGTGACTTGTCAACTTTTAGGCAAATTGGAGACAACTTGATAGTACCAGGAGGGGTAAAGACAATTGAGGCCAATGGGAAGATGGTGATTCCTGGAGGAATTGACATTCACACCCACTTCCAGATGCCCTACAGAGGCACGACCACTGTGGATGATTTTACCCAGGGCACCAAAGCTGCTCTCGCTGGAGGAACCACTATGATTGGTAAGAATCTACCTGGTTTGAAGTTCATTAAGACATCAGGAGCTGTTTTGAAATAAGACCCCTTTTAATGCAACCAATAAGAGTCCATTTAAAGCTGTAGAAGCCTCTGTTACCTCACAGACCTGGGAATATGCATGTGTGTGTGTGTTAGTGAATAAGGGAAACATTGACAACAATAGCAGGCTTCTAATTTGGTCTGAGCGGGCAGCGGTCCAGCGGACCACACAAAGCTTCTGCATGGGCCTGCAGTGAAATTCTAGTCCTGTGGAAAGACAGTAGACCACTGCAGACCACTGATCAACAAGACAAAGTGACAGCAGCTGCTATATAAGGGAGCCTTATTGCACAGAAACCCTGTGTTGAACCATTAGCTGTTTTGTACTGCCTCCTCAGAAGTTAGTGGTTCATTTTCACTAAAAGGCTAATTTTCTTTGTTCTCAGAGGAAATGTGAGGTAGATTAAATATGTTGATAATCTAGGGATTCTGAAGAAGTGGCATGTCAGAATTTAATGAGGAGACGTGTAAGGCTTGTGAAAGTCCATTTGTGAAAATGTTTCTATTTTGCATTTTCTAATTTGCTACATTTTCTTCCCCAATAAAAATGATATTGTCAGCATGACAACCTGATGGTCATGTTATCCAGCATGATTTAAGAATGTTCCAGAGAGCATCTTGTGGGCTTAATGGAAGCAAGGAAATCATTAACACGTTAACATGCTCAGTGACATAAATTTGCTTACATTTGAATAGTGACCTAGAAATGTGCAGAATCTGAAATATTTTTTTCACTTTATGTCATATTGTTCCTTAGTTTTAAATAGTTCAAAATCCTAAAACTTTGTTTATTCTGTTATTCTGCTATAGCAGGCATAAGTTTAAAGGCACAGGTAGTGCCCTTAAGGGTACTAATAAGATCGCAAATGACATTTTAGAGGTTATTATGGCAATTATGACATCACAAAGACCCCATTATGGCGTCAATGAAGCTCAATGGACCCTTTTCACATTTCCGGGTTTGGAACACGGAAGTAAACTGTTGCAGGGTAAACCTCCAGAAAATAATATTTTTGTGTTCCCATTTGCTCCAACAGCTAAAGAAAGAATCCACTATTGAATTTCTGTGACTTTCCAAAAGTAAAAATAATAGAGAGAGATAGATTATATCAGAAAAGTGATAGATGCCAAATTAACTGTTATTCTCTCAGCTATATTAGAAACCCTTTTGCAGTAATATTATATTATAAATTGACTAAATAATTGAAAACATTGAAAATATAATGAAGTTTGCTAGATTTATACCGCTAAATAAGGTATCATCACAGTCTGTGAAAGGGTCTATTGACATCATAAAGACCCAATTATGACATCACGAGTCCCATTATGACATCATAGAGGCCTTATGACATCATGAAGACCTCCTTATGACATCACTGAGGCCCCATTATGACATCACAGATACCTTATGACATCATGGATCCACTTTTATGGCATCATAAAGACCTCATTATAACATCATAGAGACACTGTTATGACATCATTGAGGCCTCATTATGACATCAAAAAGACCCCACATAGAGGCACCAATATGACATCATAAAGACCTCATTATGACATCATAGGGGCCCTATTATGACATTGTTCAGGCCTCATTATAACATTATAGATCCACCTTTATGACAACATAAAGACCCCACAATTACATCCTAAAGACCCTATTATGACATCATATGGGCCCTATTGTGACATCATTGAAGCCCCATTCTGACATCATAGGTCCACCATTGTGACATTATAGAGGCACCATTATGACATCTTAGAGGCCCCTGTATGACATCATAGATCCACCTTTATGGCATCATAGAGGCACCATTATGACACCATAAAGACCACATTATGATATCTTAGAGGCCCCTTAATGACATCATAGATCCACCGTTATCACAGAGGCCATTACTTAAAAACATCAATTACCAAAATTCTCATGCGTTAAAAATACTCAAGTTTGCATTATTACTATGACATCTAATGTGGACATGCTAGCAAAAGTGAACTGCAGTCTGAACAGAAAAAAAACAAAAAACAGATCTGGCCACATATAATTAAAAAAATATATACAATAAACATATAATAAAATCAGATTTGCTCTGCTGTGTGAACAAAGCCTAACACCTCTGTCCTCTCTCTCACGTGTCATCTGCAGTGGATCATGTGATCCCAGAGCCTGGCAGTAGTCTGGTGGAAGCGTTTGAGCGCTGGCATGAATGGGCAGATGAGAAGGCGTGCTGTGATTACTCGCTGCATGTGGACATCACCCTCTGGAACGACAGTGTCAAACAAGAGGTCGAGAGCCTTATTAAAGAGAAAGGTGAGTTTAGTATTACTAGTATGTCCAAGAGACTATCCGCATCTATCTACATGTTAAATGTGAAGTGTGTAATTTATGTACCACCTGTGTCACCAAACAGAATTGCAAAAAAATGTAGTCAGTCCATTTAGTTAGTCCTGCCCCAAACTCACTCTTTTGGTCAATGATGCTGTGTCAGGCTGGTCGGGATGCTCAAACAAACAGAGCATGTTTTCATAGCACTACAGAGCCACAGTGCGTACACTTTTTCGGGGAATCTCACTAAAACCTAAGTTGCTTTTTACTCTATTAACTGTTGCTTTAATATTGTAAATAAAATCAAAGTGGTGCCAACCTGCAATGATAAGTTCATTGCACTTTTACAACTACTTTTAACTTAATTATTTGCGATGGAAATACTTTTTTACAGTGTATAGTCTCTGCATATTTATCTGGGATAGGAGAAAGTATATATAATATATTTTAAACACATCAGCTGTATAAATCAATGTATGAAAATCAACATATGACATGTGTATTTGTATGGATGTGTACAAATCCATTCCAATCCATTCAGTCCCTATTGTTCCAAAAATCAGCATAGTGAAAAAAAAAAAATTCCCCTTGGCAGTTATAAATATGTCAGTGAATAAAGTGTCCCTTAGGGGGTGTATTTTGAAGTTGAAGTTATTTTTGGGCTCATTTGAGCTGTCCTTGAAATGGAACATTAGAAAAAAAAGCTGCTTTACAGCTGCAATACTTTAATATAAACCTCAAAACTTGTTCTGCTACATATTGTCATGCATCACCTAATGAAGCACTATGCTTTTAGTAAAGCACAAAACATTTAACATTTAAAGGAATGTTCCTTGTGCAGTACAAGCTCAGCTCAAGTGGCTAATACTGCAGCTATTTGAGTTATTAACATTCACATACAGCCTTGGTGACGTCATCCTTTAAGGAAAAAATGTTGTCCCAGTAAAAGTTACCTTCTCTCCCCCTCCATGCAAAACAGCTGAATGTCAAACCATACTTTCCTCACAAGCGCTTTGGGTGAGTAATAAAGGGCTGATGAACACTGTTGTCTTTTCTGTGTTTCCTGTAGCGCTTCACAGGTGATTTAAAGAGAGCACTGCATGACTTGATGATGTTGTTTTGTGATGTGATGGTTAATCCCAGCTCTGAGACTATATTTGGGTCCAGAGGTAGTTTGAACAGAGGCATAAAACTCTGGAAATGTCTCATTATGGAGGGCAACAGAGTAGGTGCATTAATATAGAACGGTAATTAAAACTGGTGACTGGAACTACCTGTGCATTAAACTGTTTTAACACACGTATTCCAACCAGTCAGAATGGAGTATTCGAACAAACCATAATAAATATAATATACAGTAATATAATATAATATAATATAATATAATATACAGTAATATAATATAATATAATAAAGGCTGTATGTTAATGTTACCAACTAAATAATTAGCTGCGGTAAATAGGCATTGTTTTAGGCTACTGCTGTATGTAATGCAGCCTTTTGAAAATCTATTTAACACAGTAATTAAATGCAGGTTAACATTAATGTATATAAGCTGTGGCAATATAGCAAATAATAATAGATTTGAAAAAGAAGCATTAACGTGGAGGACTTTTGGAGGGTGAACTTGACCTTTAGCCTTTAAATTTAGTTGTTTATTTCAGCACTTGTTTGCTGATTCTGTCTGTCTGTTCATGTAGGAGTGAACTCTTTCCAGGTCTACATGGCTTATAAAGACCTCTATCAGATGAGCAACAGTGAGGTAAGCTAAAGAAAAGCATGAAAACTCCATAAAGAAAGTTATCCAAATTTACATTCACATGATTGGTAAAATCATGATTTGTAAGATCGTGTTCTTGTAATGCTCTGATGTTGTCAGATGTTGTTACTAGGGCTGTCAAGTATAAATGGATTAATTATAAATAAAATAACGCAGTAAACAAACATGAATACGAATTATCGTGCCCCTAGGTCTTTCATATTAAATACTGATACATTTGATTAATTGCGATTAATTTGACAGCCTTAGTTGGTACGTTATATCTGTAACATTGTCTTTTGCTCATAGTTGTGTTTTTTTGGGCAAAATACATGCTTTTTGTGTATGAGGGATAAGTGCCTGTTCACCTCATATGTTTGATGTTTGAACAGCTTTATGAGATCTTCACGTTCCTGGGAGAGCATGGAGGAATCGCACAGGTCCACGCAGAAAATGGCGAAATAATTGCTGAGGTAATTGCCTTCGGTGAGGGTGAACCCAGGACATTTCAGACAGGCCATGACCTGTATTCTTTTGATGAGGAGGAGGATATGTTTTATCTTACAGGAATCTGGGTTGTTTAAATAACCCATCAAGATTTCCTTTCATCATCAGTTTGTCATATTCTGGACATTATCAAGCTTTCATCTACACAGTGTGTGTGTGGTCTCCATTTATTCCATATAAAGTTTCTTTTTCAGGATTGAATCTCATATGAACTTCAGTTCAGTCATGACAATTCTCTGAATGATTTAGCATGTTAATGTGGGAATGACATTGATAGGATATTGGTCTTGGCGGACTAAACCTGCTAAGCTGCTGCTGCAGAGCAATAACTGTGACTGGCTACTGTTAGAAAATACACATAAATGCTTCTGCTGCTATAAAATTAGACAAAACGCAAGACATGCTGCATCGAGCATGTATGACATGCTGCCTCACAAATAGACATTTCAAAAAGTCCCCCAACAAAGCAGGGAAGCTGCACAAAACTCACAACACAAATACAAAACACAACCACCAACCAAGCAGATCTATCGCCAAGAATTATGTACTGCTGCTGCTCCGATGAGCCATGTGCACTGAATGTATGCTAGTTATGTGTGCCTTGGCCACTGGCAATTGGTGTACCTCTAATGAACTAGATTTGTTAGGGTTAGGGTTGTGTGTGCCTGAGCCAGCTTGGCCGAATGGCTTAAATGGCAAGTGACCTGACTCATAATGTGTAGCTGAACCAAGAAAGCCCAGAGCTTATTGAACTAGTGACTTAGACTAGCTATGTGTGAATTTATTTAATCTAATGACCTAGATAGCAATGTGTGCCAGGCCAGATTTGGCTAAGGCTTACCTTGTTAAAGGCGCTTCTATGTGTAATGGCCAAAAGCAGACCTTACTGTGCAAGCTGATAGAAGATAAGCCCCAACAAATCACCTTAGCAAATAACATTTTCAGAGAAAAACTCTCGTAGCACGTTGCAGTGAAACCAGTTTATCTGCTAAACTGAGCAATTTAAATGTAAGACAAAGAGAGACACACAAGTAAATTGGCTACCCGACTACGTCAAAGGACGAATCAGATTTCACCATGCGAGCTAATTGGCTTAACGTCACATGTGAGCAAGTCAACTGGTATACAGATATGGAACAAGTTCAAAGAACCTTTCAGCTTGCGCCACATAGAGTTGCATGCCTGAACTTGTCATTTCATTTCAGTTAGAATTTAACCAATTAAAGACTGTATTACCATATACTGTCATTTACTTTCATCATCTTCCAAATGTTCATTGTATAAATAACTTTATACAAGCAGAGAATTTTGTTTTTCATTCTGTGGTTTAGTATGCTCATCTCACCTTAAAGTCATTAGCCTTTGAGAAATGATTGCATAAAGTCAAATATGGACTTCAATATCAAATTCTGTCACAGACAGAGAATCTAATTGAAATGTACTGTACCTTATTGAGGTTACAGTAGCTTCCTGTCTGGCATTTTAGTACATATGGAACAACATGAGGAGAGAATATGTTTCTAGATGAGCTTTTGAGACACATATAACACATATATGACTTTGTGTTTCTTCAGGAGCAGGCTCGTATGTTGGAGATGGGCATCACAGGACCTGAGGGACATGTTCTCAGCCGCCCAGAGGAGGTCAGTAACCACAGACACAGGTGTATGAATCAAGTCTTTTCTTGTGGCCTGTTTGCAATATATAATGTATCATAACATCACTGCAATAACATTCAAATATGGGCTTCCCAATTCCTGAGTGTCTTAATGTTTAGACATGAAAGTATAGAACAGCACAGTGTATCGCAAGCCCTTTTGAGATTTAATCTTGAACAGGATATAAATTATAGATATCTACAATTAGATATTCACTAGTTAAAATGCTAATTCTTGAAATCAGCAATGCAATTACTAGTAAAAATGCTCGTTTTTTATATCAGTAATTACAAATATAAATATCAGTAATTACATTTGTACTAGCAGAAAAGTCATTACTCAGAAATACATGTTCTAAAAACCTAAAATGTAATTTCAACTAGACAAAAGCTATACAGTATATATATATATATATATATATATATATATATATATATATATATATATATATATATAGCATTTTTACTAGAATAATCTCACAATGAACTGTCCTGTTCAAAACACAATTACAGATATCTATAAATAATTTGCTAATAGTTGAAATTCCAAATACACATATTATCAATGTACTTTTTTACTAGTAAAAATTATATCATTTTTTTTATATTGTTACTAGTACAAATATCAATCCTCAATATCAACAATTTGATTATAACTACTATATCTAATATAATATTTAATATATAATACTTATTATTTAATACATTTATATTTAAGATAAGATATCTTAAAAAGCTTTCTTACTAGTTACATTACAGTATCTGATATGAACATTGGCACTAGTGAAAACCAAATGACAGATATAAAAAATGAGCATTTTTCTATTTGTAATTCAGTTGTTGATATCAGGACTGGACATTTGCACTAGTAACAATGTAATTATTGATATAATGATATGTTTACTAATAAGTAGTACATAGCTGTTATGTGAAATTACAAGTAAGAAATTAATTATAGATATCTGTATTTTTTTACAATTGCATTTTCAACAGGAGTGATTCACATTTTAAATGCCTTAATGACACAAGTTCTGCTATGTTTACATTTGTGTGTCCCACAAATGGAATTCTAAATCTAGTCTGGCATCACAATCAATTATGAATTGCAGACAGGACATGTTAGCGGCTGTTATTGAAGTCAACCAGTTGGGGGTTGGGTGGGCAACTAGATTTCATATTATATAGGCAGAAATCAATCAATAGAGTGTGTGTATGTATCTGCTATTTGGTTTAGGAGATAATGACAGTGTTGTGCAATGTCCCTCACTATTTGTGTGTGTAGCTGGAGGCGGAGGCAGTGTTTCGAGCTATCACTATTGCAAGTCAGACGAACTGTCCACTCTATGTGACCCGTGTAATGAGCAAGAGTGCTGCTGACATAATCTCACAGGCCAGGAAGAAAGGTACACAGTACATTCACATCATCATTTTTTGGTTTTTCATTGGCATGTTGCTTAACTTTTACATTTTGTCAATGGTTGTGTATAGCAATGATTTATAATATTTACCGTATTCTATGCAATCATAATCTCATATGTTGCAATGATGAGATTATAAAACGAAGTTTTGGAGTGGATTGATGTGTCTGGCAAACATGGTACAGAACATGTCGAAATGATAAAACAAGAAATTGCGTGCACATGTCAGCTGCGTAATGTTTAAGCTTTCACAGATGCTGTGGCCACTTCCAAGTTTACACATCTCATCCGAATTAAATAAACCTTTGCTGAGTTACAGTCGTCTTTGACGTGTATATATATTTAAAATTAAATAATGACCTGTGACATTTTATGCAAGTTCGACACTTGAAGAAATACATCAAAGATGTAAATCTTCAATCAATTGGTGTTTGGTTTGAACTAAAACAGTGGCCATGTTCTGAATAGCACACTGCCATATTACTCTTTCTATTACTGCAGTTCATAGTATGTATACTGCCAAAATGGGCAGTTTACAATTAAAACACACTGCATAATGCACTGTCTCAATGTAATGCACTAAACTTGACATTCCGTTGAATTGAGTGATGAATAAACTCCTTGAATCATAAGTAGATTAGGGATGGACTGACCCCACTTTTTCGGTAAAATTCAGATACCTGAGCTCAGGGTATCAGTCGATACAGAGTATTTTTCTAATACTGGATGAAAAAGTAGAAAAATAAAAAAACATACAAATATCAAAATCACAGATACTTGGGAGTGCATACCAGAACGCATACCTCTGTACTATTCTCAGGCATTTTGTTGTGTAGGTAGGAAGAATAGTATGTTTACACTAAAAATGCAACAAAAGAAGTTGACTACGAGTACCCAGACGATGTACTTCTTCAAAGGAAAAAATAGAGTGTGGAATGTTGGACACTTCATGCACTCAGTTGTTGTGGCTTGCCGTACGTAGCTGAAGGGGCGGAGTTATCTGACTGCAACAAACTGACCATTGTAATTAATGGTGAATGTGGCAACTAGCAAAATGTCTGTGAAAATTACACCTTACAAATATGAGTTGAATGCTTTACCATCACCAGAGTGGATAGATGACATGAAGCGATGGGCTGACTTTACTGTAGTTACATTGATATAATTTACTACTTCAAGTTGTTATGACAACCAACTACTGCACAAGTTGAGCCTGAGCTCAAGTTTGCTCCAACTAACACTTAAAATGGTTGTTGTTCTCAGTCTGGATTGCTCGTTTAGGTGGTTTTTACATTGCTTCAAATGGAGACTGGAATCAGAAAACAGTCCAGCGGAATCAGAATCATCATGTTGCTGTCCAGTGGTTGTTCAAGAAAACAGTGCTTTGCAGCTGTTTGAACACATTCGAACGGATGAGCGTTCACACTACGAGCCCAGTGTGGTCACATGCGTTTAGAAGTGAAAAATTCTCAAAATGTTTTGGACGCAGTTTGGACCTGTCTTTAGCATCATCACAAAACACATCTTAATACCAGGTGTAAATGGGGCCATAGACACTTCAGTTGAACCAAGAACCCACCATTGGCAACCTCCCATAACACCCTAGCATTATGTTGGCAAGTTTTGTCTGTGCAAACACCACTCCTATTTTCTTCAGATAATGTCAAAATCTAGTTCTGTTTTTCTAGCTTGACATTCAAGAGCACATCTGCCATTTTTCAGGAGCTTATGAGAGCCTGTTGAGAGGCAGACCAGGCCAGCTTTGATGGAAAGATAACCAAATAAGATTTACAAAGTAGCAGAGGAAGATCAGTTGAGTCACTGGCTGGAATGCATCTCAGTCTGTACAGGCAGATCGGGTTTCAAGTCGTTTTTTTCCTCGGGATGCAAAACGTACTGTACAGTATGTAAAGTCATACAAAGTGGGCAATGTTGTGTAGAGCTGTGTCCATAGTCACTTACTATATGATGTCATTATGTAGTGAATAGTGAAGTGAATAGTGAGATTGAGTGAGTTAATTTATAGATCATTAATATATTGCTGCTTAGCCTGATTAGCTCTTTTCTAATGCTTTCCTTGTATGTTTACACTCTAATTTACCTTTACTGCTAAGCACATGACATATTCTTGCCAACGGGAACCCTTGTAGGTCAGCGTTCTCATGTTGTGTCCTTGAGTTCCAGCTGTTCTTCATTATGAGGGTGTTGTTTCTAGGTAACGTGGTGTTTGGGGAGCCAATCTCAGCCAGTTTGGGAACAGATGGGACTCATTATTGGAGCAAGAACTGGGCGAAGGCCGCCTCTTTTGTGACTTCACCACCCCTCAGTCCAGACCCAACCACTCCGGACTACCTTAGCACCCTGTTGGCAAGGTAAACAAAAATACCTCCAAAAACTTCCTAAAATGAATAAGGAAAGCAACATTTAGAATCTGTATTGGGAGTTGTAGGGCTTTACTGGTTGTTTAGATCAGTGTTACTATCAGAAATAATTAATAATTATTTCTGTAGTTATTAATCAATATTTAAATTAATCAATTGGATCTAACTCATTAAAACCTCATATAGGACTCCAGTAAATGTAGTGTGCTACGTTTAGGAGCAAGTTTGGTTATTAGCAATAATTAATCATTATCAAAGATAATGATTAATTATTAAAATCAATAGAACATTGATGAGAATCAATGTTAGCTTTTTTTTTAATCCTTTAAAATCAACACTTATCAATTGTTAACATCGATGAAACATTAAAATTAACACTAGCTTATTGATCATTCTAATTCAATCAAAGATAATTATCAATTATCAAAAATCAATAGAATATTAATAAGGATTAACATTGACGGGGCACCACCCTGAAATCAGGGACTAATAACCGAATATTAAAACAGTCTCAATATTAGATTGTTTTCTTAGGAAAATCGACATCCGAAGAATATCGATTTTCGGGAAAAAAAACAATGAATGAAGGTTTGAATCCGAGCACTGACATCCCGTCAGCACGACACAGGCGTATGCAAAACAAACCAAAACACCTCTCTTTGTAATATAACAAAGTTTATTTATGCAGTAATATCAATTAATAATTAATACAATGCAGTCAATAAACTTCCGACTTACAACTACAAACTAAACAGTGATATGATTAGATATGGAAATAAAAATAATCCTATAACACAAGGTGTGTGTGTGACAGTGTGTGTGTGTGTGTGTCAGTGTGGTTAGTGAGAGAGAGAGAGAGAGAGAGAGAGATGATTAAGTGACAGCCCGAAAGCTGATTTCGCTATAGCTGGAGATGAAGCAGCCGTGTTCATCACTCAGAGACGCGGTTTTACGAGCGGGGCTCGTAAAAGTCCCTTGTTATTTGACTCTTTAATGGATGAACTCAGTTGCTGTCTCACCCGCGATGGCGAAAATGCACAACAGTCCAATTTGGTTGGACTACAATACAGCAAAACAAATTCGTGATAATTAATACCCTGAGTATTAATAATGAGCGGACATGGCGGTCCATAAACTGTACAAGCAAAAACCTTGAAACACAAGAATAACACGCTATAATATTCTATCTCTGCCCAGACGCAAACCTCTTACTTGAATCGCATGAGGACACATGTAGAATGTGTTTTCCTCCGTCCTTTAACTTTGACCCGGTTTCTTGAGGCTCGTGTGATGACTAGAGCCGTTTCCTCGCGCTGTCGGCGGCCGGTACGGCTGTTGATTCTCAGAGGGCGGTACGGCTGTTGATTCTCGGCGGGCTGGCGGAGAACTCAGAAATGTCGACTTGATTGAAGATGGAAGAGAAATCTTTAATCTCTTCACTTCTGTAGGCCAACGGATGAAGATGCGAATTGCTCGGCGGTCTCCTTCGGATCCGTTAGAGTGTTTGGTTGAACACAGAGTAATCTCAACTTGTCCAGCGAGATGGAGATCGTATGGCTACAGTTTCAAGTCGGACATTACTTCCTTATGCCACGAGGTTACACCGGAGAGCAGCAAAAAGCTACGTCCGTATTCGGTGAACGAAGTAGCCGGAAGCAACTTTGGAAGCATTTTCAGAATTATTTGAAGTCCGGATGATGTCATGTTCGAGGGACGTTCTGTTGTGTGCCTCATCCAATAGGAGTGCTCGATCCTTTAGTGGGCAAGGCTTCATGGATCTGTAGTCTGTTTTGGACTCCCTTTGTTTGATTTTGGCGTGATTTTTATCAGTAAAATTTACGACTTAGAAGGAGGGGGCTTGAGGAATGTTTTTTATGACTGTTAGGCCTGCCTTTGTCTGCTATCTGAATACATGAGGCCCAACAGAGTATACCATTGCAAAAGAAGTAATCGAATCAGTAATGGCACAACATAAAAATACTTACTCCAAGTCTAAAATACCATATATTTTAAATGTATTGCAAAATTGTGAAATATATACAAATATATACAAATTAGTCTAGGAAATATATGCTACACTCATGAACCATGGTAATAACATGGGATTATTTGAAGTAGCTTGGAGTACCATGTAAATGCCATAGTACATATCGAAGTGGACATGCTACTGCTGCAAAATTAGACAAACACAAGAGAGGCATGTAAGACATGCAGCTACACAGTTAGACATAAATACAATGCCCATGTTGAAGATCTAGACCAGTGGAGCTGGGGTGGAGGTGGGTTTCAGAGAAAACTCTCACTGCACACTGCAGTGAAACCAGCTCACTAGCAAAAGCTAATTTAAATGTTAAGCAAAGAGAAAGTATGCAAATGGATTCGCTACCTGATTACATGTCAAAAGACCTATCAGCTCACACCATGTAAGCAGATTAGCTTGATATATCAAATGTGAGTGAGCTGATTGGCTAACAGATAACAAGTTGTTGTCAGCCATGCCCGCTTTTTTTTTTTATCTCTGTTCAGTGCTGAGGTTCATGTTTGTTTGGAGCAGTACTGAAGAGTAACTAACAAAAAGTAGAGACAACATTTACAGTAGCGTGACAGTAGTTCATCTGTTTTCAAAACAGTGTAGCTTTTCCAACTAGTAGCGGTGTAGTGTGACCAAATGCTACCGCACAATTTTTCATTTGATATTTTTGTGTGCACAGCCGAGCGAGCTAAAGTGTGCTCAAATGTGCTCTATTTAACTGTCCCCTCTCTCTCTCATGGAGCGTTGAAAAGTCCATATTATTATAGTGAAACAGTTCGGATGGTTCATGTAAATTCGGATTCAAAAAAACAATTCATTAATTCGAGTCATTTGGTATTGTAGGTCTTAGTTAAATGTTACTGTTCATTACCATGTTTTCATTGATATCAACTGATATAATTTCAGGTGTATAAATTAGTTTCTTTTCTAGTTTTATTTTTATTTTTTTATTTCGTGTAAATGTATCTGTTTAAGTTTAATGCTGTCACCCAAATTGAGATTATTCTAACGCTCTCGTTTTTTGGGGGTTTTTTTGCCAGAAAAAAAACGTCTCTGATTAATTGATAAATTATACAATTAGATAGTTATATACTGTATTTAAAATGATATTGCCCCTATTAACTAGCTTCAAATTAGTTAGCTACTTTTTCAAGTAGTGTGTAGTGTAGCTAACTACTTTTTCAAAACTACTTGAAAATTAGTAGTTTGTACAATGCAGTTTTTGAAGTACCTTCCACATGTAGTTTTTTGCATTGACTGCTGTTATTCTGTGGGTTTCTGTAGTGGTGATCTGTCGGTGACGGGAAGTGCTCACTGCACATTCAGTGTGGCTCAGAAGGCCATCGGGAAAGACGACTTCACTCAGATTCCTGAAGGAGTGAACGGAGTGGAGGAGAGGATGTCCCTCATCTGGGACAAGGCTGTGGTGAGGATCATACCGGACAGATCAGACTCTAAAATGTGGTTGGATTAGTCAAATTCAAAGCCGTTGTACAATAGCTAATACACACACACACACACACACACACACACACACAGACACACCTTTGACGGCACTGTAAGCTGTGATGTTTGCTGTTCTGTAGCTGCCGCCAGACTGAGCCACTGAATACGACTTTTTCATATGTCTAATGTTACTTCTTTGTAGCTTAGCCTTTTTGAGGTTCAACCTAAACTCAGTGTTTCAGTTCATTGTGAGCTGTGTCAAAGCCAAAATGTGTTTTTTCTTTTTTTAGGTGACTGGTAAAATGGATGAGAACATGTTTGTAGCTGTGACAAGCACCAACGCTGCAAAGATCCTGAACCTGTACCCTCGCAAGGGCCGGATAGCGGTGGGCTCAGACAGTGACCTTGTTATCTGGGACACGGACGCCATCCGGACCGTCACTGCAAAAACACATCACTCTGTAAGAGCTCCGAGAGCCGCACACAAACAAAGTCCAGTGACACATTATACTACACACTGTATACTCATATTTCAAAGGAAAATGGAAAAGGCTAGGCAGAACGAGACAGAGAGTTGTTCTGGCCAGCTTCCACAGACCTTTTAGTTCCTGTGAGAGGAAGTAAAGTCTCTGTGGATGTTTGTAACTAATCAAATCATGCGTGTTTCAGCACTGAAGAACCTAATAGAGGCATCTGTTTTCTCTGAAATATAAACCCTCTCCAGTGTTGGGGAAGCTTCTTCAGTGCTGAAGTTTGCCAAGCTACAAGCTACTTATTACTAATTAAGCTAAATACTTATCAAGCTACTAATTTAAAGCAGTAAAACTACACTTCTCTGCAAAGGCAAAATGCAGTAACTACACATTTTGTTCAAACTGAGTTATAACTGAAATTGGGTCTCTTAGACTATGATCTGCCCGGTGACAGACAGGTTTGGCTCAAATACGCTCAGACTGAGAGAAAACATTGAAGACATTTTTCTCAGTTTCAGTGCTAGCGTAGTTACTGCGTTTTGGCTTTGAAGGGCAGTACAATCAAGCTGCTCTGTTGAAACGTTTATTTTTTATGTATTTAGGTAGGCAATATCTTTTAAATTTAACAAAATAAATATCATATTAAGTAATTCACTTTTTAAACACTCAAAAACAAAGAGGGTTTTTAAATGGATGAATCTTAAATAGTCTTAAACATTAAACTATAATTATGATAATTCTAAACTGATTGTTTTACACTACTACCAAACAAAATAGAGTGCAACTGAGTAATGAACAGCAGCATTTAACTAAATATTTTACTATGATAAAAGATACAAAACAGCACGCAGGGACTTCTGTGCGGAGACTCAAATCGGTGAATCATTGGTAAAAGTAGCTTGTTACTAGAAAAAGTCATTTTGAAAACTATTTTACTATCACGCTAATAAAAAATGTAGTTCATGTACCTGACGCTTGCATTGTGGCAGTTACTTTAACAGAGGCAAGCACGCTCACATTTTTTTTTTATAAATTGTAAAAATCTACAGTAGTTCTTTATCTAATTTGTGTGTGTGTGTGTATTAGGTATTATAATTATATGAAAACAGCCATTTCGATCAGAATTAGTGGGATTGCTTCTTGAAAAGTTCAAATCTACCAACAGCAGCTGCGGGGCACTTGAGTCTTAAGAGCAGGGGCATTAAAGACGGTGATTTGTGAAATATAGTAATTTATGTAAAATCCTGAGTTTGTCCCGATCCACTGATCCTGATGTAAATTCGGGAAAAATTAGAAGCCCAAATCTCCAATACTCTTTGGGAAATGGGGGCTTTTAACCCCATAAATAGCATTTTTGGGACATTTTCAGCTCAATTTGAGCGAAATGCACATTAATAGTAGTTCTTTAAAAGGATAATTCACCCAAAAAATTGCAGAACACAAATTAAGATTTTTAGAAGAATATTTCAGCTCTGTAGGTCCATACAATGCAAGTGAATGGTGGCCAGAACTTTAAAGGTCCTAAAAGCACATAAAGGCAGCATAAAAGTAATCCATACGACTCCCATGGTTTATTCCATGTCTATTGAAGCGGTCCAATTGTTTTTGGGTGAGAACAAACCAAAATGTAACTCCTTTTTCACTGTTCATCTTGCCATCGCAGTCTCTAGGTACGATCATGATTTCAAGCTCGATTACACTTCCTAGTGCTTGACGCATGCGCAGAGCACCAGATGTCACTATAGGATGTGTAATTGAGCTTGAAATCACAATTGCCATGGAGACTGCTATCAAGATTTATAGTGAAAAAGGAGTTATATTTTGGTCTTTTCTCATCCAAAACTGATTGGATCGCTTCTGAAGACATTGATTAAACCACTGGAGTCATATGGATTACTTTTATGCTGACTTTATGTGATATTTGGACCTTCAGAGTTCTGGTTGCCATTCACTTGGACCTACAGAGCTGAAATATTATTCTTAAAATCTTTGTTTTTGTTCTGCAGAAGAAAGAAATTCATACATATTTGGCATGGCATGAGGGTGAGTAAATAATGAGAGAATTTTCAGTTTTCTATGAACTATCCCTTTAACAGTCTATAGAAATTTCTATGACTTTTCAGGATTTTATTGATATCTATGACTTTTTCAGACCTGGGAATCTGGGAATTTTAAATTTGTGGTAATTTTCATGACCATGGTTACCATAAGTTCATATGTTGTCTGTGCTGATGGTAATAAAGAGGAAAGCTCCATTTAGCTGCAAGTGGTCAATTCAACAACAGGAAACATTAGGCCACTTAAACAGGAGTTGTCTAAGTAGAATGGGACATCAAACCCTGAGCAGCCTTCTACATATCCTGTATGAGGGGTGAGTTAAGGCTAATTTATACTTACTGGGCGAACAGGCTTTGCTTAGTTCACCTACAAATGATGACGAAATGCAGTGATGTTTTTGTTCTGCCAAGGTGTTCATTTGGTGAGATTTCTGCTGTTCGAGCACATCTCTGAAATTCTTGACGCAAGAGCATTGTTGATTGGTTAAAACTATTCGTGGGATTGGTTTGGACGTGACGCTTTTTATTTACGATCGCGCGTGCCAGCTGAGGAGTTGTTACCTAGGTTATTGTCGTTGAAATTGGTAACTTTGAAGCCCGTCTCTCAGAGATTGTGTGGAAGAATACTTTTTTACATGATTTGCAACACAGACTCTACAAAGACAGCGTGGCCATGACATAAGTGGAGAGAGATTTGAGTTTTTAAAAGTGAAAGAGGCCGTGACAAGATTAATAAAGCAGTCCACGGAGAGAAAAACCTGCATTATTGGGTTTACTTGTGGCTGGAACAGTACGTTAAACACCGTGACATCACCCTAAACTAACTCATTTTAAAACAACGTTGTGCGTAGTATAAATGCTGGCTTCGTTCGTCTAGGGTGCTTTAGTTCATCCAGGAGAAAAAGTTTGGCTTCTTCCAAAGTATAAACCAGGCTTTAGGCTCAACCAGAGTTCTCAAACAATTATTTAAAACAAGTAAACAGTAATAGAATATTAGCAGACACATATCGCAAGCAATAGATAAAATAAAGACAAAAGAGAAGAGAAAAATTAAGAAAACACTGCTTTAAGGTCTTCAGGTATGTAACAGCAGTATCAAGTATACAATTAGAAATTAAGAAATTACATTATTGTGGCAGACGAGTAAGCAATAAGACAACACAAAAATTCGCTTTAGAATTCAATGTGTTGTTTATATTTCCATATTATTGAACATGAAGCCTATCATTGGCCAACAGTCCACAGTAATCCATTTTCGCCAATCTATCTTAGATTTAGGGCTTTTCTAAGGACGCGTCAATTTACACATGCATCTGACAGACACTTTTGGAGCGTCTCACTTTGGTTGCGTCGTGTCATATACATACTGTTTTTAGGTCGCTGTGTCAAGTTAAACATAGTTTGAAATTTAGAAAAACACATCTCGAGATCCCTGCGTTCGGATTTGCGCTCCATCAAGCTGTGTTTAAGTGCAAGAACGAGACTCATCTTGTGCTGTCGGTGAGTGTGGTTTGTTCTCTGTACAGCTGCTCGTTGTCTATACAGCTGGAGTTTCGCTTACTGCCCCCTGGAGAAAACAGGTGGTACTTCAAGTTTGAATTGCTCCTATGGTAGGAATATTTCTTATTACTTTCCAGGGACATGATTAATTGTTAATTTTTTTAACGCGTTATTTTTTTATAATTAATTGCACTGAATTTACATGTTAAAAATGCACTCAGTAACGTTTTGCTTGTGTCATCTTGGACTTACAGTGACACCTAGTGGTGTGGATGCAGCATCATTCAGAATCAATAGTTTTCAGTTACAGATGCCATTGTAGAAATTCACTATTCACAATCTTTAGTGACCTGGCATGTTTTTCTATCACAAATGGATGTCCAAAATGGCTAGATAGTGTACAATTTTCAAAGATTGTCAAGACAGTTAGAAAATAATAGAATAGAAAATATTCAGTCATATTTTGATGTTTTATTTTTCATATATCACAGAGATGATGCAACAAATGATAGAACCCGATTTGTTATTTCCACGCTAAGATTTTGTGAGATGCAACTGGTTGTCAAACACACATTGAGCTACACCTAATACGTAAGCTAAACGTGTATTTTCTCAGGCACTTATTGAGTCTAAATAGTAGTACACCCAAATGACAATAGACATATCATACTGTTCATGTGTTACACTTGCTATAGTTTGCTTCCAGGGTGCTGCTTTATCAAATAGCAGTGTCAAATGTAAATCACTGAAACAACAGCGCCACCTTGAGTAACAAATATCATGTGTAATACTGTATGTATGTGTACACGCATTTGAGCTACTGATAATTCACCATCATTGCACAGAAAATCAACGAAATAAAGGTGTGATTTTTATGAATGTAGTACTCATTTGTCTTGTAATAATCAAAGAAATAGATATATTCTATGATAGTAAACTTGTATAGATATGAAATAATCATAAAAATATGATATATGGATGTGCAAATAAATATTACAACATTACTAAAGTCACTAAAGACCCTATACACTTTCGGTAATCAAACCATTAGAAAAAATATATATAATTTTAGCAATTTTGGCATTTTTTTATTGTTAAACTGTTTATAAGAGAAATGTTAAGGAATACTAAAGAGGTGGGGCATTACTCTAAAAATGTAAAAAGGTCCCAGTCACTAAAGACCTGAGGTGTGCTTTTAAGGGTTAACATCACTGAATCAAACTGACTACATTAGGTTACACCAACAAAACTAATTTTAAGGGTTAGATCAGGTAGAAATAGCTCATTAAGGTAACAACTGCAGATAACCACTTTTAACAGTGTAGCGAGCGATGCTGATTTCTGATTGAATCACTCTTTTGTCCAGAAAGTGAAACATGCGGATCATTTCAGAGCTGCTAATGTCCAAGTGTTTCATAATTGGGATAGATTCAACAAATCCTGCACTGCCAAAATGAGATCACATGTTCATTTCCTTTTCAGCCATTCCCCAAGAGAACAATACACATCCAAACAGACATGGCTGCCATTACCAATCATTATGGACAACATGTCTGGTGTTTATTGGCTGTTTACTCTGTAGCTCTGTATCCTTGGTTCCTATACTCCTGAAAGTCAACTAAAGCATGATTTCATCAGTCTTGAGTTTGTGTTATTCTACATGAGCTTGAGTTCATGCCAGAATTCTTGGCAGAAGTTGCGTGAGTGTCATTTCCTGTTTGTGAACACAAAGATGGACAAGCGGCAAAGACTGTGGATCATGGCAGAACATCCTAATGTTTACAATATCCTCTAGATAACAACTGATTCATGAGAAATAATACAAGAGGGGATTAGTATACTAGAAAGGAGTGATATGTCAGTTAGAGAGGTGTGGAGAAACAGAAGGAGAGAAGGATGTTTTTGTCATTGCTGTATCCAGCTGTTTGTATTTTCAGGCCAAGAGGTAGAGAATGATAAACAGAGCAAATGAAGGAAACTCTTTCTCTCACTTTTCCACACATGATCTTCGTTAGTGTGTAATATGTCACTATTTTCCTTGTTAAATATCTAAAGCTGTCAGTCGATTAACATTTTTAATCAAATTAATTATATGACATTCCATTTCAGTGGCCTAAGGGGCATTCACACTGCCAGTGACTTTCAGAGCGACCGCAGATCATTAATTTTCAACAGAAACCGGCAGTTTCTGGTGACACGAGTGACAGCAAAGCCGTTGGCAACATAGATATCATTTTAAAAATGATGCGTGGAAAACCGAATGAGAAATTGTCTGCATGCTGAGTGGGTTTTGGTGGTGGGGATTTTCATCCATCCCAGTGACTCAAGTCTTTTGAATCCAATCACCAAAAAGATTCATTGAGATTCAGAGGTGTATAGTAACAAAGAAAAATACTTTGTTACTATACTTAAGTAAATTTTTTGACTATTTCTACTTTACTCAATATAAATATTTTTGTTAACTTTCACTTTAACTTCACTACGTTTTGAAGCGAAAATAAATACCTTTACTCCGATACATATCTCCAGAACCTTTTGTTAGTTTTGCAGCTGAAGGCTGCAAATAATAACACATCTACAATTGTAAACTGCATGTGGATCGATAGTAGATTGATACTATCGATAGTGATGTCTGATTTAGGAACAAATTGTTTGAGTCGAATCTTTTTGTCAATTTCATTCTTTTGAATCAGTCGAAATGATAAAAAAAACTGGTCTGAACAATGCGTTTCGTGAATCGGTTTGCAGATCTGAATCAAAATCACAAGGAGAACCACGGGAAATTAGTGATGGGGATTTTAATTCATCCTAGTGACTCCAGTCTTCTGAATCTGTTCACAAAAAAAGATTTGTTTAGATTCAATCACTGATTCGTTCAGTGATCATTTCTGCAAATCACACTTGTGCACCAGTAGGTGGTGACTAATGAGCATCTTTTACGTGTTTTGTATTGAGCCCCTTACCACGCGTTCAGACCAGAGGAGGCGAGAGCGTCAAAATTCACTCTGGCTGCCCTGCCAACAACGCTATCGAAGATTCGTGGACGCTCTGGCGTAGTTGAAATAGGCGGCAACGTTCGTTTAGAATGCTTTGTTTTGTGAACTATATTTAAAGGGGCCACAAAACATCCAGACATGTCGACCGGTATCTTTTTGCCAACCTATCACAAGTAGCGTATATCCTCATGAAATCTTTTTAATGTGAAAGTAAGAAATCGATCGATGGCAGAAAGTAATTAAATATAAAAAGACAAACACTGATGGTATAAATGTGTTACCGATTGATCAGGCAGCACAGTTTTGCATGCTATGGCACCAAAATTAGCATGCAATATATTATGTATAATATTATATAAACCATAATATCCACTTCATCAACTCACCTGGCACACCAACAATTTCAGACACCTTTGTCCACGCATCGTTTTTTTCTTTTATTTATATCCCTGTAAGCAAACAGGGACAGATCGTATATTACGGGAAAACCCGCCACGGCAATAATTAGTTTCTCCTCCATTTTGTCTTCGGAACTATTGTTTGGTGGGAACCAAAGTTTACACTGTTGTGTTCTTCGCTAGAACGGAGCACTTCTATATTCCAATAGGTTGCCGCCGAACTGCATCAAAGCTCATTACCATAATGTTGCCCGCACTTGAACTTTCCTCTGACGCCGCTTCTCGCCGCCGAGAGACGCTGGCTGCCATAGAAAATGAATGACTTCCGGTCGATTTGACGCTCTCGACGCCTCTGGTCTGAATGCACCATTAGAGGACGAGGCAGGAATACTTTTTTTTTTTTTTTTTTTAATAGTTTTGCGTCCCTTCATAATAAGTCTTGCGTTTCCTCGCAATAGTTTTCGCTCCCTCGCAAAAATTTACATAGGTTTTACTACAGTAACCATATTTTAACTATGATATTCGTTGTAAAACCATAGTAGTTATACAGGGAAACAAAAGCAATGGTAATAAAAATCAAAATTTTGTTGTTACTATGGTTTTACTACAGATACCATAGTTTAACCATGGTATTTGGAGTAAAAACATAGTAACCACAAAATTATGATTTTCATTACCATAGCTTCCATTTCCCTGTATAATTGCTTTGGTTTTACAAAGAATATCATGGATAAAATAGGGTTACTGTAGTAAAACCACTGTAAATTTAATGCAAGATAATGCAAAACTTATTGCAAGGGAACGCAAACTATTGCAAGGGCGCACAAAACTATTTCAGAAAAATAAAAAATCCCGCCCTGTCCTCTAAGGCTCAGTTTTGAGCTTGTCATTGAACCAAAAGCACAGACTCATTCACGACTGAAATAAGTCTAATTATCCTTCATCAAAACCTGCTTGTCTACAAATCTATTAAGAGACTTTTAGCTGAGTGTTTAAGCATCATGAGAGTTACCCCACAAATGACAACAAAGCCTATCTAAAACTGTGTGAAATCGCTTGGCAGTTTGGGTTAGGATTTGAAACACAGCTAATGTCATCAAACCAGACCTAGCATCACCCAATTTACAATAAACACACTCAAACAGCATCACTCTAATCGTAATGTTGTTGTGTTCCTCTAGGCGGCGGAGTATAATGTGTTTGAGGGCATGGAGCTGAGAGGAGCGCCCCTGCTGGTCATCTGTCAGGGGAAGATCGTTCTGGAAGACGGGAAGCTGCACGCGACCTCCGGCACTGGCCGCTTCATTCCCTGCTCTCCATTCCCTGACTACGCTTACAAACGTGTCAAAGCCAGGAAACAGGTACGGCTCAGTCTAGAGCAGTGTTCCCAACCATTTTTGTACCCCCACAGCACCATCAGTAAGTACCCCCTCATCGAAACAAATCCAAAGATGTGTAAAGACTAAATATCATTTAAAGTGTGGGGCCTGGGTAGCTCAGTGGTAAAATACGCTGGCTACCACCCCTGGAGTTCGCTAGTTTGAATCCCAGGGCGTGCTGAGTGACTCCAGCCAGGTCTCCTAAGCAACCAAATTGGCCCGGTTGCTAAGGAGGGTTGAGTCACATGGGGTAAACTCCTCGTGGTCGCTATAATGTGGTTCGTTCTTGGTGGGGTGCGTGGTGAGTTGAGCGTGGTTGCCACGGTGGATGGCGTGAAGCCTCCACACGCGCTATGTCTCTGTGGCAACACGCTCAACAAGCCACATGATAAGATGCGCGGGTTGATGGTCTCAGACGCGGAGGCAACTGGGATTCATCCTCCGCCACCCGGACTGAGGCGAATCACTACGCGACCACGAGGACTTAAAAGCACATTGGGAATTGGGCATTCCAAATTGGGAGAAAAAATATAATTTAAAGTTATTTAAAGCATATTTAATGAATATAATATAATTCATATTAATATTGTAATCTCTGATGTATAAAATGAAAAGCAAAAATTTTAAGTTTATCCATCAACAATAACTACAATTATACAGGGCACCTTTCCACTTGGTATATTTTGAAAGATTATAATTATCGATTTAACGTGTTGATACACCGATCAGTCACAACATTAAAACCACCTGCCTAATATTGTGCAGGTCCTCCTCGTGCTGCCAAAACAGCGGCAATTTTATATATATGTATATATATATATACACACTACTGGTCAAAATTTTTGAAACACTTACTCATTCTTTATTATAATATTTTTTCACATTTAAAATAATAGTAAAGTCATTAAAACTGTGGAATAACATAAATGGGACTATGGGAATTATGTTGTGACTAAACAAAATCCAAAATAAATCAAAACTGTGTCATATTTTAGCATCTTCAAAGTACTCACCCTTTGCCTAGAATTTGCAGACATGTACTCTTGACATTTTCACAACCAACTTCTTGAGGTATCACCCTGGGATGCTTTTTAAACAGTATTGAAGGAGTTCCCATCTATGTTGGGCACTTATTGGCTGCTTTTCTTTATTATTTGGTATTAGCATACGCCTTCAGATCAAAAGAATTTTAAGATCATGGGAAATATTTCGGTCAAGTGTTTCAAAACTTTTGACCAATAGTGTGTATATATATATATATATATATATATATATATATATATATATATATAATTAGGCCTACATGCTTATTGTTTCATGCATAATTTGTACTATTTACAAGTATTTACAATGAACAAGTGCTAAAACAGTACTGTCTCTTTAAGACTACCGGCAGTTCAGCGTTTAGTTTTGGTTGAGTGGATATGAGTTGCACGGCTTCTTTATTAGAATTAAATGTTTCTTTTTGTTGTTTTAGATCAACAACTGACTGTAAAGAACAGAAAGGGTATTAGGAGACATTATTTAATGACAAATGGATTGCGTGGATCAACACACATAGAACGGGACGAGTCGAACCAAACTTTTTCTCTCAACACACAGTGAAAAGATCTCAGTGCTTAACTTTGCACATTTAAAAGATCGATCTTTTGATTTCAAGAATTGATATCGAGATTGTTCAATGAAGATCACGATTAATCAGAAAATATATATTTTACCCAGCCCAAATCCCTATTATTTTTATTTTAAATCATGATAAACATGATAAACCTCCAGCAAAATCTGAAACCAATTTCCAAAGGAGAACATGAAATGTATTATTTTATTTACACATAGTACACATAGTTCCCCAAAACAACCCACATGAGGATAGACATATTCAGCAATCTCTATCTTGTCAGCCAGACTCTCTCTCTCTCTAT
This sequence comes from Myxocyprinus asiaticus, assembly GCF_019703515.2. Lineage (NCBI taxonomy): Eukaryota > Metazoa > Chordata > Actinopteri > Cypriniformes > Catostomidae > Myxocyprinus > Myxocyprinus asiaticus. Next base: position 6,268,251 of record NC_059383.1, on the reverse strand, counting down.
CTCTCTCCACTAAAACTGAGCCTTCTTTGTTTTTCTCTCTTTTAAAGCTGGCTACACTGAAGGCTGTCCCCAGGGGCATGTACGATGGCCCTGTATCTGAATTTTCCCCCCTGTCAAGGGGAGGCACGCCCTCTGCCTCCACCCGTACCTCACCCACCAAAGTCCCTGTAAGGAACCTCCATCAGTCTGGGTTCACACTAGCAGGTAACCCTGTAAAATTATGTCTCATATTCATACAGCAATGAACAATGGCTTGAAACAAATCATGATCACTTTCACTCCTATTGCTTAATGTGAATAGATTATCTGTGATTCACAGAATTTGGCATAAACTAAATGCAAAAGACAAGTGTCAATCTATTATTTCAGTTACATTTTACTTCATGCTTCATGCATAGTACTCCATCTATAATGACACGTAATGAATGTGGTCTGATGTGCATTGATATTTGCTAGTTAAGGCTGGTATAAGCTTTTATATGGCACTATTATTAATACTCATAGGCTATAATACTATTTTGTTTAATTGTTCTAGTCTAATGATTATCATTTTGTATTTACCAATATGCAAAAAGGCACAAATAAAACAATTATTAAAGGAATAGTTCACCCAAAAATGAAAATTCTCTCATCATTTACTCACCCTTATGCCATCCCAGATGTGTATGACTTTCATTCTTATGCAGAACACAATCAAAGATTTTTAGAAGAATATTTCAGCTCTGTAGGTCCATACAATGCAAGTGAATGGTCACCAGAACTTTGAAGCTTAAAAAAGTACATAAAGGCAGCATAAAAGCAATCCATAGTCCTGTCCAGTGGTTTAATCCATGTCTTCAGAAGCGATATGATAGGTGTGGGTGAGAAAAAGATCAATATTTAAGTCCTTTTTTTAATTTTTTACTATCCCTTTAAAAATCGGTTTTGCATATCGGTTATCCGACATACATAAGAAAACATAAAAATAATTGGTATTATCTTCAAAACTGTCTAAGGTAGGAAAGTAAGGTTGCTTAAAAGTTCAGCAGTAACCTTTTCAAATGAAATTATACTAATATTTTTTAGAATATATAAAGAACCATGAGCTCATCTAACACTCTCTGTTTCTTTCCTGTTGTAGGTCCTGAAGAAGCCCCAATCAGACCAGCTGGAAGACGCATCGTTGTACCCCCTGGCGGCCGCTCCAACATCACTTCCCTTAGTTAAATAGAAAGAGCATGTAAAAGAGACCACCAGGATAAAAGCAAGGAAGGTTATAAGTCAGGAAAAGAAACAAAAGATAAGTTAAACACTGAACTCATGCCTTACCTTTCATGAATTATTCCTACTGAATGATTAAAACCAGGTGTCCACCTCTGATGAAAGCAAAGGACTAATGAAACATTAGTGCATTTAGTGTAGCTGTGTATTAGTTTATGTGTTTAGACAAAATAAAATAGGATACATTAGAATTAAACATTAACTTTTTGGGCTTAACTATTCCTTTAAGGTAAAAAGGCTGTTTGGTACATTGACTTGGATTAAATCACTCTCTGTAATTTCCACTAATGAACAGGCGTTTACATTCAGTAGAGGAAGGACTGCTTTTGTGCATATCATGGGGCTTTACCTGTACTGTGTCATGAGCTTTATTTGTGTCCATCAGCTGTGGATGTGATCATAGTAGTTAACTTTACTTTGCTAAATGAAGTGTTGGGTCGGTATCGGAAGTGATGAGTTTTCTGAACCGTAATAGTTAAATCAATGTTAAAAGAATGCAATCGTATACTTTTCATTAGTACAGAACATTACAGGACATGATGTCAAAGGAACAGTTAAACTTCAGTTGAACATAATATAATCTAATCCCAATTAAGGAAAAAGGAAAAAAACATTTCACGTGAAAATGAGTGATGACAACACATATTTGTGCATGAGAGCATGCAGTGGGAAAATATTGATATTTGCTTTTCAGTTCTGCTGTTTGACATATTAACTGGTGCTGTATTCCTTTTCATAAGTCAAACATTTTTGATACCTAAATGGCTAATAGTATATTAAGTAGAGGTCCATTTGAGGAGCAAAAGTTGTTTAACATCTGTGAGGGCTTTTAATACATATTGTATGCCCCAGATAACAATGACATTCTGTAAAGTGCTTTACAGAATGATGTTCAATAGGCTGTTCAAATGTTTATTGTATTTATGTGGGTTTGATTATCTTTGTAAATTTCTTTTTTTTTTTTTTTTTTTAAATTTAGATCAAATAAGGTGGAATAAAAAAAAATGGGGAGGTCAAAATTAATGTGATGTGCAAAATGTGTTCCTAATAAACATAAGTCCGCAATTCACTGTCTGTGAGTATTTATGTGCAATCACACATCTGCGCTATTACAGCTAGACCTGTTTTTTTTATTATTTTTTTTTATTATTATTCTCACATTGAAATCAGAAACATAAGGTTGAATTTTCTTTAGCTAAAATCGGTCTGTGATAACCAAAATGTGAAACACTGCCCCCAGTGGCCAAAGCGGTAAGTGTTGTTGGACGTATGTGCACGTGTGAGCTCCATATTTGAGGTGTAATGTCCACAGAGGGGCGCCAAAAGCAAGCTGTGAAGCGAGTTGTTTTCAGCTGTAAAGGCTGTAATACAGTGAAAAGGAATGCATATTTTATAAACTGACCCCCCCCCCCCCCCCCCCCCAAACCCCAAACCTAACCATCAGTGGAGTAAAAATTTAATGTTGGAGGGAAAAATGGAACCTCCGAACCTCGCTTGTCAATGATCATGCAAACGCAATTACTTCCTGGTTTCAACGCGGGATCTGATCCAGGGCTGCTTCTGAAACCAGGAAAATGCTGCCTCTGGAGGCTGGACACGGAGGTAGGAAGGGATCAAGGCATGTCTGTATCTAATGTTTGCGATTTTTGAAGGCAGCATAGATGTATCTTTCGCTGCCTATGAAATCCCACAATCCTGTACACGCGAATCCACAGCGGCTGAGCTGAAGAAAAAAAAATGCCAGCTGAAGAGGCAGTTGATAGCCAATTTGTGTATAAATGTACTTTTTTTATTCACTTTTCCCCACTTTTGATTCCATTTCTAGTGAGAAATTAGTATTGTAGTTATTAAATATACACTTGGTTATCGCCAGAACTCTCTTGATTTTGTTCTAGATTATTCGAGCATTGTGGTTCTGTTGGATGAATGAAGCAGACGCATTACCTTTAGTGGACACCAGATAGCGTTAATCAGTCGCTGGTATCCTAGCAATGATGTGAAATTATGCTGCCCCAGTGGCCTGTCCTAAACCAGTTCCTGGAGGTACCTTCATACGCAAACGCTGTCTGTTGAGTCATTGACTGATAGGACAGCGAGGCAACAAGACAAAAGGGCTGCAACTAACAAATATTTTGATAATCCGTTAATCTAATGATTATAAGAACGATTGTTCGACTATTCAGACGATTATTGCAATGATTAATCATTAGCTTTTAACCAACTATTCAGCTTGTGCCTGACTTAAAAGGTTGTATTAAACGTGCTTGCTAACAATAAAGAGGACAAAATCATCTTTTAAAAATACCTCTAAATGACATTCACTAAATTAAAGAAAAAAAAAACTTTTTATTAAGTCTAATTCAGTAAAAAATTCACTGTTAAAAATCCTATTTTTATTTTATTTAATTTTTTTCAAGTGTTTTTGTCTTGTTTTCCATTTAAAATCGTCTAAAAATCCTTAAAACAATGTCTGTGTTTCTTTGCCCACTGTAACCTTTTCTGGTGTTGAGCTGGTAGAATTCAATGAAGCTGTCAGATGAGGACATGTGAGGTGTCTATTTCTCAAACTAGAGACTCTGATGTACTTATCCTCTTGTTTAGTTGTACATCTGGTCTTCCACATCTCTTTCTGTCCTTGTTAGAGCCAGTTGTCCTTTGTCTTTGAAGACTGTAGTGTACACCTTTGTATGAAATCTTCAGTTATTTGGCAATTTCAAGCATTGTATAGCCTTTATTCCTCAAAACAATGATTGACTTTCTAGAGAAAGCTGTTTCTTTATTGCCATTTTTGACCAAATATTGACCTTAAGACATGCCAGTCTATTGCATACTGTGGCAACTCAAAAACAAACACAAAGACAATGTTAAGCTTCATTTAACGAACCAAATATCTTTCAGCAGTGTTTGTTATAATGGCAAGTGATTTTCTAGTACCAAATGATCAATTTAGCATGATTACTCAAGGATAAGGAGTGATGGCTGCTGGAAATGGGGCCTGTCTAGATTTGATCAAATAGTGATGGTGCTGTTATTTACATCAGTAATGTCCTGACTATACTTTGTGATCAGTTGAATGCCACTTTGATGAATTAAAGTATCAATTTCCTTCTGAAACAGCAAAATCTGAACATTTTTCCAAACCAGCCACCAGTGTATATTCAAGATCTATTCTCTAAAAGCAAGTCTAAATATCTTATATGCTGCTTCTCATGTGAATGTGTCTTTTTTTTAAAGGATTCTTCGATTTTTTTAATATTACATTCAACATGTTCAGATAACAATTGTTTCTTCTGCAGTATAGCTGTTAAAGTAAATGTACGCTGTTTTAGAGGAGTTAAAGGAGATAATTATATTGGAAAACAAGTCTAAACAAAAACAAATCAAAAATGTATTTTTGACTAACCTCTCTCACCTATTTGTTCACTTCAATCCATCTTTAACTCACAAAAAAAAAAAAAACTCTCATTAATAAAGCTGCATATTGCCATCTTTCTTCACGATAAGAAATGCACAGTGACACATATATTATGATTCAATAGATCAAGAGCCATCACGTTATAATCTAGCTGCAGCAAATGCGCGTGAGGGGGACGAGCGTCCCCGCAACAGAGTGTGCATCAGCCGGGTGCGGTTTCAAGCTCTTCCCCCTTAGATCGGGACATTCGCTCAACTCATAGAAGAGGCGCTGACCGCATAGAGAAATGCCAGTTTTGGAGTTTGTAGTTATTTACATGACCTGCTTCCTTATTATTTGAACTTTAATAAAGCTATAACACATTAAATCTAACTGCATTAAAGATGTATCGCTGGGGTGTTTCCTTTAAAGACACTCGACACGCACGTTTTGCTTCAGCGGAGCGGCAGCTCCGGCTCCGCTTATTCCACAACGAGAGTGCTTCTGTATTTACTTATTTGGTATTTTTGTATAATTCCCTCATACTTTTCAATCTACATCACCTGAAGCTGTGAAAGTTTAGAGTGCATCTGGACTATGAGATGTCTTCTTCCTCTCCTCAGTCAGGCACGAGCTGCAGTGCTGCTCTCACGTGCCATCATTAGAGTTTAATGTAATCTCATGTTACATTAAATGACATCAAACGAATATTTGACAATGAAAATTTTTGTCTACAATGTTTTTTTGTTTTTTTTTCGACATTATCGATAACGTCGACTAATTGTTTCAGCCCTACAAGACAACTACCTTTGGTTTTGGATCCAGCCCAGGTCTCCGACACACATGATTTTTTCCCCACCCGTATTCTGGTAGGTTTTGCCTCCTGCGTTCAGATTGGCTAATAAGAGCTACTTACAAGTGGTGTGCGATTGGCCAGTTGAGAAGTCATTCATACTTACTAGCCTTAGTAACTATAGTAAACAGAGGGACATCATATCCTATAAGTTGCAGAAAAACAAACAGCCACTTTTCTAGCAAATCAGTCCATTGTCGGCCATTTTTGGAATGCTCTCGGGAGGCTATTTCCAGTCATATCAGTGCAGCTCCTATCTACTTGAATGGGGGAACACCGAAATCTCAAAAACGGTTGGTCATAAACTGTGATTCTTTACCTCAACTGTGTTTTTTGACCATTTTTTCAAATGTAATACCTTAAACATTACATTACCCGCTTAGAATATACTCCGATGTGAGTGAAAACGCTGAAGACAGGAAATTTAAAACAGTTGAATCGTGGAACACTTATGCGTTGGAGTTTGGATTCATGTTTTGGAATACACCTTGTTAATAAACTGCACTTGGGATCATCGCACTTCATCATCGTCTCTTCTTTTACCTGTTGCCAGCCTCGTTACAGTTATGTACTAACACAGCATTAAAAATGACAGAAACTGGAGAACAAATGATCACAGAATTATAGAGAGGCAATATTGTTCTTCCCCACCTATCTGTTAATGATTATGGGTTTGAGGATGATGACCAAATATCGCAAATATAAGCATTTTAGTTATTTTGTTGAGTATCCATTGATGGAAGAACCAGGGCAGACTAACCTGAAAAGCTATGTAGCCTATTAGCGACTTCACAGCTGTAAAATTCGACATGTTTTGTGAATGTAGATAATTATGGTTCCCTATCTGTCACTCACTCATCATTGGTGTCGATGTAGTGACACTAGGGGTCACTCTTGGGAGCCCGAGACACCTCTGGTCTTTGATAAAAGGCCAATGAAAACTGGCGAGTGGTATTTGCATGCCACTTCCCCGAACATACGGGTATAAAAGGAGCTGGTATGCAACCACTCATTCAGATTTTCTCTTCGGAGCCGAACGGTCATGCTCACTGAGCTGAATACTACTGTTCATTCACCTCTGCTGGATCTGACAGCGTATTTCAGTGGCTTCTCCCTCCTCTGCACTGGTGCACTGCAGAGAATGCCCCTGGGTGCTTCGGCAGAAAAACTAGAGAGTATATTTTCTGAAAGAGCATTTTTCCCCTCTAAAAGAGTATATATTTCTCTAAAAGAGCGCACACACGGAACGTCTTTTTAAAGACGCGTCTTTTTAAAGATGCTTTTCCGATTGTGTGTTATTCCTGGTTGTGCTCATTATCTCTCACCTTCTAACGGTCACGATCACTGTCTTTCGTGTCTGGGCACTGCTCACGCGGAGACAGCGTTCGTGGATGGTCATGTTCTCATTGCGAGAATATGTCCATGGCAACGTTGCGGTCGCGGCTCGCCTTCGTAAGAAAGCGAGCCACCCCAGAGGCTCCCGCCTCGGTCCTTTTACCCACGGGTTTGAGGCCAGCGCGGCTAGCACTGGGGGCAATTTGGGGACCCCAATGGGACCGCCTCCGCCGGGTATCCCCCCACGGACCTCCCATTCCCCAGCACGCTCGTCTGCCCCGATCGGGCTTCCGGGTGAGTCCGCCGGCTCGTCTCACGGCGAGTTCGACCTCTTATTCGGAGCCCGCGAAAGTGATGAGCTCTCGAGCGCAGCATCGGAGAGCGGGCTCGTCCAGTCGGAAGCCTCAGCTGGGCTCCTCCCTTCGGGGTCGATCGCCCAGTCACAGGCTGACGCGGAGATGACGACATGCTTTCCCAGGCAGCCGCGAGCGTCGGTTAGAGTGGATTTCACCGCTCTTCCCTGAACCCTCGCGGCTTGGTGATTGGTTCCTGGGCTCGCGGCCCCGCTCAAAGCCACGCCCCGCCCCTTTCCTTTCTTCCCGGAAGTGCATGAAGAGCTGACAAGGTCATGGGAGGCACTTTTTACTGCCGGTCCCGATCTTTTCAGCTTCCCCGCTCTCACTATCCTCGATGGTGGGGTGGCCAAGGGTTATTTGGCAATCCCCTGGTGGATAAAGGCGCTCGCAGTGCACCTATGCCCGCAGAGCGCCGCCACCTGGCGCGGGTGCCCAAAGCCCCCGTCCAAGGCCTGTAGGTTTACGTCGTCTCTGACGGCCAAGGCCTACGGTGCCGCTGGACAAGCCACCTCCGCCCTGCATGCCATGGCTCTCCTGCAAGTCCGCCAAGGCACTAAAGGAACTGCACGAGGGTAGTTCCGCCCCGGGATTGATGCAGGAACTGTGCTCGGCGACCAACCTCACTCTCCGAGCGACAGAGGTCACGGTGTGGTCTCTCGGGTGGACGATGGCCACACTAGTGGTCCAGGAGCGCCACCTTTGGCTCAACCTGGTCGAGATGGGTGAGGCTGACAAGACACGATTCCTTGCTGCCCCCATTTCCCAGGCGGGCCTATTCGGCGACACTGTCGAGGACTTTGCCCAGCAGTTCTCGATGGTAGAGCAGTAGATGGATGCTAGCTGGCTTATCTTGCCCCGGCACGGCTCAAGATCCCGCACCCCATCTACTCATCGCCAAGGGCGTCCCCCTGCGGTGACTGCACCGGCTCCACCGCAGCCCGACCCTTCGGCCTGGTCCCAGCGTGGAGCCCACCGCAGGAAGCAGATGCCACCCGTCTCGTGGCCGCCCAGAACCTGTGAAAGGCTTCAAAGCGCCCTTGAGACAGGCGACCCAGGGACAACGAAACCCGCTGCTCTGGAGCTGGTAAGCAGATCTTCATCTTTTTGTTACCTTTTGCATTTAATTGCGCTGCATGCCCAAGTAGCTGCAGTACTCAAGAGCTCAGCAAGAGTGGTTTCCTTGTTCCCTGGGTCATGTATCCGGTGTGTACGGCTGGCATCACGACCACCGTCCACCACTCCATTTGGCAGGTTGGCGCTCCAGCGGCGGTCTCCCGCCCTGAGCGCCCAGCTGTGGCACAAATCCGCCCCCGATGTGACAGTCTCCACGGGTCACGAGGACAGGCCTCTTCCTCCCCCGTCCCAGGCTGTTCCGGGGGTGGTCACAAGGAGCCAGGTAAGTGCTTCAATGTCCTCGGACTCAGCACGGCCACGACGTGGTGTGGCACCTCGAGCTCCACCCCGCCGTGAGGCCCCACCTGCCGGTACATCCGATGACGTTGTCCCTTTGGTCCCCCTTGCGCGGAACTTGGACGCATGGCTTGCGCCTTCCAGTCCGTCACGAGGGCTGGTCTGGACCGTCCAACTCGTCTGCGCGATTCACTTCGCTGGGCATCTGCCCAGGTCCAGCGGTGCCCACTTCACCTTGGTGAAAGACGAAAACGCTGCTACCTTGCACGGAGATCGCTACCCTCCTACGGAAGGACGCGATAGAACCTGTCCCTCCAGCCGAGATGAAGAAAGGGTTTTACAGCCCCTACTTCATTGTACCGAAAAAAGGCGGTGGGTTGTGGCCAATCTTGGACCTGCGAATACTGAACCGGGCTTTACACAGACTCCCGTTCAAGATGCTGATGCAAAGACGCATTCTAGCGAGCGTCCGGCATCAAGATTGTTCGCGGCGGTAGACCCGAAGGATGCGTACTTTCACGTCTCGATCCTTCCTCGACACAGACCCTTCCTGCGGTTCGCATTCGAGGGTCAGGCGTATCAGTACAAAGTCCTCCCTTTCGGCCTGTCCCTGTCTCCTCGCGTCTTTACGAAGATCGCAGAGGCTGCCCTTGCCCTGTTAAGGGAGGTGGGCATTCGCATTCTCAACTATCTCGACGACTGGCTAATCTTAGCTCACTCTCGAGACGTGTTATGCGCACACAGGGACCTGGTGCTCTCACACCTCAGCCGACTAGGGCTTCGGGTCAACTGGGAAAAGAGCAAGCTCCTCCCGGTTCAGAGCATCTCTTTTCTCGGTTTGGAGTTGGACTCAGTCTCCTTGACGGCGCACCTTATGAACGAGCGCGCCCAGTCAGTGCTGGCCTGTTTGAAGGCGTTCAAACAGAAAACAGCGGTTCCACTGAAACTTTTTCAGAGACTCCTGGGGCATATGGCATCCTCGGCGGTGGCCACCCCGCTCGGGTTGATGCATATGAGGCCACTTCAGCACTGGCTCCAGACTCAAGTCCCGAGACGGGCATGGTGCCACGGGACACACCGCGTGGCCATTACGTCAGTCTGTCACCATCTTTTCAGCCCTTGGACCGACCTCTCGTTTCTACGAGCAGGTGTTCCCCTAGAACTTGTCTCCAGGCGTGTCGTGGTCACGACAGACGCCTCCAAAACGGGCTGGGGTGCTGTTGGCAACGGGCACGCAGCCGCCGGCCTCTGGACGGGTCCGCGGCTGCGTTGGCACATCAACTGCCTCGAGTTACTGGCAATTCTGCTCGCCCTGCGGAGGTTCCGGCTGTTGATCCAGGGCAAGCACGTGCTAGTTCGGACAGACAGCACGGCAGTGGTAGCATATGTCAACCACCAAGGCGGTCCGTGCTCCCGCTGTATGTCACAACTCGCCCGCCGTCTCCTCCAACGGAGTCAGCAGCACCTCAAGTTGCTGCAAGCCACTCGCATCCCGGGCAACCTCAACACTTCGGTGGACGCGCCGTCACAACAGGTTACCCTCAAGGGAGAGTGGAGACTCCACCTTCAGGTGGTCCAGCTGATTTGGAGTCGATTCGACAGGCACAGGTGCACCTGTTCGCCTCCCAAGAATCCTCCCCACTGCCCACTCTGGTACGCCCTGACCGAGGCCTTCCTTGGCATATATGCACTGGCACACAGCTGGTCCCCTGGCATTCGCAAATATGCATTTTTCCCCAGTGAGTCTGCTTGCACAGACCCTGTGCAAGGTCAGGGAGGACGAGGAGAAGGTCTTCCTGGTAAGCACCGTACTGGCCTGCCCAGACGTGGTGCTCGCTCCTCGCGACAGCTCCCCCTGGGCAAATTCCCCTGAGGAAGGACCTTCTTTCTCAGGGAAGGGGCACCATCCGGCACCCACGCCCAGACCTCTGGAATCTCCATGTCTGGCCCCTGGACGGGACGCGGAAGACCTAAGCTGTCTCCCACCTGTGATGGTAGACACGTTCACTCAGGTTAGGGGTCCCTCTACGAGGCGCCTGTATGCCTTTAAGTGGCATCTGTTCGCTAAGTGGTGTTCTTCCCGTTGGGAAGACCCCCAGAGATGCACAGTCAGATCAGTGCTTTCCTTCCTGCAAGAGAGGTTGGAAGGGAGGCTGTCCCCTTCCACCTTGAAGGTGTACGTTGCTGCCATAGCAGCACACCACGACGCAGTCGACGGTAAGTCCTTAGGGAAGCATGATCTGATCATCAAGTTCCTAAGAGGTGCCAGGAGGCTGAATCCCTCCAGGCTGCGCCTCGTTCCTTCATCGGACCTCTGTAGTTTTTAAGGGTCTACAGAGAGCCCCCTTTGAGCTTGCGGTCAGCTGAGCTTAAGGCACTCTCCTTGAAGACTGCCCTCCTGACTGCGCTCACTTCCATCAAGAGGGTAGGTGACCTGCAAGTGTTCTCTTTCAGCGAAATGTGCCTGGAGTTCGGTCCGGGCTATTCTCACGTGATCCTGAGACCCCGACCGGGCTATGTGCCCAAGGTTCCCACCACTCCTTTTAGGGACCAGGTGCAAGCTGCAAGCGCTGCCCTAGGAGGAGGCAGACCCAGCCCTGTCATTGCTGTGTCCGGTGCGCGCTTTACGCATCTATTTGGATCGCACGCAGAACTTTAGAGTCTCTGAGCAGCTCTTTGTCTGCTTTGGTGTACAGCGGAAAGGAAGCGCTGTCTCCAAGCAGAGGATCGCCCACTGGCTCATTGATGCCATAACTATGGCATATCTCGCCCAATATCATGCCGCCCCCGGTAGGGCTATGAGCCCATTCTACCCGTGGTGTAGCGGCTTCTTGGGCCCTGGCCAGAGGTGCCTCTCCAACAGACATTTGCAGAGCAGCGGGCTGGGCAACACCCAACACCTTTGCAAGGTTCTACAACCTCCGGATGGAACCGGTTTCATCCCAGGTAGTGGCACGCAACACAAGCGGATAAGCCCGGGATAGCTGGCCGGGTTTATTGCTTGCACATAGCGCCTTCCACCTCCTTTTGAGCTGAAGATGTGCGCTGTTAATTCCCAGTAGTGTTCACAAAAGATGTTCCCTGGTTGACTTCCTCCGAGCCCTGTGGCAGTCAAGTTTTCGGAGAGACTCGCTGCCGGCCCAGTACACGCGCTAACTAAGAGCCCGGTTCTGGGGTAGGTGCTCCGCATGTGGCGGTTCCCTGTAAGGCTAACCCCATGCGATCTATATCTTCCGCTAATTCATTTCCCTGCTGGCAAACTGCGTCTTCCTTGGGCAGAGCCCCTCTGCCCCAGTCTCCATGTTGTAGTAACTCCTCCCCCATTGGGCAGGATCTACCTTGAAGGCTCTCCACATGGTTGGAAAGACCATGTGATGTATTCTTCCACTTAAATATCCCCCCCTCTCTTGGGGCGAGGTGTGGTCTCCGCGGTGTCCTCCCCTTGGGAGGGACACCCCCCGACTAGACCTGGCGGCCCAGTCGGATAATCCCCCTTCTTTTTTAGGGAGTGGAAAAAGAGAAGGGGAAAGAGGCCACGACTGGGTTAAGCCTGTATCTCTGGGTAGTCGACTTGTCCCCAAAAAGGGCCGTTCGACACTCATAACTGTGTTGGGGGAGGTTATGTGTCGACCTGGTGTGCTGGCTATGAGGCACACAGCAAGTCTGCCCACCACACACCGCCAGTTCACGTAACACAGTTCAGCCTTGTGGCGTTTTGTATAGGGACACCTAGTGTCACTACATCGACACCAACGTCGAGTGAGTGACAGATAGGGAACGTCATGGTTACTGGTGTAACCTCCGTTCCCTGATGGAGGGAACGAGACGTTGGTCCCTCCTGCCACAACGCTGAACTACCCGCTGAAATGGCCGGACCTTATATCGGCTCCTCAGCGTAAAACCTGAATGAGTGGTTGCATACCAGCTCCTTTTATACCCGTATGTTCGGGGGAGTGGCATGCAAATACCACACGCCAATTTTCATTGGCCTTTTATCAAAGACCAGAGGTGTATCGGGCTCCCAAGAGTGACCCCTAGTGTCACTACATCGACACCAACGTCTCATTCCCTCCATCAGGGAACAGAGGTTACACCAGTAACCATGACATTATTTTTAAGCATATATTGAGTCTAGTCAGAACCTGAAGAGTTTGTTTTACCGAGATTATGTACTTACTGCAGATACAGGAGAGGTCCAGCAGGATGCTCGTGTATTACAGGACTCAGGCGATGAGACTGTCATGCTGCCGTTTTTCAGATAAAATACAATTATTTTGCGGGAGATGAATGTGGTGCGCTCAATCTAGCTTTATTATTACTAGTTTACATACTTAATCTCTGTATCTAAATGATATAACCTACATGAAATGTTTTAGTGTTGACTGAACAACTGATCCTGTTGATAGATTGAATTAATTGTTCTTGTGTAAGAAATAACAATGTATTAGCAGCCACACAATAAACTGGACCATACAAAAAGAACTACATGCAATGCAAATAACCACATTTATTTGGACATACATTATAAACATTATGCACAAAAGTTCAATGTTCTCTGTAAAGCAACTATAAAACAGTATGTATTATTAAAAGCACTGTACAAATACATTTAATTGATAATTAATGTCCACACTGTTTTCCAAATCACCTTTTCCCCTTAAGGGAAGACATGCACATTCTGCAAAGACTGGGGGTTAATGCTGTCTTATCGGCACGAGGGGGACCTACACAATATTAGGCAGGTGGTTTTAATGTTGTGGCTGATCGGATATATATATATATATATATATATATATATATATATATATATATATATATATATATATATATATATATATAAGATGCCCCATGGCATTGGGCAGCAAAAGAAAGTGAATTGCAGGCAGGAAAAATGCAGGAAAGAGGAAAATCATAAGACATCTCACTACTGTACATGTCTCATCTAATAATGACGGTCTTCCTCTGTAGAATTGATCCATTTAGCATCATAGCATGAAAACAGTTGAAAACATTGTCACTACTCACAGACAGTTCAGGAAAAATGCAGTCCCTTTTTATACTCAGTAATAATGCCATTTCAAAATTTCTTCTTTGGCCAGCAACACTTTCACAAGGCAAAGATCAAGTCTTCATCCTTCTCATGTCAACGTGCTTGTTTTTCTTAACGCAAACCTGCAAGCCATGACAGTGATCAAAGACAGCATGTGGCAGGAAGATGATGACAGCGAACAGACTACGTGAATTTTGTGTTATTCTATTATAAGCTATTTTGAACTGGTTGAGTGAAGATTTAAGTGATGTGAGTACAGATCCGTTATTGTTATTACTGTTGATGATCTGTAAAATGTTATATGAGGAGGCTAATGTTTTATAATACAGTTAACAGTTCAAATGAATTTTATCAATATATCCATGCACATATTGTTCAAATTGTACAATGTTGCGTGTCAATCTATAACGTGTTACTTTGTCTATGTTAAATACAAAATTACATTCTTTTTAAGTGATAATTCTTATTTTAATGTTTTTAGAATACATGTAAGAGACGTAATTGTTGCAAACATTGGGCTATCAATTAGTAAACACTTGTTGACAAGAACTATTCTTATGTCATTTCTTTAAACGGTATCGTAAACCACGAGTACTCGAGTAACTCGGGTATTGTTTTGACAAGTAACTGACTAGCAGAAATCAGCAGTCATGCAACCCCTAGTCAAACGTTTTGGGTAGCCTTCCACAAGCTTCTCACAATAATTTGCTGGAATTTTGGCCAATTCCTCCAGACCGAACTGGTGTAACTAAGTCAGGTTTTTAGGCCTCCTTGCTCGCACACGCTGTTTCTGTTCTGCCTCCAAATTTTCTATCGGATTGAGATCAGGACTTTGTGATGGCCACTCCATTACCTTAACTTTGTTGTCCTTAAGCCATTTTGCCACAACTTTGGAGGTATGCTTTTGGGTCATTGTCCATTTGGAAGACCCATTTGTGACCAAGCTTTAACTTCCTGGCTGATGTCTTGAGATGTTGCTTCAATATATCCACATAGTTTTCCTTCTTCAATATGCCATTTTTTTGTGAAGTGCACCAGTCCCTCCTGCAGCAAAGCACTCCCACTACATGATGTTGCCACCCCCATGCTTCACAGTTGGGATGGTGTTCTTTGGCTAGCAAGACTCACCCTTTTTCCTCCAAAAATAACGCTGGTCATTATGGCCAAACAGTTCAATTTTTTGTTTCATCAGACCAGAGGACATTTCTCCAAAAAGTAAGATCTTTGTCCCCAAGTGCACTTGCAAACTGTAGTCTGGCTATTTTATGGTGGTTTTGGAGCAGTGGCTTCTTCCTTGCTGAGCAGCCTTTCAGCTTATGTCGATATAGAACTCGTTTTACTGTGGATATAGATACTTGTCTACCTGTTTCTTCCAGCATCTTCACAAGGTCCTTTGCTGTTGTTCTTGGATTGATTTGCACTTTTCGCACCAAATTACGTTCATCTCTAGGAGATAGAATGCATCTCCTTCCTAAGCGGTATGATGGCTGTGTGGTCCCATGGTGTATATACTTGCATACTATTGTTTGTACAGATGAACATGGTACCTTCAGGCATTTTGGAATTGCTCCCAATGATGAACCAGACTTGTGGAGGTCCACAATTGTTTTTTTGAGGCTGATTTCTTTTGATTTTCCCATAATGTCAAGCAAAGAGGCACTGAGTTTGAAGGTAGGCCTTAAAATACATCCACAGGTACACCTCCAATAGACTCCAATTAGCCTATCAGAAGCTAATTGGCTAATTGCCTAAGTTAATTTAGTGTATGTAAACTTCTGACCCTCTGGAATTGTGATATTGTCAATTAAAAGTGAAACAATCTGTCTGTAAACAATTGTTGGAAAAATTACTCATGTCATGCACAAAGTAGATGTCCTAAACGACTTGCCAAAACTATAGTTTGCTAATATGAAATCTGTAGAGTGGTTAAAAAATGTGTACACGAATGACTGCACTGCAAAAGACCACTTTGTTAAGCTCCTGAAGTGTGCAGAGGACACCACGGTCATTGGCCTCATCCACAAGAGTGACGAGTCTGCATACAGATGGGAAGTTGAACAGCTGGCTGTCTGGTGCGGTCACAACAACCTTGATGATAGTGGACTTCAGGAGAAATCACCCTACAATCCCCCCCTCACCATCCTGAACAGCACTGTGGCAGCAGTGGAGTCATTCAGGTTCCTGGGCTCTACCATCTCTCAGGACCTGAAGTGGGACACACACATAAACTCCATTGTGAAGAAGGCTCAGCAGAGGTTGTACTTCCTTCGCCAGCTGAGGAAGTTCAACCTGCCACGGGATCTGCTGACTCAGTTCTACTCAGCCATCATTGAGTCGGTCCTGTGTACATCTATAACTCTCTGGTTTGGTTCAGCCACCAAATCAGACAGAAGGAAACTATAACGGACAGTCAGGACTGCTGAGAGGATTAGTGGTGCCCCCCTGCCCACCCTCCAAGACCTGAGGAAATGTGCAGGTAGAATCACTCTGGACCCCACACTCCCTGCCCACTCCATTTTTGAACTGTTGCCCTCTGGCCGGCGGTACAAAGCACTCCAGGACATCCAGGCACAAGAACAGTTTTTACCCTCAGGCCATTTTCCACATGAACAATGAAACTGCCTTCAGGACTCCCATAGTACAATAATGTATAAATATCTCATGTACATATGCCATTCTATGTTATATGCCCTATTATGTCTATTTATACTCTTACTTTGTTTTATATTCTGTGTCTCACTGTAATGTTTTGTGTGCACTTGCTTGTTTCTCCTATCACCAAAAAAATGTCCTTGTATACGTGAGCACACTTGGCAATGAAGCTCATTCTGATTCTGATTCTGATTTCCATCCACAGAACTGATGCTCACTGGATTTTCTTTCTTTTTTTCTTTCTTTTTTTTTTTTGGCACTATTTGGAGTAAATTCTAGAGACTGTTGTGCATGAAAATCCCAGGAGATCAGCATACTTAATCAAAAATACTTAAACCAGCCCATCTGGCAAATTTTTTCCCCATTCTGATGGTTGATGTGAACATTAAGTGAAGCTCCTGACCCATATCTGAATGATTTTATGCACTGCACTGCTGCCACATGATTGGCTGATTAGATAATCGCATGGATGATTGTTGGTGCCAGACAGGTTTGAATATTTCTGTAACAATCATCCATGCGATTATCTAATCAGCTAATAGTGTTGCAGCAGTGCAGTGTATAAAATCATTCAGATACGGGTCAGGAGCTTTGGTTAATGTTCACATCAACCATCAGAATCGGGAAAAAATGTGATCTCAGTGATTGACCGTGGCATGATTGTTGGTGCCAGACGGGCTGGTTTGAGTATTTCTGTAACTGCTGAACTCCTGGGATTTTCAACCACAACAGTGTTTAGAGTTTACTCAGAATCAAGATGCCCCATGGCATTGGGCAGCAAACTTTTTTTCTCTAATTTAATATCAAGTCATTAATAGTCGTAAATTACATGTTTATTAAAAACAATGTCATTTCAAATTAACAATTAGAACAAAGGAATAGTTCACCCAAAAATGAAAATTCTCTCATCATTTACTTACCCTCATGCCATCCCGGATGTGTATAACTTTCTTTCTTATGCAGAACACAAATGAAGATTTTTAGAACAATATCTCAGCTCTGTTGGTCCTTACAATGTAAGTGAATGGTGACCAGAAATCAGAAGGTCCAAAAAGCACATATGGCAGCACAAAAGTAATCCATAAGACTCCACTGGTTAAATCCATATCTTCTGAAGCGATGTGATAGGTGTGGGTGAGAAAGAGATCAATATTGAAGTCCCTTTTTTTTTTTTTTAAATAAATCTCCATCTTTGACCAGCCCCAATTAGTAGGTGGCTGAATGTGAAAGTGAAAATCACTTCCACATTCAAAGTGTTCATTAACGGACTTAAAATGGATCTGTTCTCACCCACACCTATCATACACCTGTCCACCCCTATCATGGCAACACATAGCTCCAATTGTGCCTGGTTCATAGCTCCAATGCCATCATTAAGTTTGCTGATGACACGACGGTGGTAGGACTGATCACTGACAATGACGAAGCAGCCTACAGAGAGGAGGTGCCCACTCTGACACACTGGAGCACAACCTCTCCCTCAACGTCAGTAAGACAAAGGAGCTTGTGGTGGACTTCAGAAGAAAGGACAGAGAACACAGTCCCATCACCATCAATGGAGCACCAGTGGAGAGAGTCAGCAGCTTCAAGTTCCTGGGTGTCCACATCTCTGAGGAACTCACATGGTCCATCCACACTGAAGTCGTTGTGAAGAAGGCTCATCAGTGCCTCTTCTTCCTGAGACGGCTGAGGAAGTTTGGAATGAACCGCCACATCCTCACACGGTTCTACACCTGCACTGTAGTGAGCATCCTGACTGGCTGCATCTCCGCCTGGTACGGCAATAGCACCGCCCACAACCGCAAAGCACAGCAAAGGGTGGTGCGAACTGCCAGACACATCATCGGAGGTGAGCTTCCCTCCCTCCAGGAAATATATACAAGGCGGTGTGTGAAAAAAGCTCAGAGGATCATTAGAGACTCCAGCCACCCGAGTCATGGGCTGTTCTCACTGCTACCATCAGGCAGGCGGTATCGCAGCATCAGGACCCGCACCAGCCGTCTCATGACAGCTTCTTCCCCCAAGCAATCAGACTTTTGAACTCTTGATCTCCCACGATCAAAATACAACAGCACTGCACTTTATTACCCTATTTATTATATACTCTTATATCTCAACCGGACTGTCATAAATTATATTATTATTATTATATTATATTCTCTCTTAACAACTGACTATCAACCGACAGCCTGAATGTCAATACAGTACAATACTGTACATTCTATATATACTATATATACTTTTTTTATATATTTTTATTTTTATTTTTATTGAATAATGTGTATCTATATAGTGCGTATTGTATACTGTACAGTGTATGTTATTATTTGTGTATTGTTGTATGTAATTATGTGTATATTAGACTTTAAATTGTGCTGTGTTAATTTGATGTTATTGTAAATTGGTATATGTCTCATCACTGTCACGACTGCTATGTTGATCGGAACTGCATCCAAGAATTTCACACACCATTGCACTTGTGTATATGGCTGCGTGACAATAAAGTGATTTGATTTGATTTGATTTGATATCGCTTCTGAAGTCATGGATGAAACCACTGGAGTCGTATAGATTACATTTATGCTGCCTTTATGTGCTTTTTGGACCTTCAAAGTTCTGGTCACCATTCACTTGCATTGTATGGACCTACAGAGCTGAAATATTCTTCTAAAAATCCTCATTTGTGTTCTGCAGAAGAAAGAAAGTCACACACATCTGGGATGGCATGAGGGTGAGTAAATGATGATAGAATTTCCATTTTTGGGTGAACTGTCCCTTTAACCCAACGTTACCAAAGCAACAATAAATAAATAAATAAAAATCATATGCCCTGGGGAGATACTCATCTCACAACACTACTCATGGGCCCCAAGAGCATTATTAACAAACACAGTTATGAAATTCTAAAACGGACAAACAACAGCAGCAACTTAACGAACTAGCACGTCTTTCCCTTGCATCTTCTTCCAAATATTCTCGTTTTTAAACTTGTAAAATAACCATCCAATCAGAAGGCGTCGTCAAGCTGGTGACGTATAGACAACTTTCGTCCAATCATTTGACGTCTAATTACAACAGTAAGTAACTGATATACAGTATGCTGTGACAATATTTTTTGGATTTAATTTATTCATTGGTATGAAATAAATGGCTCACGTAGAGTGTGCATCATCTGTATTATCACCCTGTATACTGTATGTCTAGCATATGTTGCTACTTTCTAATATGATATAAACTGATTTTGATGGGGTTACGTACAGTGTGTCCAAGGGATCAGTGGATAAAAGCATGAAACAGCAAAATAATAAACCTTTAAATAAGGTAAATACATATCTATCTATCTCTCTATCTATCATTTTGTCATGTTTAAGTTAAATATATTTATTATATTGCTATCTGTTATACTTCATAAAAAAAAATAAAAAAAATGTTGCATGACCTGCCACTAGAAGGCGATATTGCATCATTCTGGGCAAATAGGAAAAACTGGGAATGAGATTTCATATATATATATATATATATTTTTTTTTTTCTTTTAATTAATTATTTATTTATTTATTTTATTTTTATTTTTTTTTGCTCTAAACAATTCTATTATACTATTAAATTGATCTGCCAAATACACCTCAGGTGAAAACACGTAATTATCTTGACCTAAAACGTAAACATCAGATTGCACTTTTTAACAAATGATCCAGAAACAGCCTCAGTGAATGTTTATGAGTCAGAGTTGTCAGATGATGCTATTAAAGTATTTTATTACAGTATCTGTGCTGTGCATTTGTGATTTCGTCAAAATCTTCTACAGCTGCACAACGAGATCCAGCTATGAATCTCCAAAACTGTTGCAGGCCTGACAAGCCAAACAAATGAAAAAACACAATGAATGAATGTATGTGCAGCACATTAAGGTTCACATTTACGTATTCTTACAATTAATCACATAGGCATAATGATGCAAAATATAATTTGCATTCTATTCTATGCATTTGTGTGTTAACAAGAGCAGCTTTATAAATAACAGAAATTCTTGAGCATTAAATCTTCATGTGCCTCCAAGCGCATTAGTGAATTCCATCAAACTAGTAAGGCACACAATTAAATGATGGTTGTAACGTCTCTAGTTTAAAAAAATAATCATTATTCAATATCTTTTTCTTCAGTTTATTTATTTGTGATTGTGTAGTATTCAGTCTATGCTAGTTTTTAATGTAGAAATGTCAGTTCTTTGTTCTAGGCCTAATGCATGGGGTCACACTGGGTTCACATACCCCTGAGTCCTGAGTTTCTATGATATTCCAGTGTCTATGTTTAAAGATTCCCTCTTCCGTATGGATTTCTCATGCATTTCTTTGGAGTCCATGGAAGCTCCAGTGGGCCATGAGCTCAGCTGTTAGCTTAGAGTGAAGGAAAGTTTGGTGTCCCTCTATCCCAATGCTAACTTGATGAACATGGATCTGTAGACATGTTGTTGTTCTGTCCATCTTGAACGGCTTTGTGTGTCTCCTCTGTGTTGAGGTTGCTTGTCTCAGTGTCCACTTTGGTTTTTCTTGACCTCCAAAACAAAGACAGGACAAAATTTTAGTAAATAAAAAGTTTCACATTACAGGAAATATTTACATATCACATGTGATATCAGCATATATTATGGTAAAAGACTGATACATTGTCATGAATCTATATCAAAATAGAGTTCTTAATTTATGGATAAATATTGATGAATATCGGTATATATTTTAGAATTCCAACTGCAGTTTCCTTTTAAAATAAATTTCAAGGAGTTAAGTTGTTAACTAATGAAACAGCAAGTCCCTGAATAAGCAGCTCCAACATGATAATTGTCTTAAAACATGATCACAATAAAGGTATATATATATATGAATAAATGTGTTAAATAATTATGATATGACATATTATTATATTATCCATCTATCCATCCATATTCTATAGCCGCTTGTCCTCTATAGGGTCGCATGTAGTGCTGGCGCCTATCCCAGCTGTCTCGGGCTGAAGGCAGGGAAACACCCTAGACAGGTGGCCAGTCCAACACAGGGCTTATTATAATATTATGATATATATTATTTTAATTAGTGTATGTCACTTGACTAATAATGAACTGGAAATTTTAAGTGTACACAAAGTTTGACCATTTCAAAAAATAAATAAAATATATATAAAAATAATCTACCACATTTAAAATACTTAAAAATGTGTCTAATGTCTATTAGCTTCAAATTATTTAATCAAGAGATATATTCAAAAAAAGTATTTAAGGTCTATCATATATTTGCACATTTAAAATGAAAAAAAAAAAAAAAAAAAATATCTGGGCATCACTTGGGTGGGTTGACCCATATCCCAACTGCTACTGAGTTGTAAACACATGCATATCTGACTCTAGGTGGTGCTATAATAAGCACATTTATGTTTTTGCTAATACCTCCAAAATAATTTTGATTCGTCAAAGCACTGCGGATTTATGAACCAATGAAGTGTTTGCCCGTGACCAATTTTCACTTATTGACCTATCTATTAAATGCAAAGTCCAAACATAACGAAACTTGGTAAACTTCAATGCTAAGACGTTTTGAGGATGCACACCAAATTTTGACTAATTCTGCCAATAAGGGGCACTATATCTAAAAAAAAAATAAAATAACTCTGCAACTGTTGCATCAAGGAAGTTGAAACTTGACATGCATTTTCTTTGGTTCAAGAGCTAACATATCCTTAAAATATTGATTGATACACTGACAGACAAAAATTGCCACCAGCAGCCAATAAAATTTTGGCAGCTAATAACTTAAATTGTGAAAGGCTGATAATTATGAAATTTGGCATATATGTACATATATGTCTGCATGAGGCAGTGTACCACATTTCGTGAGAATTGACTACATGATGGTGCTATAATGAGCCAATTTAAGTTTTTGGTAATACTCTGGAATGGTCAGGACTAGAATGAAAAATTGTTTCCAAAGGAAATTTCCTTCAGTGCCCCCAAATCAATCAGTCATGTGGATTTCCATTTTTGCCACACAAAAAAACAAACAAACAAAAAAAAAAAAAAAAAAAACACTAAAATTGAGCTCCTCTGTTTTGAACAGCATGTCAAATATGTTTACCTTAATACCCTGCAGGACTATATGTACCTGCAAACTCATGAATGACTAATTGGTCTGTATCTTGTGAACACAATAGCCAAACCTGACAAAACTTTGTACACATGACATGGGCAACATAACATTCTGAGGGCACATGCCAAATGTAATCAATTTCTGATGCTAGGGGGGCGCTATAACTTGAGAAAATCCTAATTGTGCAACTGTGATCAAAGCAGTTGAATTTTGACACTAAAACAACTTTGTCCACGGCATCCACAGGATCTATTCTGTCAAATTTGTCTATTTTGGTCATCTTCTTTTCACATGTGCTTGGACCCTAATAATTGCAGCTTAAGGCTATATTCTCAGTTGTTTTTATACCCTCGGAGAAGGTGCATCTGAAAGTCTAATCTATTTAGGTGAGACTGTTTAGTACAAAACCTGCCACCTAGTTCCATTCAATCCAAAAACACCTTGGGTACTGATGTATTAAACTGCATGTGCATTAAAGACAGATTTTTAAATAAGAGTGAGATGTCCCATAACAGATTTTTAGTATAACCAGAATGTTTTCTTACTTTTCTCTGTTGAAGACGATGAAGTCTCTTTTGACACTCTCCAAGCGCTGTTGGATTAGCCCATTCTGTAAAATCAAAAGAAAATTCAGTTTATACATATTAAATACTTTAAAGTGATTGGCTTAAGAAGGTAGGGCAACAAAAGTAATTGCAGCTAAAATTACTGATTTTTTTGTTTAGTCATGAAACTCTTTGTGGCCCAAGCTGTTAGGTCCTTTGAACATTTAATCTGTTAGCCAATCAACTTGCATACTCTTTCTTTGTCTAACATTAAAATGCCTCATTTGTTTGTAGGTAAACCAGTTTCACTGCAGCACTCTACGAGAGTTTTTCCTCTATAACCCTCCTCCTCCCCAGCACCACCGGTCCAGATCTGCATCAAGGGGATTGTATGTATGTCTAATTGTGCAGCAGCAGTATCTTCCAGTACATGCTCGACACAGCACATTTAGGTATTTTCTAACAGTAGCAAGTCTTCGTGAAATGAAATAAGTAATGAGAGGCTGTGTGTTGCAGTGATTATTGTGATTATGTGATTATTTCCACCAAGTCATACAGTTCAATAGCCTAACTGGAGGCTGTTTACAGATAAGTTACATAGTGACTAGCTGCATTAACATATAGAACTAGAACAAGTAGTAACAGGTGCGCGTTTATCTTTATTTGAAAGCAGCCCATCGAATTAGAATTTAGAGTTGGAAATATCAGTCTTATAGAGTAACATTAATATGTGTAGCTGTGAAGAAATCTTGTACAAGCTCTTCCACAGTGTTGTGTTGTTTTTTCAGGTCAACAGAGCTACAGTGCAGTTGTTTCAGATAAGTGAGGTATAATCAGTTTGACTGAAGCTTCCAGAATGAACTTTAAATGCATGTCCAGAAAACGAGACTACACGTGTTACAACAGCAGGATGCCGAAAGCCCAGAGAAAAAAGACAAAACAGCAGAAACAGGCCCCAGAGAGCTGTGAATATGCCCAAATTCATGTAAAGCAACAAGAAAAGAGATGTGATGCACAGACAAGGTGTTTGCTTGCATTATAATTGTGTGTAGTCATGACTTTGGGTGTCATTAGACATCAGCAGTAGTGTTGTTTAGTGCTTACTTTAGCAACCCCAGCCATGCAACTGCAGGATTTAAACACGCAAGCACAGAGATTTCCTTGAGTAAGCGTGACTAATGCTTAGTGTGCTACTATTTAGCAGAAGGCATATATCTGACGTTCATACACCATCCAATAACAGAGCTGTTTGAAACATAATCACACACTGCAGCTGAATACACATTACATTGTTTGATATTTTACAGAGGACAATCTAATAGTATATAACATATGTAGACAGCCATTGCTTATTCTATTATTAGAGGCCAAGTACTGAAGGTGCGGAGCCTCTATTGTATCTGTTATTGTTGTTCTTTTTCTGAGTATTATTAAACTTTTATCTATATTTACCGTAGTATAACTCTTCTAGTCTATGGCATAGATCTGCATGGTATTAAGTTGTGAAATTTGGCACACTGGTAGGTGAGAGTCTGAACATTCCTTGTGGCAAATTTGGAGTCTCTTACTCAAACCCTCTAGGGCCACCAACAGTTTAAATTTGCATGTTATTTTATGCATATAACTTTTCAACCGGATGGCCAAGAAACAAAATAATTTTTTCCTCCGATTTTACTTTTTACTTTGGGTCATGCTGAGTAACACTGGTCAAGAAATTAGCCAAACAGTTCTCGTGCATCGCATCATTGAATTTGCCGACAAGATACCAAAAAGGATCCGAGGCTGTATCTCGGCAATGCTTTAATTTATCGATTTGAAATTTTGCATGTTTCATAGCATTTATATTATTAGAAGTACTTTGTAGTTTTCAAATCGTTTTTTTCCTCAAACCATGCTGTGTAATTAAATATACTTCCAACAGATCTGATGTCGTTCTTGGCCCTGTAAATGCTGCTTGCAGGTATGTGTATATTTTCAGTTATAATTATTTATTATTATTAAAACTTTTATATGTATTTATTTCTCTTTTACAAGAGAAATCTGGTAAGAATGGCAGAAACCAGATTTCTGGGGGGGTCAAAGAGAGCGGGGAGGGGCTCACTGCCGACCGCCTGGAGCAGGAGAACCACTGCCAGGGGTGGAGGAGACCCCTACCATCCACCAAAACACGGCGGGGCCTTCAGTTCTCTCTCCAACTGTCGCTCCGTGTTGGCATTTCCCTCTCTTTTTTGTTGTTGTTGTTTTTCCCTCCCCTTGTCTCCCTCCCAGGTCCGAGAAGGTGGGCAGGTGGGGCCGGAAGGGGGGGGGGGGGGGGGTAATGTACGTCATGAAGGGAAAGGAGGGAGGAGTGTGGCAAGGAGGAGGGCGGGGCCGGGCCATGATGACGCACACCCAGTCCCTAATCAGGCTAATCAAGCCGACGAGAGGGATAAAGGCCACCGGAGGCGGCAGTTCGGGAGAGAGAGAGCTACAGGCAGCTGCCCTGTATGCGTTTATGTTTGTGTGTTTTTGTTTAATTAAATATTACTTTGATGCTTCATCCGGTTCTCGCCTCCTCCTTTCCATTTTATCCCGTTACATGCTGTTAATGCCAAATATCATAATATTAATCACAATTTATTATTTGTATCTACTGACAGCCCTAGTTTTAAAAATCATATATAACTGTTTTCACTATGCAGAATTTCTAATACTCAGTAATGCTATAAGCGGGAGAGCTCACACTGAGGGAACGGAAGTGGATTTACACTGAACATACTGTACACTGAACTCCAGAAATGGAGGGTGGAATGTGAGCTGTAGGATGTGCCTATTTATTTTTTTCTCACAACAAGAGTTCAGTTTTCTGCTGCATTTATCTGTGATTGGATTGCGATTATTTCTCCATATATTACAAACTTCAGTGGGAGGAGAGCACTGAGCAGCAGACAGGACAGGAAGTGAGTGGGAGGACGTTTGAGATGTGGAGAGAGAGAGAAAGCGAGATAGAGAGAGAGTCAGAAGCAGACATTAGGACAATGCTGGTCATTCAATACTGATCTTCACTGCTTCAGAAAATGAACACGTACAGCACTAATTTGCCTCCACATTCATTAATTCTCCACACAAACACATCCATCCAGATTCACTTACTCATTCATTTAACAGCATTGTTTCACTGTTCATTCATTCATTCATGCATTCATTCATTCAATACCACAAACTCACCCATATACATTTACTCATTCAACACCATATTCAAACACACATCCAGATTCATTCATTCATCTTTCAACATCAAACATACAAACCCTTAAATATTAATTCATTCATATTTGCACCATAGATTCATTCATTCATAGCCTTCTCCACATATAAACATATGCAGTTTCATTAATGCATGCCTGCATTCATCCTTTCATTCATTCAATACCACAAACACGCTAATACAAATTAATTCATTAATTCATATATTTGAATATTAATTTCATAAATTCATACACACACCATGGATTCATTCATTCATAGCCTTTTCCACAGATACAATCCTGTGCTATACTAAAATACAACCAAATCTAAGATAGATTGATATATAGATAGATAGACAGATAGATAGATAGCATGTTTATCACGTAGCATGGCGTTGCTAACATGTTTTAGTACTTAGCTAGGCAATGCTAACACATTTTAGCTTTTGTCATCCAGTACAATAGGTGGCGATAATGCTCCTAAAGAGTTGATCGCCATTAAACAAGAAGAAGAGAGAAGACATTTTAGCATGTTGTTAGCATGTTGCTAGCAAGTTTTAGTGTTTCATGACCAAGAGGGAAATCTCATCTAATCTGAAGGTTGTATTTGGTAGAGTATTACAATCGTACACTAGATTTGACATGACTGTACGAGGTGTTCTGCAGTGAACAGATGGAGAAAGGTTACTCTAGGTAAGATGTTACCTGAGGAGATCCATCAGAGCCATTCTCTATCGTCTTCCTCGCCAACCTCTTCTTCTTCTTATGCAGTGGTTTGGATTCAAGTATCATCTCCTCCAGCTCAAATGCGGGGTCACAGTTGAGTCTCCGCCTCTGAAATCATACAAAAAAATTTATATATAACATTTTATTTTAGTGTGCTCACATGATCTGTGTGACTGCATGTTTATATCAGTCATGTGCATGTATACAGTATGTGTGGGCTTTTCCAAATTTTCAATCAAGCAGTTATGTTCTTTTCTTTTGACTGTGTGGCTAAATGTGGCTAACTGATACCTCTCTTTAAGTACTACAAAACTCCTTGGTTTTATAGCATATCCAGGTGCAAATCATTCATTTGGAATGTTTGTCCCCAATGTGTGAAGCATGCATATGCAAGTCTGTGTATTTACAGTGTGTAGGTGTGTGTTGTCTATACTCACATTAGGGAGAAAGCCTGGTGGGATTTGCTTGTTCAGCACAGCGTCCCAGTTAACATCAGAAAGGAAGTCCATGTCCTGGAGCTCCGACAGACAGGAAATCCTCTTCTGAGCAGCTACACACAACAACTGACAACAGCAGAACATAGGCTTTACAGTGCAATCATTCTTTGATTAATGATTTTATTAAATTTAAGCTACACAATGTAAATTTTGACCCTCTAGCAGTTGAAGCATTGAACTGCAAGTTACTTGCGGAGGAACATCATTTTGGTAATCACATGAGTTGGGCTTTGGCTCTGCTCTTCTGCATGGATGAAACTGATGGTTAGAGGAGCACCAGTGTAACCATGGTTACAGGTGATCATTAGGGGTGAGAAAAAGCATTGATGCATCGTGGTGCAATTCGATGCATCTGTTATGAAATTTAAGAATCGATTATCATTATAAATTAATACCCAATGTGTCCATCTCATATTACACGAACCTTCTCGCAACAGACACGGAGCGGAGCATGCAAGATTAAAGGGAATGAAAGCGCACTTTGAAATAAAGAAAGTTTATGCAGCCAAGTTCACCCCGTGAACCTATATAAGATAAAATGAATGGATGGATGGATATAGATAGTTCAGCTTTCTGTGTCATTATTTAAAACTGTTTGCATCCATTGACCAACACAAGTTCATTGTTGTTGCCTTCTTCCCCAATTGCGATATGTTAATATTGCTTTTGTATCTCCATAAAATGTGTAATTTCTCCATAAAACAGTTTAACCAAAAATGGCTTAAATAAATGTGACTGGTGGGCAGACATTGGCTGTGAACAAAAACACTCACTTGTTAATTCATTCTCTTTAGTGAATGCTACAGAATAGGGAGCAATTTCAGACTGTTCTGAAGGGAACTAACCAGTGGATTACAGTCACCTGTGATTGGTCAATGACATGCGGCAGCCACAAAAAGATAAATAAAAAAAAAATCTTTTGCAGTGAGTGCCGCAAACAGTCATGCGTGAAAATGCTATTTAATTCTTGTGAACGGGCTTGACAAGTGGAGGTGTCTCCATTTAGCCATCTGGCACCTTTTTGCCTATCCCACAATGAATGGGGAACTCACGGTTACCACATTCTGTGTTACCGCCTTTAAATGTTTTCACAAATCAGGCTCTATCTAAGGGGGCTTTCACACTGGGCACGTTTGCTGCAGTCCGATTCCGAGTGTGATTGTTCCTGGTGCCCCCCGCAGCTTTGGTCTGGTTTCACACTCACTTGATTCTATCGAACCCCGGTCCATTTGCGTCCATCTAACGTCATCACAAACACACATGGAGAACACAACATGACTCATCATACTTTTTATTTTTTTGTTATTTTGGTGCCATTATGCACAGCAGAGTGAACGACAACTGTGTATATGTGCGCTTCATGGTGTAACTCATCAGATGTCCAGGGGAAAGCGGCTTGCTGCTGCTCGCAAATGGCATTTTTTGAGGAGACAGCTGATTGCAAGGAATTCATTTGCATCTTTGTTTACACTGTACGCTTATGCTCGTGTCCAAGGTGAAGTTATCGCCACTGTCATCTCCTATTATACCCTGTATTTATAACCTATAATAGTATTTATAAGGTGTATAGATAGATAGATAGATGTCGTCATCGGCTAAAACGCATGCGCAGGTTAATTCCTTGTTAGAGCGATTCGTCACACCCCTAGTGATCATCTTATCAGAGCAAATGTCAATAATGACATCAAAACTCACCCCCTCCCATCAAAAAAATACATAAATAAATAGCAAAAGGAAGAAAAAGACAGATATCCAAAAAATATATCTTATTAGCAGGTACTGTAAGTAGCATATCTTCCACTGTTGTTTTGACTTATTGAAAACAATTATTTTAAAATAAATATTGTTACAAAAGTTAAGGCTGAACACGTGGCCTACACGTGGTCCCATTGTACATACTTTATGTGCGCTCTTGCGTTGCTCTGGCGGTTACAATCCTCACACCACAAGGTGGCGATAGGGTTTTCTCTATACCACGAATATTTGACTCTGTGGTGCGGTGTTTTATGAAGTCAAACAGCCATCCCAACATGTCCAAAATGACTGGATATCCATAGCTAGTTGCTGCATCTCCGCCTTTCCATTTCATCTTGGCTCAGACAAATCGGTCCCGTAGTTGTTTCCATTTTCTCTTTACAGTGTCGTTATCAGAATTTAGGGAAGCTGCAATTTCTTGCCAAGCATTTTCAATCGCTGTGTTAATCGAATGGAGAGGGAACGAGGGGTCGTAAATATGTTTGTATAATCTAACTTGTTCGGCAAGACTCTCCTCAAATTGCTGCTCCGTCATGACAGTTGTTGACTGAAAACAGAAAATTCACTCTAGCGCCCCTTGCGGCAACACCCAGAATGCAGCGCGTACTTGCGTTGGGTTATGAATTGAGCTCTAAATCGAGGAATCGAGCTTGCATAGCAAGATGCGTCTGCGTTCGCGTACTTGCTTGAAGTATGTTTGGGCCTTTAGGTGACGATGACATCAACATAACGATTGCTAGTCATATCAGATAAAGTCAAACGGTGGAAACTATTATAACTTAGTTAGCAGGCAAACAGACTAAGGTAGTAACTGGTTTAGAGATTGGCATTGTTACCAGCATAAAGTAAATTTTTTCCCATTGTCCTTCCTTTCTCGAAAATGAAATTGAAAGCACTGCAGCACCACAATCCATAATAAAATGCCCCATTAGAGTGGCTAAAGCTATCTAACTAACTACTGCACTAAGAGAGCTACTTGGCTAATTACCGGTCCAATAAATTATCTTACCTGTCGAGCAAGAAAAAGCCATCTCTGGGTCGGTTTTAAATCCTTTAAGATCTCGGAGTTGTTGCCACCTCTGAAAATCCAATCCGATGTAGTTTTGTGTTTTTTTTTATGGGCTCTGTCACTTTCCCTTTTTGCTTGCAGACTCTTCTCGGTTCGAGGTTTCTTTATTTTGAAAACGGGAGATTCCCCAGAGGCCTTTTGGAACGATCCATAGTAAATGTTGCTCATTTATTGTGGCTACAAGCTTTCAGCTTCAAACTACTACTACACCTATCACCTCACACATACACGCGCAGTGGTACCTCCGGACCTTCTTTTCTTTATTTACGGTAAACATGCACGGACGAATAATGGAAGTATGCAATTTCCCACCAAATCCGTCCCAACAACTCTAAAATATAAATCATTATTATAGGCTTACCATATTGAATCGGGCATAAACAAATTAACACAATTAATTACGCTATGAATGTCTATGAATTATCTGAAACATTATATTTACAATACATAATTTTTTATATATTGACTTCTTTTTATGGGAACACTTTTATCAAATATGTATATATGTGATTAATTGTGATTAATTTAATTAATTATCCTCAAATCATGTAATTAATTCAATAAAAAAATATATCAGTTGACAGCCCTAGTAATTATACAACAGTTAAATTTGATCCTCTTATCTGATTGGACAAGTGCCATTTCAAGAGTGCTGATGTTTAATATAATAGCACTGTGAGCAGAATGGAGTTGTGTGGTTTTGCCTGAAGCGAGGAGTGGGTTTTCTGAATGTCTAAACCTCCATGTTTTCTCTCGCTCCAGGATCATTTGGACCGAGTTTTTCAGCAATATTCGGTAATCAGTAAAAGGAAAACCCAGAGTGGAACTGGAGCGGAATGATTAAAGAACACTTTGAGCGTAATCGCCGACAATAGTTATGTTTCAATCCAAGTTACGAATTTTATTCATGCTCACAATCGGAATATTGCAAAAAGAATTTGCGAATAAAGCAACGTTTCCATCATGTGTTCAAGAGAACAAAATCGTCACTTCTGGGGAAATTGCCGCAAAATAGTAGTGAAAATGCAAGTTGAAGCCACTCTGGCTGTTTTATTATATGTAAAAAAATTACTTGTGGTTTAGACAAACATCATGCTTGCTATTGTATTTTTTATAAAAAATGTATCCCCTTTTCTCCCAGTTTGGAATGCCCAATTCCCACTACTTAGTAGGTCCTTGTGGTGGCGCGGTTACTCTGAGGACAAGTCTCAGTTGCCTCCGCTTCTGAGACAGTCAATCCACGCATCTTATCACGTGGCTTGTTGTGCACGACACCGCGGAGACTCACAGCATGCGGAGGTTCATGCTGCTATCCACGCACAACTTACCCCATTAAGAGCGAGAACCACTAATCGTGACCACGAGGAGGATACCCCATGTGACTCTACCCTCCTTAGCAACCGGGCCAATTTGGTTGCTTAGGAGACCTGGCTGGAATCACTCAGCAAGCCCTGGATTCGAACTCACGACTCCAGGGTTGGTAGTCAGCGTCAATACTCGGTGAGCTACCCAGGCCCCATGTTTGCTATTGTTTAGCGGCAGACGCCTTATGTCTGGGAGTGAAAGCAAGGTAATAGTAGCCAATCATTTCGATGATAGGCTTCGGCATTTCTGAATGACCAGAGCAACATTTAAGATGCAATGATATTGATGGTATCCTCTTAGTAAATTATGTATTCACAGGGCTTGTTGAGGCAATGTCATATGACTTCTTTAATGTGCATCTAAATTCCAATTTCAATTCTATAGGAATAAATTCAGTAAATATGTTTCCATCATAGTTTATGCACATGTTTTCTTATCAAATAAAATACATCCACCTCAAGTAAATATATACATTTTTTATGCACATTTTGGTGATTTTATAGAGTTTTTAGATTTTCGCATCTTGGTGTTGCCATCCAGCATTTTTTATGCGGTATACCAAAATTCACATAAAAATACGTGGATGGAAACCTAGCTATTGACACAGTCCAGTTTGTGCATTTTTTGGCGACACGCAAAGTTTGATGCTTTGGTTTCTTTTAAAGCTTTTTTCATTGGCAGAAAAACTATAAATGAAAATAATCGGTCAAATTTTGTCTAAAATATAAACTCTACATAAATTTCTTGTTTACAGAAATGTTGTATAAAAGCAATACAACATTTACAATTGTGCTGTTGTAGTGCTACAGCCCAATCACAGCCATGCAGATATTCAGTGCAACAGCACTCTTGCTCATGTGATATTGCTTTATTAATAAATAAAAATGTTATGACTGCATGCAGTTGAGGTGATTAAAGGAATATTCCGGGTTAATACAAGTTAAGCTCAATCAACAGCATTTGTGGCATAATGTTGATTACCACAAAAATTAATTTGGATACAGTGAGGCACTTACAATGGGGCCACTTTTTTGAGGGTTTAAAGGCAGAAATTTGGAACTTATAATTGTATAAAAGCACTAACATTAATTTCTCTATTAAAACTCATGTATCATTTGAGCTGTAAAGTTGTTTAAATCGCAATTTTTACAGTCGTTTTAGGGTTTTGGGGTTTGTTGACGTTGCAACGTCATGGCAACGAGGTTGTAAAATTGGCTATAACTTTACACGGAAAAGGTTAGTAAGTGTTTTTAACAGACTAAAATCATGTTAACACACATATTGTTTATGTCTTGTGGTTATACTTTTGAAACAGTGAGTCTTTTAATGTTCAAAAATTGGCCCCCGTTCACTTCCAGTGTAAGTGCCTCACTGGAACCAAGAATTTAGCTTTTTTTTTTTTTTTATGCCACAAATGCTGTTGATTGACCTTAATTTGTATTGAATATTCCTTTAATATTACCTGTCTTAAGAGGGATTTGATTTCTGGAGACCAGGCCGCCGGGTAACACGGGGGAAGCTTGTGGAAAGCTTGCAGGATTTCATTGGCTGATGTGTTGGCGCGCATGATGTATGGCCTCTAGAGAGGGAACACAGGGTGACATCAGCCAAACAGCTGCTGTTAAAGGTGTTTAATGGTAAATCACATCACTAATTAAATTATGACGGGGTCTAAAGGTAATGCTGAATTTTAAATTAGAAGTGCCTATGCCATTAAATCTTGTTAAAGCGATAAAAACAAATGACAAGTTTTCTTAATATTGTGTGATCTTTGAATTTTTCACGTTTCATTTGGGTCATCACTGGGATTATCTTTGAAAGAGTTTTGTTTGAGGTGCTTAGAAGCTAGTAAACAATGAGGGTGAGTAAACGATGACAGAATTTTTAGATTGGGGTGAACTTTCCCTCAAATACTGATCCCTAAGCAGACATATGAGAGACTCTCACCTGTCCACGGAGAAGTTCATATGCAGTAATGCCTAAAGACCACCAGTCCACTGCGAACGAATACCCTGGATGTGTTCCCTCGAATGGCTGGAACAGTTCTGGGGCTGCAATGGTAGAGAAGACAACAGCAGATTATGCATGTATACATGAATGTGCATATATGAATTATTCTTTTGGTTACAGATCACTTTTGTTGAACTCTTACTGAAATACAGTAAGTGTAGCAGTTACAAACAGCATCTTTTCACATTACAAGTTACAGTTGATTTTAAAGTGTATCATTCTGCTTACACCAACAACATTTCTTAGTTTTGTACAATGTATGTTTACGTTTTAATATTAGCTGCCCTTTTAACAAAATTACTGTGGCACTACCATGGTACAGTGATGGTTTATTCCACTGTATTACAACTATTTTTTATATATACTTTGATATCCACATTCACATACGAAGGTATTTACATGTTAGTCCAAAGTACTTCAGAGAATATCATTGTATTTTTGCTACTTTTTGTTAGTGAATTACATACACAGAACACAATAACCCATAAAAAATATTATGAAAAAATTCAAAGAATTGTTTCTCTAAGTTTGAAAAATGTCATTATTTTCAAATGATTCTTCATGTCTTTTCTAAGCTTATAGTTCCATTATAAAATAAGGTAAAAATAAAGCTTATTAATTTATTCCACAGTCAAAAGAGTCAGATGATGGGGGGTTGATATAAAGTGGGTAGTATTCAACTTTATGTGATTTCAACACCATTGATGGGGGAGGGGCATATTAAACAAATTTGTCAAAAGTATGAGGTACATAAGTATTAAACTTAATTGTTAAAACTACTAAGGGTACTATAATTTTTCCTGATTCTTTATGTAGATTCACATAAATATAAAACATAACTAAACAGCAAGCACAAAATGTTTGCTACATTTCAGCTTTAAATTTATATTGTTGAAGTTACATTAAGCCATAGTACAACATTTTAAAAACATTATAGAAATCCCTTAAAAAATAAAAAGTAATTCATCTACAACCTGACATGCAGTTTACTTGTTTGGATCAATAAAAATAATCAATAGCAAACGGCAACTTTGAGAAAAGTTGCATTCAATTAGCAAACATGTTTTTTTAATTTTATCTGTAGGTCCTCACAATGCAAGTGAATGGGTACCAAAATTTTTTAAAGCACATAAAGACAGCATAAAAGTAATCCATACGACTCCAGTGGTTTAATCCATGTCTTCAGAAGATATATTATAGGTGTGGGTGAGAAACAGATCAATATTTAAGTACTTTTTATACAATAATTTCTCCCCCTTCCCAGTAGGTTGCGATAAGCACAAAGAATGTAAATCACCAAAAACAAAAGAAGAAGAATGTGAAAGTGGAGATTTATATTATAGAAGGACATAAATATTGGTCTATTTCTCACCCACACTTATGATATTGCTTCAGAAGACATGGGTTTAACCACTGGAGTCTTATGGATTACTTTTATGCTGCCTTTATATAATTTCTTGAGCTTCAAAATTTTGGTCACCATTCACTTGCATTGTGAGGACCTACAGAGCTGAAATATTCTTCTAAAAATCTCCATTTGTGTTCTGCAGAAGAAAGAAAGTCATACACATCTGGGATGGCATATGGGTGAGTAAATGATGAGAGAATTTTCATTTTTTAGCCTTAAACCAACATATTTTTACGAGGAAAACAAAACCAGAGCAAAACTAAACTTTACTTTAAAAGATGCACAGGGTAAAAACATTTTAGCATGTAGTACCAGGGTTGACGTTTGAATGACGTTTATAAAACGTTGGAAGGGAATGTGCTAACAGAGTTGTGACAAAGTTTCTGCAATGTTTGAAAAAAATATGTTTGAAAAAATAAAAGAAAACTTATGTATAATGTATAATGGCGTATTATGTCGTATTTCACCAGGATAATCTTATAACATAAGTAGGATAAAAATGTTATCAAAACCTTTTCACGATTAGTGCTACCTGGGTAGAAACCACTGTTCTCTTCTAGTGTTTATTCACAGTAGTATGAAAGCTCTCACCCATGTACGGTTTTGTCCCAGCAATAGATGTGGCTTTTAAGTCGTCTTTCACAATAGCAGCGATGTTGAAATCTGTCAGGTGTGCATGACCTGCAGAGAAGATATGAATACTAAACAAAACAGCACAGCATATAAAATGAGGCTGCAAGATATACTTTTGTTTAAAACAATATAAACAAATTAAAGAGAATAACAACTTTGCTAGAAATTAAATTTTTTGGTTCAGAAAAAATGGCTGTTGGCAACAATATGACAAAAAAGACAGAACAAACTTTTGGACATGGTTTGCAGACAAAATATATACACAAGTGAGAGTGTGAAAATGTGTTTTAAGGGAGTTTATTTTCCAAAAGTCCACAGGGCCAAAAGTCCCCAGTTGAAGAAACACCCAATTACAGGCCGAAACTGCTGCTTTGCCTCAGTAGAAACTTGGCAACAGCACCTTCCAAGTCTATTTCTTCCTTTCAGGCATAACAAAATGGGTTGATATGTGGGACGGTTTCTCCACTCATGCTGATAATGGGGTGACACTGCAGCAGCAGAAATAACAGGGAGTGCAGTGGTACGGCCAAAGTCAGCCGTTAACCTTGATAAAGATCTGCCATCGCCGCAGGGTGTGAGGGAACTAGAGCAGGTGCTTTGTGTTTGTTGAGGTGTGTGACTCAGGTGTGTGTGTGTGTGTGTGTGTGTATGTGTGTGTGTATGGTGAGACACAGAAGGAAGAGGCACCTGGGAGTCTTTTTCTTTTTTTTTTTTTTTAATAAGTGTATGTATATGTATCCTTATATTTCCATTTCATGCATGAATTATGACAAACAGGGTCAGGATTCTTTTTTAGTTATCTTCTGAGAATTTGATTTTAAAACACTTCATTTTGCTTAACATGGATTTTTCAGAAATATATTAATGTGTAGGGCATGCATTTCAATGTATAGTTCACCCAAAATATGAAAATATTGTAATTATTTGCTCACACTTATGTTGTTTTAAACACATCTTCAATAGAAAAAAGTGCAGAATGTTAGGGAGAGATAGCATCAGTCACCATTAAATGGAAGGCTAACATTCTGCCTAACATCTCCATCATCTCTGACAGGTTATGAAATGAGTTAGGAAATGTCTTTGTCATTACATCAATTGTAATGTTGTAAGCTACAACAAATATTTTATAAGAATTTCACCAATAAGTTATTCTGGGCAGTGAAAAACAATTAGGGCTGTTAATTGAATTTGTTAATTTTGTGTGATTAATTATACAGAATAAAACAAATTATGAATTAAAAAACAAAACAAATTGATTACGCCTACTGACTCGTAAATTACATATTTCCCTACCATCTGAGCAATTCAAGCTTGAAGTACATGTAACTTTTTATGTGCCGTATCAGCAGGGGGCAGTCAGCACGCTTCAACAATCCTCACAAGCAGTGCAGCCACAGAATCAGAGCTGCTCACATAGCTGTTCATGACAGCTGGATAAAGCACAACAGAATGCAGGGATCATGCGATTTTCAAAGTTTCAACTACTTTTAACTTGACAGCATCCTAAAAACACTGCATTTATTACCCTGCAAACCAGTCAGATGCTCCAAAAGTGTCCGCCATACAGTATATGTACATACAGTAGTCTGACAATTTAAAATAGCGCAGACAAAACGCAAAAAAGGGTCCTTTGAGAACAGCAACAGATTGATAAACTCAATAGCAAAATGGATTGCTGTCAACTGTAGGATTATGTTCATTGAAATGGGGATAAAACAAACAATATATTAACTTCTAAAGCCACTTTTTGTATCGTCTAATCAATTGTTTACTCGTATGCCACAATAATGCAATTTATTTCAATCTGAATATCTAAATGATATTTTACATAATTAAAATATAGTTAAAAAACTTTGGGCTTTTATTTGGTTTTTGAGCTGATATAAAGTGAGTGATATAAAGATGCTTACAGCAAACAGTACAGTAATCAACATATATGCAGAGAAAATTGTACTGTCTATGAAGTATTCAAGCCAGTAAAGTGTAACGTTTAATAAATTATAATGTGACTGGTTATTACAAAGCAATACCTTTTCCATTATGGCAATTTAGTAGACACATGGATGTGTCACGGTATCGGTGAGTCGATCTGTCTTGTTCTGTTGTCTGTGTGTTTTCTCCGCTCCCTCATGTGTTTACAGGTTCCATGTGAGAACGTGAGCGGCATCACTTAGCAACACTGTTTTGCTCCGCTTGTTCAGATGATCGGTGGCACCTGTGTCTTGTTTCCCTTTTCCTTTATAAACTCCTCTCGTGTTCTGTCCTGTGCCAGATTGTTTTGTGTAGTCAGTCTATGCAAGTCTTCCCTCTGTCGGTCTTGTTTTCTGTTTTTGCTTTTTTCAGTTTGTTTCTGCCAGATTGCTTTATTGGATTTTACTCGCCAGAACCCTCCAATCACCTTCTCTTCACCATTATCGCTCTGTCTGTGTTGCCCAAGTCGCCAAGCTACGCTGCAGTCTGTGTTGGATACTTACGTACCTCTTACCTGGACTTACTCTGTTGTGGAATTTACATTATTTCTCTGAACTCTTTAATAAACATTCATCACAGTTCCTCTGCGTTTGAGTCCATCTGTTCACCTTTGACAGGATAATCATGAATTTTATGTAACTATCAGGGCTGTCAATAGCTTACAATTTTTGTATTGAATTAATTAAATAATATGCTGATTAATTCATTAAATTAACTGCAGTTCATTGCATATATCAAAATATGTTGAAAAAACTCAAATAAAGATAATTCGATATATACAAATCTAAATAATTATAATATACTGTGAAATAAAATGTAATAATATTTATCTATAATAATAATATTATAATATCAGGTCCTCCTTATATAGGACAATAGGCGAGTCTTCATTTCGGCCAAAACATCCCAGTGGAGTGATTAATTGCATACATTTTTTAACATGTTATTTTTTATATAATGAATTGCACTGGGTTAATGTGTTAAATCAACCGCCTTAGTTGTACTATACCATTTGAATCTATACATTTAAAAAATAACATGCCTTTTAAATAGCACTATGCATGAAAGGATTATAGCGAGAGTCTGCTGTGAATGTTGTGTATGTGTGCAGTGTGCTGTTGTTGATATGAATGTAAAACAGCCTCATGCAGGAGAAGGCGCTACTACATTATATACACACACTGGAACTCACAGATAAAAAAAGACAAATGAGTTTCTGGCAACGCAATCATACACCAGGGATGCAAACTCATGAGGGGCGAAAAGGTGAGACAATCACTAGTCCACGTACAGGTTTTCTAGGTTTCTTTTTTAAGAATAAGCTAAAAGCATAATTTCCAGTGATTTTAATGATTGAGGTTTAGCAAATTATCTGCACAATTGTGCAAACTTAGCTGCATTAGCTGGTATTTTGGTGTGGCTTCTGTTTCACAAATTTGTACAATTTTATTAATTGATTAGTTCAGTGACGCCTTCTGGAGATGCCACTAGGTGGCAACAAATTAGTGTCTTATATGCTATAAATGAGTTACATTTTTACATTTTGTTATTTTGCAGATGCTTTTATACAAAGTGACATACAAATGAGTCAACAATATCTGCAATATCACACTCCCAAGTTCTCAAAGTGGCTAGAGTAGAGGTCTGCAACCCGACCCAGGCCCGACGGGACCCGAGAACCCGATGGGTTTTGGACCGGGTTTGGGTCAGTTTTTCAAGTAGGACTTCTGGTTCGAGTTGGGTTCGGGGTTGTATGAATGAAAAAATAAACAGGCTTACCGAACTTGTTTCGCGCTCACAGACACGTGCAAACGGACGAGTTAGGGGCTGTTCACATGAACATGTTTTTGCGCACATCTGTTCTGTATTCCCATTGTTTTCCTTTGTAAACACATGCTGGACGAATGTCTTTGACATTTACATGCGTCTCGCTTTTTCTTCAGTGTCTCACGCAGGACCGGCACTGTTTAAACACCATGTCAAGTTAAAAAGAACTTCAAGTTTTCAAAAACGAATGTTGAGACACCTGCGCTCTGTTTCATTCTTTGTGCTGCATCTAGATTGTTTTCAGTGCAGTTGTCCACACGGTCTCGTGTACGTGTCAGGTTCGGGTTTCATTTTAAGGCCTGTGCAGACCTCTAGACTGGAGTAGTATTGAAGCTAGCACAGAAGAGCAGGCAAGGACATTTTGAGACATCCACGATCAAAATCTGACAAGAGACTTTATAGTGTTTAAGCATTATAAGAGTTGGGCATCATGTATTCAGATAGAAGACAAAGGCAGGCCTAACACAGTCGTAAAACCTAACTGAGGTACACACTCCATCATAAATCTTACTGATAAAAACCGCGCCAAAATCAAACAAAGGGAGTCCAAAACAGACTACAAATCCCATGAAGCCTTGCTCACTAAAGGATCAAACTCTCAACTCCTATTGGATGAGGCACACAACAGAACGTCCCTCAAACCATGACATCATCAGGAGTAGAAATACCTCTGAAATGCTTCCGGGATTTGCTTCCAGCAACTTTGTTCGCCGAGTATAGACGTAGCTCATCGCTGCTCTCAGGTGCAACCTCATGGCACAAGGAAGTAACGTCCGACTTGAAACTGTGGCCATACAATCTCCATCTCGCTGGACGAGTTGAGATTACTCTGTGTTCAACCGAACACTCTAACGGATCCGAAGGAGACCGCTGAGCAATCCGCATCTTAATCTGTTTGCCTGCAGAAGTGAAGAGAAAAGATTTCTCTTCCCTCTTCAATCAAGTCGACGTCGCTGATTTCTCCGCCAGCCCGCCGAGAATCAGTAGCCGTAACGCCCGCCGGCAGAGCGAGGAAACGGCCTCACCCGAGCCTCGAGGAACCGATTCAGAGTTAAAGGACGGATGAAGATCTGCTGCGTTGTAGTCCAACCACGTTGGACTGTTGTGTATTTCCACCATCGTGGGTGAGACCGGCACACTGAGTTTATCCATTAAAGAACCAAAGACCGCGGGACCATTTATGAGCCGTTCACCGCGTCTCTGAGTGATAAACTAACAGCTGCTTTCTCTCCCACGATCGCGAAACCGGCTTTGGTGCCGCCACTTTATTCTCTCTCTCTCTTTCGTACTAACCACACACACACACACACACACACGCGACCCCTCACAAACATTCTCACACACACTTTTGGCTTGTAGATAACTTCGTGATAAAGCTCAGCTTTGTCCCTAAGTTATCGTACAAGCGGAGACACGCGGTAAACGGGCAGATGGCTTCTCTCCGCCCACATTCGCGGCCATATTCTCTGGCCGGAAATCTCACGTGACGTACTCTCCACGAGGGTCACATTCGCCATTTTGTGCGCGTCACACCTTACACACACACACACACACACACACCTACATTCCTCTCCTGTGTTATAGGATTATTTTGGTTACCATTTCTAATCATGTCACTATTTAGTTTGTAGTTGTAAGTCAGAAGTTTATTGACTGCATTGTATTGATTATTAACTGATATTACTGCATAAATAAACTTTGTTATATTTCAAAGAGAAGTGTTTTGGTTTGTTTTGCATACACCTGTGTCAAATGCTGACAGGGGATGTCAGTGCTCAGATTCAAGCCTTCATTGTTTCTTTTCGAAGGTCGATATTCTTCGGATGTCGATTTTCCTAAGAGAACAATCTAATATTGAGACTGTTATACTATCTGGTTATTAGTCCCTGATTCCAGGGTGGTGCCCCGGCGATATTAATCCTTATTAATATTCTATTGATTTTTGACCACTACATTTTTTGATCACAACAATACATAGCGCACTACATTTACTGGTGCCCCATATGAGGTTTTAATGAGTTAGATTCTATTATTTAATTTAAATATTAATTAATAACTAAAGAAATAATTATTAATTATTTCTGATAGTAACACTGATCTAAACAACCAGTAGAACCTACATAAGAAAGTAGATCTATAATTTTCCTTCAGTTTGTGAACTGCTGAGCATGATTTTTCAACAAAAAAGACAACAATAACAGTCTAATAATAATGAGATTCAATAACGTCCTTACCTTCTACTTTATTCAAATTTGCATGTCTACAGATCTATTGACAAATCTACTGACTTCAGCATTATTAGAATAAAGCAGATCTGTAATTTTTCTCAGAGAATGAGAGAATGACTTTTATCAGAAAAGACAGAAATAATAGCCTAATAATAATAATTATGAGTTTCAATAATGTCCTTTTGTCATTGTAAAGCATATTTTACATGAGTTGAGTCGAGGTGTCAACACTACTCAACGCCAGCATCAAGCGCTACATGACAAGCATTGCAAAAAGCATCACAAAGGGTTGATTTTACTTGCCATGCAAGAATACAGGAGATGTGCACATTAGACATTAAAAACATATATTTGGAAGAGAAAAAAACTGGCAATTTCTTTGATTGCAGAAAGTAAAAAGAGGACTTGTTTATGTTAAGGTATTAGTGTTTTCTTGGTGAATGTAATAACTGTAGTTCATTAACTGGGGTGGATACTCAGAAGCAATAAAGTAATATTTAATTAAAATAAATAAAGACATTCAATATCTCTTCAAAAATTTGTAAAGTTTTAAAATATTTCTTGTAGCTTTGTACACTAAAAGACACCATTTATGAGGCAAAAACGTGTGTGAAAATATATTTGGTGTAAAGTTGGAGCCGGTATTTACTTCATAAACTTCAATGTGACTTGAGTCACATGAAAGCCCCATAATGTATAGAAAAAGTCACTTTTATGCATAATAGCTCTTCCACCCTTCCAACAGGACTGCGGTTGCTAAGCACTCTATTGGCCGCTGCTGTCAATCACACGGGAGTCTACTAATACTGAGGATGTTTGTGTTTACTCCTACCTAAAGGAATCCCCTGCTCTGTGACTGTATCGTCAGCTGTGCTACTCCCAATCATGATGTACAGTTTGTTGTATGTGTTCTCTATCGGCCTCTCTGGGACTGTTTGGTCTCGTCCTGCTCGCCTATGTCTCACTTGCATCTTGACGGTGTTACATGATGCTTGAAACCTGCTTTGCTGCGCTCTCATTGTTCATTGTTTTGTAATGCATATTTGTTATACGTTTCTCTGTTTAATGTTTTATGCTTAATTTCTGTACAGTGCCCCCCTTCTTACCAAATGGGGACAGAATGAACTAGGACTCAGTTCATATGGACATCTTTTTTTTGCTTCCAGTCACCCAGGGCTCACTTCGCCAGAGGATGGCTAAGGTTGATAGGCTCTTCTTACTCCATCAGGGGAATAACTTCATCAGAGACTTTGCATGTGATTTCCTCATAGCTGCTGAGGGGCTGGACTATGATGATCCCACTCTTAAAGACCTCTTCAACTGTGGGCTCAGTGAGCCTCTTAATCTGTGGGAGTTTAACGGAGGAATATTCTGTCCTTTTGGGAGTTTGTGGACTACATCTGCCACCGTGGGGATCCGAAACCCCCTGTACTGGAGGGGCCTGCCCAAGCTTTTTTTTCACCCCTCCACCCATGCATGTACAGTTCACCGGTTCCCCCAAGACTCTGAAGAAGAGCAAAAGTATCCTGCCACATTCATCACTGCGGCTCCCCTGATGGGGGTCTGCCACTGCTCCCTTATTGGCACCTTGAGCCCTCAGCGTTGCTTCACCCCGTAACAAAATGTAGAGGGGAGGAGGGCTCTCACCTCTTCCATTATGACCACGGAGGCCATTCCACAGCCACCAGCGCTCCCGCTCATGGTTACATAGGCTGTTCCACAGCCGCCAGTGCTCCTGGTCATGGCATCTGGACCCTTGGGGCCTGCCCTCAACTCATTCCCTTACCCTGCTGTTGCCACCGATCCAGCCCACTTCCTAGCGAAAGCCAGCATCTCAGCCCCTTCCCCTGTGGCAGCCACCCACACAGTCCTGCTCCCTGAGCCCGGTCTCAAATTCATCTTGGAGGCCAGTATTTCCTTTATTCCCTCTGCCCTTTGCATCACTGTTACACCTGGCTCAATGATGCAACATAAAGGGGAGGTGACACATATGGATAAACTAGACAAAAGTGTTTATTAACACCAAAATCAAATAAAAAAGCAAATATGACATCAGTAATCAGTAAATGCCAGTCAGTTATGAAGGAAAATACATGAATGTGCTGTGTGGGGTACGATTGAGTGTACAGATGCACAAAATCACAATAAACAAAACTCATGTGAATATACCATCAGGCCTCAAGCCCCTGTCTGTTCTGCTAAGCCTCAAGCACTTGTCTGTCCCCTCAAGTCTGGTTCTACACTGACCTTCAGATCCACTGCCTCCATGGTCTCATGCTCCAGTCCTGGAGCTGCCTGCCCCAGTCCTGTCCTGAGCCACTAGAGTCTGCTTCCATACATTTAGACATCTTCACCACTACATCTACATCCTTGAATGGCACCCAAGTTCTCCCCACTTTGTCCCTGAAGGCTGATTTTATCCCTCAGCTAATCCCTCCAGACCTCTGTCCTAAGCCAGTCCAAAAAGACCTTGCAACCTTGCCAGTTCCACCAATGTCAGCTTCCCAGTCTGGACCCTCAGGGCCAGCTTT
The DNA here is from genome assembly GCF_019703515.2 of Myxocyprinus asiaticus. Taxonomy (NCBI): domain Eukaryota; kingdom Metazoa; phylum Chordata; class Actinopteri; order Cypriniformes; family Catostomidae; genus Myxocyprinus; species Myxocyprinus asiaticus. The sequence continues at coordinate 6,224,012 of NC_059383.1, read as the reverse complement.
CGATCCAGAACCATCTGAGATGGTAGCTTCTTGCCTGTCTTGGTTACCTGACTGCCACCTGTGGCTTGCCTTGGCCTGCTAGCTTTGTCTACCCTCTGGTTCAGTCTCCAAACCAAACCATCCTTTTACACCCTGTCTCCATCCAGTCTGCCCGTTTTGGACTTTGTTTTTGTCCTTCAGGATTATTTGTGTTTACCCTTTTGAATAAAAACTTTCGTTTTGGATCTGCACTTGAGTCCTTGCCCCTTAGTTACCCAACCATGATAGAAGCATTAAAAAGAAGCTGCTTGGCAATTAGTTTTTTGCTGGTTTCACACATGCTCAACATCCGCCCACACCTTTTTTGCCTGCGGAATTTCGCCATGCAAACGTAAATGTGACCGTGCCTTTATTGCAATTACCTATATCTCAGGAAAATATCTAATCGCACCACTTCAACATTCAGTACACACACAGTTTGCGCAAATACACCCACACTGCAAATACACCCAATCCCTCTTGCACTTTGTGCTGGCACGAAAATTTTGCTTAAAATTAATGCTCTCACGAAAATCAGATAAGATGCAGCGCTTGGTCATTGTGCGTAGCGTTGCGCCTAGCTCGGTCATGAAAATAGAGCATCATTTTGCATTCATATTAAATAAATTCTCTTTCAGCTAAGGCTGTTTATTATATAGGGGTCTTCTACTTGGTAGATAATAAAATTATTACTGTGTGTATATATATATATACTACCGGTCAAAAGTTTTGAAACGCTTGATTGAAATGTTTCTCATGATCTTTTGATCTGAAAGCGTATGCTTAAATGTTTGAAATTAATTTTGTAGACAAAAATATAATTGTGCCACCATATTAATTTATTTCATTATAAAACTAAAATGTAATAAAAAAAAAAAAAAAAGTTTTTGTAATTGATGACTTGGACCAAATAATAAAGAAAAGCAGCCAATAAGTGCCCAACATAGATGGGAACTCCTTCAATACTGTTTAAAAAGCATCCCAGGGTGATACCTCAAGAAGTTGGTTGAGAAAATGTCAAGAGTACATGTCTGCAAATTCTAGGCAAAGGGTGAGTACTTTGAAGATGCTAAAATATAACACAGTTTTGATTTATTTTGGATTTTGTTTAGTCACAACATAATTCCCATAGTTCCATTTATGTTATTCCATAGTTTTGATGACTTTATTATTATTCTAAAATGTGAAGAAAAAAAAAAAATATATAATAAAGAATGAAGTGTTTCAAAACATTTGACCAGTAGTGTATGTATATATGTGTGTGTGTGTGTGTGTGTATGTATATTGTAGAGCCGAGGAGGGCGGGGCCGGGTTGGAATGAGACACACCCGGTCCCCAATCAGCCTGATGGGGCGCGCGAGGGATAAAGGCGGCCGGGGACGACAGTTCGAGAGAGAGAGAATTACAGACAGCTGTGCTGTGTTTTTAGTTGTGTGTTTTTGGTTGTGTTCTTGGTTAATAAATTATTATTTAAGTTGTCAAGCCGGTTCTCACCTCCTCCTTTCCTCTAAACCCCCTTACACTGGTGCCGAAACCTGGGAAGGAGGAGGGATTCCCGTCGCAAAGTCCTCGACACTGCCGTCCACCCAGGGGAGCGCCGCTGCCATCCGACGGGGGACGGAGTAGCCCGACTACCCGGACGCGGGGAACGGCCGCCGTCCGCGAGGCGAGTGGGGACGGGACTCCCCGACCGCCTGGAGCGAGGGAGCCGCTGCCGGGGGCGGAGGAGTGCCCTGCCATCCCCCGGGAACGCGGAGGGGTCGAGAGAAGACCGCCGTCCGCGGGGGGAGGAGGGAAGTGACTCCCCGACCGCCTGGAGTGGTAGGGCCGCTGCCAGGGGTGGAGGAGAGTCCCCACGGGACGCCGGGAACGCGGAGGGGCGTTCTGTCCGCTGGGGGTCGGAGGTCTGACTCCGGTCCGCCCGAGGAGGAGCGGCTGCAGTCCGCCTGAGAGGGTGGAGTAGTGATCGAGGACCACGCGACGGCGCATCAGAGAACCGGTGAGTTTCTTTTTCTCTCTCTCCTCTCTCTCTCTCTGCCGCTCCGTGTTGGCCTTTCCCTCGCCATTTTGTGTTGTTGTTTTTTTTTCCCCTCCTGTCTCCTCCCAGGTCGAGGAAGGCGGGGAGGACCCGCCGGCAGTCGGGGCATAAGGCACGCCCCCCCCACCCGGAGAGGAAGGGTGAGGGGGGATGTACGTCATGCCGGGGGCTCCCCGGCCTGAGGCAACGCCGGGAGGAGTGTAGAGCCGAGGAGGGCGGGGCCGGGTTGGAATGAGACACACCCGGTCCCCAATCAGCCTGATGGGGCGCGCGAGGGATAAAGGCGGCCGGGGACGACAGTTCGAGAGAGAGAGAATTACAGACAGCTGTGCTGTGTTTTTAGTTGTGTGTTTTTGGTTGTGTTCTTGGTTAATAAATTATTATTTAAGTTGTCAAGCCGGTTCTCGCCTCCTCCTTTCCTCTAAACCCCCTTACATATATATATATATATATATTTAATGTATTTTATCATTCGTTTTTCATCATTTTGGTCATATTTTAGCTTTTTGTTTTTAAATGCAAAAATTCCATACAGTGCTGTGAAAAAGTGTTTCCCCCATCTTGATTTCTTCTGTTTTTGTGTATACCTCATACTAAATTGTTTCAAAAATTCAAACAAAATCTAACATAAATCAACGGCAACCTGAGTAAACACAAAATACAGTTTTTAAATGATAATGTTATTTATTGAAGCAAAAAAGTTATCCATTACCAACCGGGCATGTGTGAAAAAGTATTTGCCCCCTTAGTTACTAAATCTATGAAACTGCATTCATAATGGGGTTAAGCTGGACTAGACGCACCCAGGCCTGATTACTGCCAGCCCTGTTCAATCACATCAACACCTAAATAGAACTTTTTCAGCAGCATGAAGTTGGCTAAAGGGTCTCACCCAGTAGCACACTATGCCAAGGTCGAAAGAAATTCCAGCAATGATGAGGAAAAAGGTGATTGAAATACATCAGTCTGGGAAGGGTTACAAAGCTGTTGCAAAGGCTCTGGGATTCCAAAGAACCGCAGTGAGAGCCATTATCTCCAAATGGAGAATAATTGGCACAGTAGTGAACCTTCCCAGAAGTGGCCGAACTTCCAAAATTCCTCTGACAGCACAGCGACGACTCATCCAGGAAGTCACAAAAAAGCCAAGGACAACATCCAAGGAACTGCAGGCTTCTCTCGCATCAGTAAAGGTCACTGTTCATGACTCCACTATCAGAAAGACACTGGCCAAAAATGCCAGCCATGGAAGACTGGCGAGACAAAAACCACTGCTTACCCAGAGAAACATTAAGGCTTGTCTGAATTTTGCCAAAACACACCTTGATGATCCTCAAACCTTTTGGGAGAATGTTCTGTGAACTGATGAGTCAAAAGTGGAACTGTTTGGAAGACAGGGGTCCATTTCATGTTGCGTAAATCAAACACAAAATTCCACAAAAAGAACATCATACCTACGGTCAAGCATGGTGGTGGAAGTATGATGGTGTGGGGATGTTTTGCTGCTTCAGGGCCAGGGTGACTTGCAGTAATTGAGGGAAACATGAATTCTGTTCTCTACCAGAAAATTCTAAAGGAGAACGTCCGGTCTTCAATCAGTGAGTTGAAACTCAAGCGCAACTGGATAATGCAGCAAGACAATGATCAAAGCACAGGAGAAAGACCACCTCTGAATGGCTCAAAAGAAGCAAAATGTAAGTTTTGGAGTGGCCTAGTCAATGTCCTGACTTGAACCCGATTGAGATGCTGTGTCAGGACCTTAAATGGGCAGTTCATGCTTGAAAATCCAGCAATGTGGCTGAACTAAAGCAGTTCTGCAAAGAAGAATGGGCCAAAATTCCACCACAGCATTGTGAAAGACTGATCTCCAGTTATCAGAAGCGTTTGGTTGCAGTTGTTGCTGCTAAAGGTGGCACAACCAGTATTAAGTTACTATTAAGTTAAATGGGGCAGTTCGTTTTTCACATGGGTGACATAGGTTTTGGATAACATTTTGCTTCAATAATATTTATATATATATATATATATATATTTGAAAACTGTATTTTGTGTTTACTCAGGTTGCCTTTGTTTTATGTTATCTCATTTTAAGATCTAAAACATTTTATTATGAAAAATACACAAAAACAGAAGAAATCAGGAAGGGATTAAATATTTTTTCACAGCACTGTATATTCCATGAATAAATATATGTCTTGAAATGTAATATATTGCTTATACACTGATCAGCCACAACATTAAAACCACTGATGGGTGAAGTGAATAACATTTATTATCTCGTTTCAATGGCACCTGTCAAGGTGTAGGGCTTTACTGGTTGTTTAGATCAGTGTTACTATCAGGAATAATTAATAATTATTTCTTTAGTTATTAATTAATATTTAAATTAATTAATTGAATGTAACTCATTAAAACCTCATATGGGGCTCCAGTAAATGTAGTGCGCTACGTTTAGGAGCAAGTTTGGTTATTAGCAATAATTAATAATTATCAAAGATAATTATTCATTATTAAAATCAATAGAACATTGATGAGAATCAATGTTAGCTTTTTTTTTAATCCTTTAAATCAACAATTATCAAAGATAATCGTTAATTGTTAACATCGATGAAACATTAATTAAAATCAACACTAGCTTATTGATCATTCAAATTCAACAATCATCAAAGACAATTATCAAAAATCAACAGAATATTAATAAGGATAAACATTGACGGGGCACCACCCTGGAATCAGGGACTAATAACCAGATAGTATAACAGCCTCAATATTAGATTGTTTTCTTAGGAAAATCGACATCCGAAGAATATCGATTTTCGGGGAAAAAACAATGAATGAAGGCTTGAATCTGAGCACTGACATCCCGTCAGCATGACACAGGCATATGCAAAACAAACCAAAACACTTCTCTTTGTAATATAAACAAAGTTTATTTATGCAGTAATATAAATTAATAATTAATACAATGCAGTCAATAAACTTCCGACTTACAACTACAAACTAAACAGTGATATGATTAGATATGGAAATAAAAATAATTCTATAACACATGAGGGTGTGTGTGTGTGAGAGAGCGAGTGTGTGTGTGTGTGGTTAGTACGAGAGAGAGAGAGAATAAAGTGACGGCCCTAAAGCTGATTTCGCGATAGTGGGAGAGAAAGCAGCTGTTAGTTTATCGCTCAGAGACGCGGTGGATGGCTCATAAAAGTCCCGCGTTCTTTGACTCTTTAATGGATAACTCAGTTTGCCGGTCTCACCCGCAATGGCGAAAATGCACAACAGTCCAATTTGGTTGGACCACAATACAGCAAAACAAATTCGTGATAATTGATACCCTGAGTATTAATAATGAGAGGACATGGCGATCCGTAAACTGTACAAGCAAAAACCTTGAAACACAAGAATAACACACTATAATATTCTATCTCTGCTCAGACGTAAACCTCTTACTTGAATCGCATGAGGACACAGGTAGAATGTGTGTCCCTCCGTCCTTTAACTCCGACCTGGTTCCTTGAGGCTCGTGTGATGACGGGAGGCCGTTTCCTCGCTCTGTTGGCGAGCACGGCTGTTGATTCTTGGTGGGCTGGCGGAGAAATCAGAAATGTCGACTTGATTGAAGATGGAAGAGAAATCTTTAATCTCTTCACTTCTGCAGGCAAATGGATGAAGATGCGGATTGCTCGGCGGTCTCCTTCGGATCCGTTAGAGTGTTCGGTTGAACACAGAGTAATCTCAACTCGTCCAGCAAGATGGAGATTGTATGGCCACAGTTTCAAGTCGGACGTTACTTCCTTGTGCCACGAGGTTGCACCTGAGAGCAGTGATGAGCTACGTCTATACTCGGCGAACAAAGTTGCTGGAAGCAAATCCCGGAAGCATTTCAGAGGTATTTCTACTCCTGATGATGTCATGGTTTGAGGGACATTCTGTTGTGTGCCTCATCCAATAGGAGTTGAGAGTTTGATCCTTTAGTGAGCAAGGCTTCATGGGATTTGTAGTCTGTTTTGGACTCCCTTTGTTTGATTTTGGCATGATTTTTATCAGTATAATTTATGACCTGGTATGTGGGGGCTTGAGTTAGGTTTTACAACTGTGTAAGGCCTGCCTTTGTCTTCTATCTGAATACATGAGGCCCAACAAAGGGGTGGGATATATTAGACAGCAAGTGAACAGTCAGTTCTTGAATTTCATGTGTTGGAAGCAGGAAAAATGGGCAAGTGTAAGGCTGAGCGACTTTGACAAGGGCCAAATTATGATGGCTAGATGACTGGGTGAGAGCATCTCCAAAACGGCAGGTCTTGTGGGGTGTACCTGGTATGCAGTGGTTAGTACCTACAAAAAGTGGTCTAAGGAAGGACAACCGGTGAACTGGCGACAGGGTCATGGGCGCTCAAGGCTCAATGATGCACGTGGGGAGCGAAGGCTAGCCCATCTGGTCCGATCCCACAGAAGAGCTACTGTAGTACAAATTGCTGAAAAATGTAATGCTGGCCATGATAGAAAGGTGTCTGTAAGGGGGTTCAGTGGAAAGGCGAGAACCGGCTTGACAACTTAAATAATAATTTAATAAACAACTTAAACAAAACACACAACTATAAACACACAGTACAGCTGTCTGTAATTCTCTCTCTCTCGAACTGTCGTCCCCGGCCGCCTTTATCCCTCGCGCGCCCCATCAGGCTGATTGGGGACCGGATGTGTCTCATTCCAGCCTGGCCCCGCCCTCCTCGGCTCTACAGTGTCAGAACACACAGTGCTGCAGACCAGTCAGAGTGCCCATGCTGACCCCTGTCCACTGCCGAAAGCACCTACAATGGGCACGTGAGCATCAGAACTGGACCATGGAGCAAGTGGCCTAGTCCGATGAATCATGTTTTCTTTTAGATCATGTGGATGGCTGGGTGCGTTTACCTGGGGAAGAGATGGCAGCAGGATGCACTGTGGGAAGAAGGCAAGCTGGCGGAGGCAGTGTGATGCTCTGGGAAATGTTCTGCTGGGAAACCTTGGGTCCTGGCATTCATGTGGATGTTACTTTGACACGTACCACCTACCTAAAAACTGTTTCAGACTACGTTCACCCCTTCATGGCAACGGTATTCCCTGATGGCAGCGACGTCTTTCAGTAGGTTAATGCGCCCTGCCATACTGCAAAAATTGTTCTGGAACAGTTTGAGGAACATGACAAAGTGTTCAAGGTGTTGACTTGGCCTCAAAATTCCCCAGATCTCAATCCAGTTGAGCATCTATGGGATGTTCTGGACCAACAAGTCCGATCCATGGAAGCCCCACATCATAACTTACAGGACTTAAAAGATCTGCTGCTAACGTCTTGGTGCCAGATACCACAGGACACCTTCAGAGGTCTTGTGGAGTCCATTCCTCGACAGGTCAGAGCTATTTTGGCGGCACAAGTGGGACCTACATTATATTAGGCAGGTGGTTTTATTGTTGTGGCTGATCGGTTTATACAGTCACGGGTGGAAATAGTACTGAAAAATCATACTCAAGTAAAATTACTATTACTTCCCAAAAAATGTAGTGTGAGTACAGTAAAAGTACCAGTCCTAAAAACTACTCAAGTAAGAGTAAAAGAGTAGCTCATTTAAAAGTACTCACGAGTAGTGAGTATTGAGTACTGAGTTGCAAAAACTATACCCCATTATAATGAACACTGTATACTGCAATTTCAAAATGTAGCACACATACCGTAATTTACACTCCTTTTTATGGCTGTTTGCCAGAAAGAACAAAAAATATAGGTATTTTATAGGTATTTTTGACTGCCAACTTTTAAAATACATCCCTTATCTATGATAAACACTACATGAATCTGATTCCCCCAAAAAATAAAAGGGCGACATGATAACAAATAAAAAGATGAAAAAGTTATCTTCAATACACTGATCACCATTTTAAATTGTAATGTATGAAACCAATACATTAAAATCAGTTTATGTGTAGGGTCTAAAATGCCCTTAATGTCGACAAAGCGAGTTATTGTTGCGCATAAAACATGTTCAAAACAATGCAAGGAATGCTAAAAAAATGCTAAAAAAGCAGTGTCACTTGGAGTGTCATGTCCCGCACAATAGAGGACATAGAGCAGGCATGGGAAAAGTTGTTTGGTACAGGGGCCACATCTGGCTTTAAAGGAATAATTCACCCAAAAATGAAAATTATCTCATCATTTACTCGTCCTTATGCCATCCCGGATGTGTATTACTTTCTTTCTTTAGCAGAACACATTTGAAGATTTTTAGAAGAATTTCTCAGCTCTTTTGGTTCATACAATGCAAGTGAATGGGTTCCAACATTTTGAAGCTCCAAAAATCACATAAGTCATCATAAAAGTAGCCTAATCCATGTGACTCCAGTGGTTAAATCCATGTTGTGAGAAACAGATCAATATTTAAGTCAGTTTTTACTATAAATTCTCCTCCCTGCTCAGTCAGTCTCCACTTTTACTTTCACTTTCACATTCTTGTGTTTTTGGTGATTCGCATTCTTCATGCATATCGCCATCTACTGGGCAGGGAGAAGAATTTCTAGCAAAAATAGACTAAAATATTGATCTGTTTCTCACCCACACCTGTCATAGCACTTCTAAAGACATGGATTTAACCACTGGAGTTGTATGGATTACTTTTATGCTGCCTTTATGTCCTTTTTGGAGCATAAAAATGTTGGCACCCATTCACTTGCATTGTGAAGACCTACAGAGCTGACATATTCTTCTAAAAATCTTAATTTGTGTTCTGCTGAAGAAAGAAAGCCATACACATCTGGGATGGCATGAGGGTGAGTAAATGATGAGAGAATTTTTTTATTTTTGGGTGAATTTTTCCTTTAAGTAGTACATGGGGGCCACACTGTAATCCTTTTGAGATATAATGTTCTGCACTGATTTAGTTCTTGTAACTTTTAAGCCCAGAAATAGTTGTATTCTCATTCTAATGCATGATGCTCAATTTTCTGAAGTGTATTTGTGACTGGTGGAATGTTCTGCCTGAAGTATTGCTCTACAAAGGTTGATACTTTTTAATCAGGCATTAGAAAAAACCTGATAAAACTAAGAAATATGATAAATTATTTTTATCATCTCTACTTTCCTGGTAATTTATTATACAAATTAACACTCTCTAAATCAGGGGTCGGTATTATTAAAAAACTAACAATATTATTAAACAATATTATTATTATTAAAAATGTCACTGTTTTATTATATTAAATTAATACTTTTAAAGCTACTAAAGTTTACTAAAGTCAGCCAAACGCAGTGAAGGGTTTTCTCATTTTCTTGTTATTGTTGTTTAATTAATAGCCTTTTAATGACATACTAGACAGTGGTCTTTTCGGTTACACTTCAAGTCCGACATTTTGATACAAATACGCTTTTCGTCCCACTGTTTACATTCACTTTAGACATAAACGACTGTGTTTACATTAATGCCTCACCAAGGCAGGCATGCACTGGCGGAATTATAAGGTGTACTGTATTTGATCGTTTAGGCGAGTACCCGCATTAGCGCTCTCGGAACACACGCGCATGTACATAAACATAAAGTGCCTGTCAGTCAAACAGCGCACACCAGGAAATAAAAAGTCAATCTTTGATATTTTATCTAGATCAACCAACCAGTGGTGCTCTTGCTATTGCGATCGATGTAATGAACGCCCCTGGTCTAGATGTAGAACATAGAATAAGTATAGAAAATACTCAAAAGTTTATCATCGATATCGATATCCTGATAAACATCGAGATCGTTTTATCACCCAGCCCTATTGATAGCATTGCATTAATCTCTCAAAGCAACCCAATAATCTCAATGACAGATTAGCCTAAATTATAGCCTAAATTATAGGCTATAGACATGTAGAATCTAGTAAGCAGAAATATGAAATTTACCTCGAAGGCAGAATTAATACTGATATCTGGCATGAGCAAGCTAAACTCACATGACACGATCAAGCAAATGGCCTTTTTCACTGCGAAAATCCCTTTCAGGTGTTGAACTGCTGTTTGAGGCATAGTCCACATCCATTACAGCTGGCACCCGATCTACAGCTACCGTAAAAATTTTCTATGCGTGTTTTGATTTGACGGGAGTCATGAGACATTTGTAGCCAATCACGTTGATGCACAGTAAAAATAGCACAGTAAAAGTACAGTTACATCACTTAAAATGTACTCAAGTAAAAGTATACCATTTTTAAACTACTTAAAGTACAATTTCTGGGAAAAACTACTTCATTACAGTAAGTGAGTATTTGTAATCTGTTACTTTACACCCCTGTATACAGTACTGTATATATTTTGTTACATGTCTGTTGTTTACATATACGTAAAATGTACTATTTACAAGTATTTAAATTGATATGTAGAATAAGTGCTAAATTGGTACTGTCTTTTTAAGAATGTAGGCAGTGTCTCACAGGAGTGTTGTTTTGGTTGAGCACACATAAGAATGCAGTCACACAGCTTCACATCTGTGCTATGTTTGATTAGAATTAAATGTTTTGTTTTTGTTGTTATTGATCGACAACTGACTGTAAAGAACAGAAAGAGTATTAAAAGAGACATTATTCAATGAAAAATGGATTGTGTGCATTTTATCTTTGGACACACATTATACAAAACGAGTCAAACCAAACTTTTACTCTCAACACGCAGTGAAAGGCTCTCGGTGCTGAAAAAGATTGATCCTGGGATTTTCGATATCTGGATCGTTGAGATGGAGAGTGCGATTAAGGGGAAAATTTATATTTTTACCCATTCCTAATCCCTATTATTTATATTTAATTTTATTTGTGTACCCCCTGGAACCTGCTTGCATACCTCCGAATGGGAATCACTGCTCTACAACATGTGAGTGTAGCAGCAAAGTAAAGGTGAATATACACTAATAAATGCTATGAATACATTGGTTTCAATGGGGGATGGTGCATAACAAGGACATAGATTAGAAACACAAGGAGTCACTATGTCATGTGGCACTATGACACTATGTCATGCGACCAAAAGTTGAGAAAATTGTATGATTTGCTACAACAAACTATGACATGAACTGGTCCAAACAGAACATATTGCCACACCTGCTAACAGCAATTAAAATTAGAATATTTATCAGCCATTTCTTATCAGCCAAGAAACTGTATTTTGAATTGTTTTCATTTTATGGCTGTTATTTCACTGCATATTAGGCTTTGTTCACACTGCAGAAAAAAATAAAATACGAGTTTTTAGACTGACTGTTCAAACTGCAGGTTATATGTGGACAGATTTTATTTTATTTTTTCTTTCCAGACTGCAGTCACTTTTGCTAGCACGTCTACATTAGTAGTCGTTGTAACAATGCAAACTTGCATATGTTCACTATGCGTGAATGTTTAACAATGGATGATTTGCCATTGCTTATGCTTTTCATGAGGGCAGGGTCCAAAAATGAACACATTTGTCACAGACAATGGCTTAAAAAATGATAGAGGTGGCATATGCAATGTTTGTTGTTGCTAGGGTTTACAAGTATTTTGGACAAAATGTGACTTCCCATACGGGAAACCAATTGTCCTAAATTTTAGTGGGGAAAATCTGTTTTTTCTGTCTATGTGAACATAGCCTAAGTAACAAACAGTTAATTGTGTCACTCGCAGTGTAATTTAAGTCTTAGTTTAAGTTTTAATCTATGTAAACTGCACCTGTCATAAAAACAAAATACATAATTTCCTGATCTAAACTAAAAAAAAAAAAAAATGTCTGATGTCTGGACTATGATTATACATACACATGGTTTGATGTACCGGTAATAAGTACTTTCTATAACTAGTTTAATTTCACGTTTAGACTGCAAATGTCACATCCACAATGCTGGAAATGCTCAAAGAGGTCATGCATGACTTGAAATATTCAATTACGTATTGTGGCATATACTTAGACAGATGAAGACTAGCTTGACTTTGCAAAAACCCGCTGTATACCTACTGACTGTGGCACTATCAAAACATTGCTGTTTGTTTGAAAACAGCTATTATTTTTTAAATTCCATCTGGTGTTACAGAAATTACACACTACCTTTAAAGAACCAGAATAATAAAATTCCTTAATGACTCCCATCCCCAGTCAGACCACATAAGTTTTTCCTGGGCTGTGGGCTGTGCATGAGTGAGTGGTCCTGACTGCTGCAGGAGGGCGTCTGGAGTTACTCTGCCTCTCACTCCTCAGTGAGTAAAACCTCAAGTGCCTATTGAGCTATTGAGAGCACCTCCTCTCACCTGACACCTGCAGGAGTCAACTCTGTCAGCTGAGCAGATGCCTTAAGAAAAGGGGTTGACTTCCAAATATCTGACAGAGTTTTAGTCAAAAGCAAAAGGATATTTTGGCAGGGGCTGCAGCAATTTTAGGCACATTATGTCTTAAAGCATTGCAAAATCATTGGATTTGCAAATACTTTATTGATGGTGTTATTTGTGATTGCTATGTTTGGTGTCAAAGTTTGCTTGGCATGCAACTGCTTTACAAAATGTATATTTTGTATATGTATATGTAATGTATACAAAATAGATGCATGTTCCATCAGTTATCTGTCTCCTTTCTGAGTTTCATAATTTCTGCTGGAGGTGTTCAGATGGATCCAGGGAAGGTCAGGACAGTCGCTGAATGGCTTTATTCAAAATTTTAGCTAAGTTGTTGCCCCTCTCTCTGCTTTCACATTCTCCAAAGTGTGTTTCAAGTGGACACAGCAGGCAGATCAGGCATTCAAGGAACTCAAGAAACGATTAATATCTGCTCCTATTCTGACTCTTCCTGACTCTTCTAAGCAGTTCATCATTGAGGTGGAAGCCTCGGATGTTGGGGTGGGGGCTGTTCTCTCTCAACGCTCCTCTCAAAATTATCCCTTTGTCTCAGTTACCTTAAGCTAAGCAAACTGCTCAGATTCTTATTAACCATGTGTTCAGAAGTTGTGTGTCTCCATGACTCCACCCCCTGGTTTGGCTGCCTTCACTGCACACCTGAGATCCATTACTCTTGATTGCTCTGGCTATTTATTCATGGTCCAAACAGAGGGTGAATGCTCATCCCAAAAAATAGTTGCGGAGAGTGAGGACCGCCCCCATTATGGCCAAGCACTCCTTCTCTATGGTGCTGTACTCTCTCATAGAGAGCTTCCGACTTATGTACAGTACCGGGCGCTCCTCCCCCTCCACCACTTGGGATAGAACCACACCCAGCCCCCTGTCTGATGCGTCTGTCTGCAAAACAAAAGGGAGAGAGAAGTCAGGGGAATGCAGAAGCGGCCCACCACAAAGTGTAGCTTTTACCTGCATGAATGCTTGTTGGCACAGCTCCATCCACTGGACCGGGCCTGGAGCTCCCTTTTTAGTGAGATCAGTCAGGGGGCTGGTGACGTCCGAATAATTAGGCAGAAACCTTCGATAATAGCTAGCTAGCCCCAGGAACTGTCTCACCTCCTTTTTGGTCTTGGGTCTTGGGCAGGTCACAATTGCTGCGGTTTTATCAATTTGGGGCCGCACCTGACCATGACCCAAGTGGACTAACCACCACCTCAATATTATGCTTTTGTCCCTGGAATATTACTGTTTTGAACCAAGCATTGTTGAATGGAGGTTTGATTACAACCTGAATCCATCAAGGCTTGGTATGTACCCCCCTTAATACTCATAGATATTTGGTACGTCCCTGCTCGCTCGGGGGTGGTCTGTGGGGTGTCGGGGATCCGGATCAAGGCCCCCACCTCCATTACCAGGCACTGCTCTTGAACATGACCCAGCTCCCCGCAACTCCAGCAGACCGGCCCAAGCCTCCCGCCCACACAGCGAACTCCTTCACCTGGGATGAAGAGAGGGGAGAGACAGGGTTTGTGGAAGCAGAGAACCCCCATGACCGGGGAGCCGTTCTTGGGGAAATGTTCCCCCATTTCCAGGGCAATGGAACAGGACGGAAGGGGGGGAGAGAACAGGGGAGGAGACATTAGAGGGGGGAAGGGCGTGGGGTGCGCTGGCCCCTGGATACACTGCCAGATGATCTTCTGCCAGCTGGATTGCTTTGTTTAGTGATGCCGGCACTGGACCCACTTGGCCATCCCTTTCAGCAACCAGGAGACTAACTGCTCCAGCACCACAGAGTTGATGGCATCCTCGGCATCACTGTCCTCCTTGGCCAGCACCCACAGGTAGCAGGCATTACAGAGCTGCTGGGCAAAGTCAAACAGGTGGCTGACTTCACTCGGCGTTAAGGAGTGGAAATGCTGGCAGTGTTCTTCTGGGCTGCAGCTGTCCCATTGCAAGATGGAATTCTTCAGCACCAAGTAGTCCAGGAGGTTGACAACTGGAAGCTGTTGTGCCGTGATCTGGGCTTCTCCAGTCAGCAGCGGCAGAAGATGGACCACCCACTGTTCCAGCGGCCATTTCAGTCATTCAGCGGTGTGCTCAAAGAGCTCAAGGTAGGCCTCTGGATCATCTTGAGGCCCCATCTTGGTGAGCAACACGTGGGGGTGCACTGCATCTGGGGACAGGGCGACCACCCCCTCCTGGTGTACTAAGCTCCGCAGCACCTATCAGTCTTCCTCCTGGGCCCGAAGGAGCACCTCAAAGCACTGTTGCTGCTCTATCTGAAGCTCCATGTGGGCCTGGTGTTGGCCCTGGTGGATGCAGGCAAGGGACCGGAAGACTTCCTCCAGCGGCGATGACTCATGACAGTGTATCCTTCTGTCTCCAATCCCAGAGGCACCAGTGTAACAGGTTCGAGGAATGAGGAAGCGGGAGACGGCGAATCCAACTCAAAAGTAAATTTATTCACAGAAAAACACGTTCGCTTGACTGCGTAATGGTAAAGCTTCAGACAAACACTCAGATGATATATCTAGTGGGACTGGCAGCTGCCAACACACTCGTAGCTTCAGCTAGTCTCTCTCTCCCTCACTCTGAGGTCTGGACCCTTTCATTTCCCCCATCTCTTAATTCCCCCAGCAATTACCAGCAATTCATCTCAGGTGAAAACCCTTAAAGCTTCCTCTCTCCCCAGATGAACGATCGACCATGCCCTCGCCTCCACATTCATATTCAAAGATTTGAAGATCAGTAAACAAAATCATAAATAATTATTATTTCAGTTAATTATCATAAAGTTCATATAAGTCCTGTAATCTAAATAATATTATTATTTATACAGCAGTTAGTTCTGGTCCTCTAATCTGATTGGACAAGCAGCGTTGCAAGAGTGCTTATGTGCAACACTGACTGCCTTCTTTTTCTGCTGCCATGTTCCGGAAGTATCTTTCCCATTAAAGGAACTATATGTAAGATTGACAACAAGCGTTTGAAATGGGTACTGTCAGTCCAAATTAAAAATATTGGAGTGTTGTCTGCCCTGCCCCAGACTCGAAGCTCATGCAGGTTGCCAGAGTGTTGACACACAAATTAGCCAACTCAGCATCCGTTTTAAAGGATTTCTGGGCTTTAAGCTGTCTCCATCTTCCAAAGGCATCTCCAATATTTATCCTGGTTTTACTACGCCTCTGGTCATAGTGGTTTTTAGATGGATGGCGAGGCCTTTTAGGTCAGGTGGAATCTGTTATCTCTGATCCAGCTTATTTGCTGGCTTCCATGGCTGCAGCACGTAGTGTTGTTTACCTGCAAAGCTGTTCAAATCTGGCAACCCAGCAGTGTCTAAATACTATTGGTGAGTGGGCAGTGGGCAGGATCACACAGGCCAAAACATAAACAGAAATTCCGGCCCGGAATGGAAACTTCAAAGTAGAATATACAGGCTGTAGCATTTTTATCGGAGAAGCCAGTATTTCAACTTAGCATGTTTCCTAATTCTCTAATGACATATTATGGTCATTTTATGATTTAGTACAGTAAAAATATTACATATAGCACCTTTAATTAAAAACAAAAAATTTCTTTCTATATAAACATGTGTTGGACGGTCATCTTTGATCATTGCGCCATGTAGCGCAGGAAAAATTAAACAAATTCATGCTCTTGGCAGGTTTTGTCAGATTCACTCAGGGAGGAAAAAAAGGTATTTTTTTAGGTTGCTATGGAGTTTTTAGCCACCAGCACTGTGTGTGTGTGTATTTGCTGACAGGGTCATAACTCACATTAATATTCTCCTCCCTATTATCATACTGATGAAAAATTATGCAGTTTGTTAGTTTACCTGATTTTTTTTTTTACTTTTTCTCCCTGACAACACCTGTTAGCCAAATCCACATGAGGCATCTAAAACATTTCAATGCCATAAATAACCTCCAATGCCTTTGTGAAAACCAACAACTGCGACACAATGTACTGGAAAGCATTGAACATTTCGGCAAGCGGTACTTTTGACAGGATTGTTCAAGTAACTTAACAACAAAAACAACAGCAGCAGATGTGATGGTGATGTATCTGTGGAACTTACCATACTCGTCCAGTAAAATGTTGTCTGGCTTTATATCTCTGTGAACACACACAAAAATAGTTCAGTTAGGACAGATGACAACAGTTCTGTCCATCTGGTAAGAAGAGGGAACAAGCACATCATCTAATTAACACGTCACTCTATGTGATATGATGAAATGAGACAATCTTGCCATGTTGAGCAACATCATCAGAAAATCTGAGGAGAAGGAAAGCTGAAAATGTATAGTGTGTTACATACAATTACAGTTCTGTCAATCAGAGTGTGCTTTGAGCAATGAGGTCGGACAGCTGACAACTGAGCTGCCCTACAGATATATGGAGTGAGATTATAATAAGACTAAATGAGTCACTATGTAGTGCATTTAAATATCCCCATAATATGTCTTAATATATTAAATAAAACATTAAACTCACACATTTATAAAGATGGAAATCATAATAGTTTCCAATCATAAGTGAACAAAGGGGATTATTATAAATAATATCACTACTTTGTTTTGAGCAGATGTTGCCAGTTTTGCTATGTCCTCGGGTGCTGTGCACTAACTTTTAAATATTAATTGTTTTCTTTCTCTATTGTAAAATTCCTATATCTAATAAAAGTCAGTTTTAGAAGTGAACTTTTGGTGGGAAAACAACAGCGCAAACATCAATAAGTATTAGCAATGCACATTACATCTTGTTTGATAAAATAACAGAAATCAGTGTAAAAATGTAAAAAGACACAGTCATGAAACATGAAACACCACTTGCAACCCATTTACTTCCATACTCTGATGTATAATTAATACTAAAAGCTCAAACTTGGGAATGATTTGCATTGATTTCAAAGTGAGAAAGTGAGATGTTAATGTCAGTCCTGGATCCAGGCCCAGGTGTAAAAGGTCAAGTGTGTTGGGTTTAATTAGCTGGCATTTAAACATCAGCAGCATACATTACACATTATTCTGCTTATGAATGAGGGAGCAGCTGCCGGTGACTTCAAACCTGGCCTTTCATCCATTGGGCACATAATGAAAATGTATGTTATTTGGAATGAGTCTTTTGAAAATTTAACTCTATAAATGAAGTTTTAACATCCCGGATATGAGTGTGTTAAAAGAATAAACGTTTAAATGTTTAAAATTAACTGAAGCAAGTTAATTGAAACACTTTATTGAATAGAGAGAACAGAACCGCTACTCAGATTTTAGAAGATCAGAAACTGTGATTCAGGTTTATGTTTCTGAACAACGCACAGGTAATGAAATATGAATAGTGCTGTCTGTGCTTTTGTTTGGATTCAATTTAGCAATTTTTTCATTTCCAAACTTTAATATTATTTAATTAACGATTTAAGTAATTTCGCTTCCAGTGATATGGAAACAGTAGTGATTTAATTTAAGTACAAAAATTATATATCCCCTATTTTAATAATTTGTTTGTTTGTTATGGTTTCTTGTACAATTCTTTTCAACAATTGAATATTTGTTTTGAAAAATTTAAAAATAATTTTCACAAATTAAATATTGAAATGGTTTGTTTATTTCACTCCTTGGTTAGATTATCATATTTACAGTATAAACATTGAATAATTTGTATTTTTATAATGGATTTTCATAGTTTGAAATATTGAATATTGAAATTCTGGGTCTTTTTCCGATGTAATAAAAATTGTTTCTTTTATCTGAGCAGTACAAGACTTGGTGACTTTTCTTCCATTTGCCATCTGAACACACACAAACAAACAAACAAAATATTTGCTGTTTGCAGTCAAAATTGACCAACCATAGGAAATGAATGGGAAAGACTAAAAAAACAGAGCAATTTTTTTAATTTGTCAAATACAATATATAAATCAGCCACAATGCAGAATAAACAGAAATGAAAGTGTGAGACTATAAAACATAAAGAGTGCAAAATATGCTACACATCCACAGGCTATTTTTGAGTAACACTGCAGGATGAACTTTGAGTTTCTGTCTGTAGGCTAGTTCACAGTAGTTTTAATATGCTTCTCAATAGTGTGTTGTATGTGTGTTTATGTGTGTGTGTGTGTGTGTGTGTGTGTGTGTGTGTGTGTGTCAACAATAGATCATCGCTCATTCCCTGAAACATGCTGCACATGCAGACAGTATTTTTCCCTTTAAATGCATCCTTATGTGATTCACAAAACTATTGTATGGCTTCAAAAGGCTTTGAATATAATACACGAGTCATATGGACTACTTTAATGGTGCTTTTACGCTTTTTAAATGTCATATTGGAGCTTGACTGGAATGACCATGACACACAATAATACATAATACCGGAACACTGGAAAATGCGCTAATGACCAAAAGAGCGATCACTTCACTTCTGGTAATGTGGACTTCAATGTGCAACTTAATTTTTTTTTTCCGGATCTTTGACAAATTAAAATGTTGCCAAACTCTGGATTTGAAAGAGGTAGGCAGATTTTGAATAGTCTTCGACGAGCACATGCTGTCAACAACTTTTTCATGCTGTGGGTGGCATCAAAGGAGTTCCGTTCTGTCTCAACGGTAAAGCATAATAACTGTGCCATCTAAATTGAAAAATGTAAATATCATGAATATTGATACAATATCATGTGGAAAAATATTGCAATATTATAACAAATTGATTTCCCCCCCCCCACTTCTAATAAACACAAGAGTGGATCTACTACTGTAAATGGAGACTGCACCCGCAAGCGGTGAACCAGGCGTGCGAGAGATACGGGCAAGCTCACTTCCATCTGAACCAGTTTCAAAAGCGAAATTGCCCATGTGAGACCTAGCGTGTGCATGATAGAGACTGAAGGATCTGGCCAATCAGCAAGATGCAGCCAGGTATACTTGTAGAGACAGAAAAAAAAGCTAGTAAAAATAATAGTTTGGAGATTTCTAAACTTCGGCATCCAATTTGCTTTATATCTGTATGTGAAGTGTTTAATAATGCATTGGCAATGTACAGTTAAGTTTCTCTTGCCAGTAAAATGATATGAATTGAATCTGCCCATTTGATCCCATTATTAAAATAAGTCCACTGGAAGATTTTGCCCAGATTGTAATTACAACATGTCCAATTATTTTGTGGCATGTATACATATACTTGTATCAAAGATTAATACCTGCAAAAATGTGTCTGATTAACTATAAATGCAAAAATAAATAAATAAATAAATAACATTTTAACATAAATACATATGTAAATAAGATCCAAAAAGCATAAAATCTCAAAAGATGTGCATTAATTATTGTTTTTATTTCAGGGAAGTATCATTTCTTAAATTGTTTTTTTTTTTTACACCTATGACTGCGAACAGTAAAGTAAGCAGCCCTTCTTTAACAGAATAAGAGGTTTAATGACACCATCATAAACCAAAAATAAGAAAAAAACTGTTCAGTTGAAATCTGTTCCTTTGAATAAAAATCAACCACTGGGACATGAAAGTGCTCAAAATGTAAGAAAACCCCATATATATATATATATAAATACAAAACCTATTGTATATGTTGCATCCTTTCTGAAGCTTGTGAGCTTCATGTAATGGCATGAAAACAAATGACTAGTACATTCTTTAAAAATTCTCCTTTTATGTTCCACGGAGCAAAGAAAGTCATTCAGGTGAGTAAATGGCAGAATTGCCATTTTGGGCTGAACTATCCCTTTAAGTGGAAAGATGGCTTTAGCAACTGGATGAAAGTAATACTTGTCAATTGCTGTATTTCTACCAAATCGTAGCACAAAATTTACATTAAAGGCATCACCTGTTGAAAGAGTGATATGGGAACCCATCATGAGTTATTCCTCCACACCTCACACACCTGACTCTTCTGAGAGCTCAACAGCAGTGATATCTGACCAGCCTGAGAGCAGCAAAGCGATCCAGCGCCCTTTTCTTTCGCATGACTACTCCAACAACCTATTAGCAGGATCTAATAGCCTCATTACATCACATATCATGATGAGGCTGTAAGTGAGCCGCCCTCCTGGTCACCTGATCCCTGCTGAGATACAGAGGGATATCTGGGACCTGACACACAAGACCTTCAATAACCCCCTCCGTGGGCTCCTGAACCTTTGTTAAGTATGCATGATGAAGGGAGAACACTGCTTTTGAGCTTGTTTACTGGACTAAGTTGGACAATGTTACCCTAATGTAACTAGCCTTTTTGTCTTCATGGTAGAGACACTAAATACAATTAAAAAATTACAAATTTGATGTATTTCGATTTGGGGAAAACTGCACAGGCCTTATGAAAGTTAAGACAGTCTCCATAAAATTCAAAACTTTGTGCTTGTGCATTATTTACAGAGCTAAGCTCAAAGCCCAAACCCACTCAAAGACGTAAAACTACAATATGGCAATGCAGCTCTTTAAGTTTTTAAGTAAAACGATGGCTTTACTGTATGTCCAGCTCAATAATTAGTGCTGTTTGCCAAGGCAAACTATTACTATTGCTCATAAAAAGATACAGAATTTGAACAAACCCATAACTCCAAATTTTAAATGGAAGTGCGCAACCTGTCCCACTGACATTATGTTTAGGCTTAGATATTGGGTTTGGGTTAGTGGTTAAAATTAGGAAAAATTCTCATGAATGCGCACTCAAAACCCAGGAGTTTCTCTTTCTTCAGTGGTACACAACAGGGCTTTTTAGATTACTATCATGATTACGTTTAGAATATGGGTAAGGTTTGGACTATTAATAGGTTTAGGTTTGCATAGAAATAAGTTTTGTGTACCAGAGTAGAAAGGAAATATCATGAGATAAGGGAAGCTTATGTGAAAAAGTTGTATGTTTTTGTACGGCCCAACCAGTACAATTTCTTGTAATTTGGTAACTATTCTTTCAACTTTTGTTGAGATCGGGTTGTCATTTACTCACTCTCATGTCATTCTAAAACCATATGACTTCCTTTTTCTTTCTTCTTGTGGAACGCAAAAAGAGGTGGCCATTTTTTGACTCCATACAGTCAATAGTGACTCATTGTAAAGCTTAAAAAAGGACCCAAAAGTAGTTCATCAGATTTGTCATATTCCAAGTCTTCTTA
This sequence comes from Myxocyprinus asiaticus, assembly GCF_019703515.2. NCBI lineage: Eukaryota > Metazoa > Chordata > Actinopteri > Cypriniformes > Catostomidae > Myxocyprinus > Myxocyprinus asiaticus. The sequence goes on along the minus strand of NC_059383.1, from coordinate 6,202,489 downwards.
TAGGCATATGATGGGTTTTGGTGAGAAATAATCTGAAATTTAAGGGGTGAATTTGACTTCTGAATGCCTTCAGATGATGCACTTGTCACATGGAGCAGGGATATTATAGTTTTGGATTGTAAATTTAGTTTTTATTTCTATTTTATTAGAGGGGCTTGCTTTAGCAAAGCATCACTATTATTATATCAAATACTTATCTCACATCTCATCCCACATCATTTGTCATAAACCCACAAATGAGATGTCAAATTGACCGGCTTATTGAGGAAAAATATGCTATGACATTTATAAGCAAATGAGTGTACAATGTTCACCTGGCTGGGAAAAAAAAAAGGTGAAAAATGTAATAGACTTAACATTGAGAAGGGATCTGTGGGATCTTATCTCCAGATCAGAATGTCATTGAGACATGGGGGTTGGCCTTTTTTGACTCGGGCTAGCAAGCAGCCTTTTAAGTATCACAACTGGAATTTGCCTAGTTACCATCCCGAGCACCCTAGAAAATGCCTTGCAATGCTATAGCAACCACCCGGAACACCCTAGCAACCACGTAGCTACCACCTAGCAATGCCCTAGCAACTACCCAGAACACCTTAGCTCCCGCCACACAACCACCTAACAACACCCTAGGCACCATCCAGAACACACTAGCAACCACCTAAAAACCACCAATCAACACCCTAGCGACCATACAAAACACTCTAGTAACCACCTGCCTAGCGACCACCCAGAACACCTTAGCATTGACCTAGCAACCACCTAGAAATGCCCTAGCAGCCACTCAGAACACCCTAGCAAGTTTAGTTTTCATGCTTTGTTTGTTAGTTTTAGCTTAATTTTTGTTTTCTCTTCAGTTTTTTCCAATCATGTCAGTTTTTATTTTTATTTCAGTTAACAGAAATGTAATTTAAATTACATTTAGTTACAGTTTTAGTTTTTGTTAACAATAATCACACTGGTATTGACTACTTTCATGACACTTTTGGGTCCTTTTTTAAGCTTTAAAGTGAGTCACTATTGACTGCATTGCATTGAAATCTCTCTTTCGTGTGCCCGAGGAAAAAAAGACAGGGTTTGGAAGGACATGAGGGTGAGAAAGTGTTGAAAGAATTTTCATTAAATGGGGTTAATTTTGATCTCATGTGACTTTAAACTGTATAAGCTTTAATAAGATGAGATAAAGAGTGACGATGAAAACAAGAAAGAAACCTGTCTAGACATCAGCCACAGCTGGAACTGTCATTATTCTGAGAATAATTCATGAAATCTAATCCTGTCCAGATAGGAATGTGTGGATGTTGTATTTTCACAATGTTTCTCCTTGTTTATTTTTACCTTTGTCAAATACCATAACAAAAGCTAATTTTCTTGCTGTGTGCAGATCTTCTGACTGCTTGGCACTCCTTCATTATGGATTTAGATCGTGATTATAGATTGTGTATTAAGAAAGTAAATAGTTTAGTCAATTTTGATTTCATGTTGACTTCAATTTTATTTATATATATATATATATATATATATATATATATATATGTATAATAATATACACTGATCAGCCACAACATTAAAACCACCTGCCTAATATTGTGTAGGTCCCCCTCGTGCCGCCAAAAAACTCTGACCCTTCGAGGCATGTACTCCACAAGACCTCTGAAGGTGTCCTGTGGTATCTGGCACCAAGACGTTAGCAGCAGATCCTTTAAGTCCTGTAAGTTGCGAGGTGGGGCTTCCATGGATAGGACTTGTTGGTCCAGCACATCCCATAGATGCTCAATCGGATTGAGATCTGGGAAAATGTGAGGCTTTGTCATGTTCCTCAAACCATTCCTGAACAATTTTTGCAGTGTGGCAGGGCGCATTATCCTGCTGAAAGACGTCACTGCCATCAGGGAATACCGTTGCCATAAAGGGGTGAACGTGGTCTGCAACAATCTTTAGATAGGTGGTACGTGTCAAATTAACAAGCAGATCTTTGCCCAGAGCATCACACTGCCTCTGCCGGTCCGCCTTCTTCCCATAGTGCATCCTGCTGCCATCTCTTCCCCAGGTAAATGACACACACGCACCCGGCTGTCCACATGATCTGAAAGAAGATGTGATTCATCAGACAAGGCCACCTTCTTCCATTGCTCCATGGTCCAGTTCTGACACTCATGTGCCCATTGTAGGCACTTTAGGTGGTGGACAGGGGTCAGCATGGGCACTCTGAGCGATCTGTGGCTACACAGACCCATACACAGCAAGCTGCAATGCACTGTGTGTTCTGACACCTTTCTATCATGGCCAACATTACGTTTTTCAGCAGTTTGTGCTACAGTAGCTCTTATGTGGGATAGGACCAGATGGGCTAGCTTTCGTTCCCCACGCGCATCAGTGAGCCTTGGGCACCCATGACGCTGTCACTGGTTCACTTGTTGTCCTTCCTTGGACCACTTTTGGTAGGTACTATCCACTGTATACTGGGAATACCCCACAAGACCTGGCGTTTTGGAGATGCTCTGACCCAGTCGTCTAGCCATCACTATTTGGCCCTTGTCAAAGTTGCTCAGATCCTTACACTTGCCCATTTTTCCTGCTTCCAAAATATGAAATTCAAGAACTGACTGTTCGCTTGCTGTCTAATATATCCCACCCCTTGACAGATGCCATTGTAATGAGATAATAAATGTTATTCACTTCACTCGTCAGTGGTTTTAATGTTGTGGATGATCAGTGTATATTATAAGAAATCACATATAAAAGTCATGTTTATTCAAGTGGATTTTGTGATGTTGTTAATAATTGTGTTTGTCTTGTATGTACTCAACTCAACTCTAAAGATGTTGTTAACTGAGCAGCACTCTAGTGTTAATATTTCAAATAGCTCAGAGCAAAAAACAAAACAGTGTGTATTATTTTCATCTCAGTCGCCCAGTCAGAACAGTGACATCTGTCTCAGGGGAGATATCTTGCATTAGGGACGATTTCTTGCATTAGGGACGCTTGAGGGAGTTTTGATAAACACTTGTTTTGTCTTTTACATATAGTATTATAAGATATACTGATATATTAGAAAATGATGCTCAATTCATTAAGAACACATAATTAGAAAGATGTTCACAGTTGGTGGGGCACGTAACAGAATTAAATAACCTATAAATGGAAATTCTATCATTATTATTATAAACTTAGCAAACTAACCCATTAAAATTGTCTCTGAGAAGCATGTACAACAAATATAAATGTGTTGGGTAGAAATGTGTAAAAGTAGTCTCCTGAATACCCTTTAAGAAAGTCCTGTCATTTGTTATATGGCTGTTGATTAATTAACACTATCTGAAGCAGTGAAGTCTTTCATTTGTCCTGATTATCTTTCTGCTCATGTGTCTGTCTGGGATGGTACAACCGCACATTAGTCCAGTGTTCACTCTGTATCTGAGGTTCAGTTTGAATGTTTGTTTCTTCATTAAGAGTGTGATTTCATAACAAAATAAAATAAATCATCTTTAAAGTAGGGCTGTCAATTTAACAAGTTAATTTAGTGTGAATAATTATAAAGACATTTATGCAATAAAAATGTAACGCAATTAATCATGCCCCCTGACCAATAAAATAAGTAAATTCAGTAAAAAAGCATTTTTCTACTATTGGAGCAATCCAAACCGCTTAAAGTACAGACTCCATTGATTTAGATTGTAAGAAAACTGTGAATGGTCTTGTCTTTCTTGCATCTATTTAACCATCTACTGTATAGCTGAATTTAGCCAACATTTTTGCAAAATGATATTATGTGGTTCATTACACGTTTCGCAGCAGTTTCAAGGTGTAATGTCCACTGTGTGGCGCTAAAAACGAGTTGTGTTCTCCCAAATGGATGAGGTTTTTAAGGTTAATGCTCTGTCGAGTTTTAAATCAACAAAACCAACCTCCCTACCCTAAACCTTAAACCTAAACCATGATTTCCTAAAAAAAAAGCAAATGTGAGATGAAAAACGCATTTACTGAAGCTACCACATAATTTTGTGGTGCTTCTATAACACTTTTGGCTCACGTGTTGACCCACGTACTCTTGAGAACTCGTACCTCTGTCCTTCACATCACAGTGCAACGCTCTACAGTATCTGTAGTTGGTTATGTAATGCAATCGTTAAATTGTATCATCTTACAAGTCATGCATTATAGTAAAAGTGTTTAAATGTCATAAGATAGCATTTTGTGAGAAACAGGGTGAAAAGTAAGTGTTAATACACTGATAATCTGTTGTTTTTCTCGTGATTTGTATTGTAGTGCATAATTGTCATTGTTTTGAAAAAATTTTGTTCCCTTTCAAGATGGTCACTTCGAAACTGCGTCAGTAGTTGACGCTATGGGAACTCCACCCAGGAGTGACAATCTCTGAAGCTTGTATAGAATCATGCCAATCTCATTGGCAGATTGTGCTTGGCACTTTGCCCCTTATGCGTGCATCATCGCGAACAAATAAACTGGAGCACAGCATCATTTTGTCACAATTTTTTCTCTTTAGGGTCCCTATTACATCTCTCGTGCTCTGTAAGCTTGACTCATTGCTTCATCATCTTAAATTGCACGCCTGAACAGCGAGTGGATTATCCTTTACATTTCTGTGTATTACATTTGTGTACTATCGTGTGTATTTCTTTTAGAAAATAAATTAAAAAAGCGGTTTGCTTGACGACATCTTTTTCAAGATGCCGTTTCACAACTGTTTCCCTCCATGTGAGTGATATATCCCTCTTCCTGACAGATTTGAGCACTGTTTTATTTGCCTAGGCCAGGCCCATGTGGAATCAGCACTCGTTGAGACTGATTGCGTTCACTGTGAGTGCATAAAACTCGAGATGCTTTGCTCTGCTTTGGATGGTGTACCAGTTCACTGTCTTGCCCTTCCATTTGTCCCTGGTTCCTCACACATTTATCAAATGTGTCAACATGGCATTTGCTCCACTGAGGCTGAGTGGCGTCTTCCATGATTGACTGCTCTCAGCACAATCAGAGGAACTGGTGAGCAAGCACAGGGACCTGTTGCTTATACATTTGGAGCACTTGGGCCTCAAAGTCAATTGGGCGAAGAGCATGTTGGTGCCCAGTCAGCAGGTTTCCTTCTTAGAAACGAAACTCGACTTGGTGACCATGTCAGTGTATCTGACCGAAACTTGCATTCAGTCTATTCACTTTATTCAGTCCTGCCCCTTTTCAGTGCTCCGCTTTTCTGGATTTTGTCATTTAATTTCCTGTTTGTATTGAAGCTACTAAGAAGAATGTAAAATGTGTGAGAGCACAGAAATTATTTTTCACCAAGAGCTGAAGTTGAGTTGAGTCTGAACAACCCCTTTACTATGTGAAAATGCTAATGAGGTGTTTTGCTGGCACTGTAAATGTTTTTTAACACCCACGGAGGTAAATTGGACCTGACAGATCATTCAGACAGCTTTGATACACTGCACTTTTTCATGATACAAGAATTTAATTGTTTATACGTGTAATTAATAGCTTAATTTTTAGGTTTAACTTGTTTATAATTTGTGTTAAAATGTTAAATGTTAAAAGTTCATGACATGAAAATAAGTTATATTTGTATTGTTTTTAATTTATTTGTCACCCCACATTTTTAAAACACTTAAATGTAATAAAACATGGTTGTAAATGGAATATAAAATACAACGGACATTTTCACATGTATATGTGTGTGTGTATGAATATAGTGGTACCCCTTCCTACCTCCCGATTTAACACTCAAAAAATCTGATGAACTTACAGTAACTATAACACGATGGGTGAATGACATTAGACGATGGCTTGAGGTGTCAAATAGAGATATTTTTAAAGAGCCCATATTATGCTAATTTACAGGTTCATGATATTATTCTACTAGAATAGGTTTACATGCTTTAATGTTCAAAAAACACATTATTTTTCTCATACTGTACCTTTCTGCTAAACCTATTGTCATCCTCTGCTCAAATGCTCTGATTTAACTCCTGTCTCTTTAAAGCCCCCCTTTCCGAAAAGCCCAGTCTGCTCTGATTGGTCAGCTGGCCTAGTCTGTTGTGATTGGTCAACCGCGTAGAGCGTGTGTCAGAAATATAATGCCCCTTAACATAACTGAGTTTCAGGCTTCCTTAACAGCTGTAAACACTATTGTAACTATGGTAACAATGCCGTACCAGTTTGAGTCCGAGTCCGATAATGAAAGTTTGGAAGAACAAGCTGATCAACCCGAACCACCTTCGCAAGAACGACTTGAGCAGGACGTTTCACAGTGGTAAGTTTTAATTTTGTAGCTTTCTTACAAGTACACTGTTGATTATTGTGAACCTAACAAAGCTTCAAGTAAAAGACATGTAGTGCATCTAAGTTAGTCATCTTTTGCTGGAATGGGTGTAGCTGAACTTTTTTCACCGGAGCTATGAACAGAGAACAGAGGCTTACTCCCAGCTGGACATTACCAGGGGTATTAGAGAGTTAGTGAGCAAGCTAGCCATGGACTACCGATAGTGGCCGTAACATTACAGCTTGTAATTATATAATTATATAAGACTTTTGAGATCGACCCTTTTGTTACACAGTTTTAGGTAAAAGCCGGTCCACGGCTGAATAGTAAACTCTTAACAAAACAATAACATTACATAGCAAGTTAGCCGAGCACTACCGTGGATTGCAGATGTAAAATGGCCGTTTGTAAAAAAATAAATCCATCTCCACACTTGATCACTATTCATGATAGTAAGAATGACAAACAATATGCATAATTCCACACATTTGTAGGTAAATGTGGGCCCGCAGTTGATTAGCAAATCTATTTCAACACAATAACATTAGCTAGCAGGTTAGCAGAGGCCTACAGCAATGCACTGGGTGTACACCATAGCTACAACACAAAACTCTGCATTTGAACTCTCTGTAGCAGATAAATCCATAAATAATCAAGCATACTTACAGGTTGTGATCCTGAAGCGCCAGATTGTCCCAACAAATTGGGAACTGCACCATATTTCAGGAGTAACCGTTTTGAAAATCATGCATTGGTTGTGGTTGTAGTGCTAAATAATTAAAATACATTTTAACCACTGATTCTTTAATTCGTCTGCCTTTGGAAGTCCAAACAAAGAGGTTTTGCTTTTGCAGTGAAGAAAACAGCGTCTTCTCGACATGGCAACAACACTAATCCAACTCGTCCTGGCAGGTGGGCCAAAGTAACCCTTAGGCGGGCATTATGCAAATGTCTTACATAGTGACGTAGATACTTTACGGAAGAAATGGCTGGACTACAATCACGCCATTTATTGTAGTTCTTGAGCAGTGTTGTCTGTGGGAGAGAATAACTCCCTTTTGCATGGACTTTGGGCTTTGTAACTTTGCAGACATTTTACATGCACAAACAGCTATATTACACACTAAAGGAAAGGTAAAAAGCAGAAATAGGTCCTCTTTAATGACTTTGTGTTGTTATTTGGAGTTTCAGGGGCACCGAGGCATAGCAGTACATCTACAGCGTGAAGGTAGGATCATGTGGATTTATGAATTAAGCACTTGTTTTAAAATCTCCCTCCTCTGCTTTCAGTTTTAATGACATCCCCTGAACACTTTAAAATACTCATGATAACATTTGGTAACTCTACAACCTTGTAAATCCACTTCGCTAGATAATAACACTTTGACATCATCATCATCAATATCTATTAGGGCTTTTTATTCATTCTATTTTATTCTATTTTATTAGTTTTTCATTATTTTGGTCACATTTTAGCTTTTTAAAAATGAACAAATCCATGTATTCAATACATGGTCTACATTCAATACATGAGTGTCTGTAGATGAGTGCATGTGAATGAGAGGCTTTATCTCATCTGTACTATGCATGAATAGAATTAAATGTTTTTCATCAACAACTGACTGTAGAGAACATAAAGGGTATTAAAAGAGTCATTATTCAATGACAAATGGGTTGCGTGGATCTCGTCTGGACACACATTACACTAAACAACTTTTACACTCAACATGCAGTGAAACAATTTTGCTGCTAAATAATCCACCACTATGCTACACAATTACTAGTCAGTGAAATATGAACATTTACCAGCCAGTTCACAAATATATAAATTTTAGCCTCATAGCGTGAAATTTGGTTGCAAATGCGAGTGATTTTCTCACATTGTGGTGGAGGGCTGCGGATTTATTAATCGATAACAAGAATGTTCAAATGTAGATTGCAATGCATCAGAAAATCTGTATTTTTACCCACCCCTAATATCTATTGTACATAGCAACCATAAGACTGGAAGTCCAAAGACAAAAAGTTTTATAATGTCTGTGCGCTAGTTTTTGTTGCGCATAAGGTGAATTTTCCAGTGCTTGACGAGGTTCAAGCCAGGGGTATCCTTACCACTGTGACAGATTCAGCATATGTTGGAGTTGATGGCTGCTGCGGCTGCCTTCAACTCGAGAGTGCCTCATCACATGTGGCAATGCAATCGCTTCCGTCTTCTAGTGACGTGCCTTCTGCAAACTTGAGGCATGATCTGGCATCCCCAGCCGGATCTGTGGAGACTTCGTGTCTGGCCCCACTCTCTTTGAAGACTGTGCTGCTACTCGCATTGGCTTCAGTCAGTCTTGTTTGGGACCTTCAGGACTTGTTGGTCAAAGACTTTTGCTGAATGTTCGGACATGGTTTGTCTAAGGCCATCTTCAAGCCCAGGAAGGGTTATGTCTCCAAAGTGTTGGCCACATTTCCTTCAAGGCTCAGGTTGTCACTTGGCAGGCATTCTCCCCTCTTCCGTTTGAATCAGACAAGGCTAACCGCACATGATCCGTAAGGGCATTGTGCATGTATATTGACTTAACGTGTCAATTTCAGACTGTCAGATCAGCTCTTTGTCTGCTTTGGAGGCCGTGCAAAAGGTTTTGCCATCTCCAAGCAAAGACTTTTTTACTGGATTGTTGATGCCATTATGGCCCATTCCACCAGGAGCATGACTTCCTCCTGGGCTTGGGCAAAGGGAGTGACTTTAGAAGACATCTGTTTGGCAGCAGACTGGGCTTTCCCTAACACACTTGCCAGTTTTTATCATTTAGATGTTTCCTCCCACTCTTCCCAGATTTTGGCTGCGAAGGAGGGCTGATGCATCAATGTTTCACTACCTATTGGCTAGTGTTATTGTTGAAATATGAACAGGTCTTTGACCCATTGAGAATGTGAAGGAGAGCTTATGTGCAATGTACCCTGAATGGCTAGTGGCATTGTTGTAATGTTTTTATCACAAAAACAGTTTTACGTTCTTCCTCTTCCTTTCTATTTGTCAATACGAAGAGGAGGTTATTTCAATGCTTTTTCACTGCCCCGTTGGCTAGCAGGCATTGTTCTAATGCATGTGAATAAGTAGCACAATGTTATGGTATACAATTCCCATAGCGTCAGCTACTGACGCAGTGTTGAAGTGACCTTCTTGAAATGGAACATCTCGGTTCCAACTGTAACCTTGGTTCCCTGAAAGGAGGGAATAAGATGCTGTGTAGCTTTCCACACTGATTTCTTGCTGTTGTGGAACTGAGAGATGGCTCCTCCATTCAGTCTAAAAATCCTAACGAAATGGTACTGTTCTCTGATTTATATGCTCATGATGACGCGCGCATAAGGGGCAGAGCACCAGGCGTCATCCATGTGGGCTTCAGAGATTGTCACTCCTGCGAGGAGTTCCCACAGCATCAGCTACTGGCAGAGGGTCTCGTTCCCTCCTTTCAGGGAACCAAGGTTACAGGCATAACTGAGACATTATAGTAACATGATTTTAAAAGACAAGATTGGCTAAGTGTCATGACAACAAAAAAGTGGCTCTAATACAGCATTCCATTTAAACAGAACCACAACCTACCTCAAAATTTAACATTATTCTTTTCTCTTTATGAAATGCAAATCAAGTTTTTTTGTGTGTGTGATCGCATAACTGGATGTCTAAAACCTTTGTACATTTCACATGCTGCCATTACCTGTGGATAATGTGTTTGTTGCGCAGGTAGTGCAGAGCCAGTGCGATTTCACACACGTAGTGCTTCACTGTGCTCTCAGTAAAGTGCACGTTCTGTTGTAGGTGGTATCGTAGGTCTCCTCCTAACAGCAGGTCAACCACCATAAACATATCCTCCTCGTCTTGAAATGAGTACCTGCATTAGTCAAAGAACATGGACAGAAGACAACATGATTTCATTAATCCAAGAAACATTCATATTTTATCATGAGTATTGCTATCAACAAAATACAGCATTTAACAATTTTTTCGAATTATTTATTTGTAACTCTGCAAGTTCTGCACCACTTTTTCGTGTAAGTGCTTTAGGTTTTAAGAAAGTTGTTCCTTATTGTTAAGTTATACTCGTTTAGCGTAAACTACTGTATTTTCTCAGTTTATGTTAGTAAGTCATAGGTCAAAGAACACTCGGGTCACTGGACAATTCTAACATGGCAGATGCAGTATGTCCAGGACCAGGAATGTATTTAAACTACACACCTACATACCTAAAGAACATACTTTAAACTGTAAATGGTTGGGAAGTATAGTACGTTCTTTATCCACTTCAGTACACACTATGAAAGTACAGGATGCAGCTATGGTCCAGAGGTAAATTTTTTGTTCCAAACATCCAAACCAAACATCAGAAATGTGAGCTATTTGACTTTGTGGTGTGATTGTTGGTGTCAAACGGGGTGGTTTGAGTATCTCAGAAAATGCTGATCTCCTGGGATTTTAATGCACAACAGTCTCTAGAGTTTACAGAGATGGTGCATAAACAGAAAAACATCCAGTGAGCAGCAAATCCTTGGGGAAAAGAGGAAAAACAAGAACCGTACCAAACAAGAAGGGATGTCAAGTACTTGACTGGAAGTACTGGTACTTTGGCATCAAGTCAATACTATAACGAAAAAGATGTGTGCAATGTGTGTCCCAATACTGTGTTCAGGCAATTAATCTACAGTAACTGTGATGCTATCATGCCAACATCAAGCAGTCTCTAAAGAATGTTTCCAGCACCTTGTAGAATCCATGACAAGTACCTATTGAAGATTTTCAACACAAATTTCTTTCTGTTTCTCACACAAAGCTATTGTATTACTTCAGAAATCTTGAAATATATAGTCATATGTGGTAATTTTATGGTGCTTTTAAAGTGATTTTTATGGTTCTTTTTTGTCCTTTTTGGAGCCCAATAAATTGGCCATTGAGTATATTTTCACAATATAGAACTAACAAGTGCATGGCTAATAGTTACTGGAATAATAAAAAATAAAAAAATAGCATACTAAAGCTAGCTAAAGTACAAATTCTCAGTCTCTGGGAAGTATTGGGAATTTTCAGGGAAAGATGCAGTATATCCCGCTGGCAGATTTGAGCATCTCATCAATCAATCAATAACTGACAAACTCAGGAGGTCTATATCAGCAAACACTCATTTTCCTCTCATTTGAAAAGCCATTCCACAAACCAGGATTGATTTTACAGACTGTACTCACTGCCTGTTCAAATACCCATACATTTCTACATGAAAAATTACTGTTGTTGAGAGCACTCTCAGAGTTATTACATAAAGACAGAGGAGGTTTTCTCATATAAATGTTTTTAAAAAGCATTTCCAAAAGAATTGTTAGCCAACTATAGTAACACGTTCCATCGTTGCCAACATAGTTTCAACAGTTTGGTGTTTCCTGAAACCATAGTTCCAACGAACATTCATAAACAGCATTGCAAAGTCGTGTGGTTGGAACTACAGCTCTACACCTGTGGTTAGAAATATAGTTTCTTGTTAGTTTGCTATTTTGACGTCATTTGACTATCCTGAGGCTTCAATATCTTTCATTTCGGCGAGACTTAAGACCCCGTTTGCATGCACTTTCAAAACTGCTTTTTCCAGGGTTTTTGCAGAAAGCAGCATTCTGAAACATCATGTAGCCTAAATGCGACCATTTTCTGTATGCCGTTTAAGGGATTAAGAGAAAGTTATTTAAATCACCTAAGTTTCTGTCAGAGAACGTGGCTTGTATGGCCATGTAAATGCATAATTGGTTTTTATAGGTTTTTAAAGAGTGTGCATGTTCGTATGTGCTTAAATGAGCCGGGACAACAAGCCCAGAGTATGATGTAAGAGGGAAACCCCACTATTGCAGCACAATGCAGCATTAAGGAAAGAAAGTTAAGGAAACAAACACAGCAGCAACTGTGGAACATCTGGAAATAAAGTGAAGCAACAGAGAACAGACCTTTTTCACACTCCGGGTTTTGGAAACGCGGAAGTTAACAACTGCAGGGTAAACTTCGACAGCGGTGAATGGGAGTGAATGGGAGATCACAGCATATATTATTTTCACTTACCCATTTGTTCCAAGAGCAAAAGAAAAAATCCACTATTACATTTGAATGACTTTCCAGAAGAGGAACAAAATAGAGAGTGGTGGATTAAGACAGACAGATGGGAGAAGATGACACATTTACTGTCACTCTCTCAGCAGCTGTAATAGAAACCCCCTCACAGCTGTGGTAATTCGTTTTTTAAAACTAATTCCAGGGTAATAATAACAATAAGCATAATGTTATAAATTTACACTCAATATTTAAAAAATGTATAATATATTTTTTTTCTTTTAGATTTATGCTGATAAATAAGGCAGAAACGTGTCTTCACAGTCTGTGAAAAAGGTCTATTAAAAATAGCTAAGTCATCCTCAGACGCAATGTTCGAGAAATTATGTTGCTGTGGAAAGACATTGAATATAACCCATGAATCATATAGACTCCTTTTATGGTGCTTTTTTGGTGCTTGACAGCTGTGGTCATGATAAAGATGTAAAGATGAGGTCAGATTCTTTAAATTCTTCCACGTTCCACAGAACAAAATACACTATTCAAGTTTAGAGCAACATAAGGGCAAGTAAATAATGACAAAATTGTAATTTTTAGGTGATCTATTCCTTTGCTGAACCTAAAATACTACAAAGAACCATTAAAGAACCACTATTTTTTAAAAGAGTGTGAACATCAGAGATACCCACACTATAATGGAGCCACTCAACATATCTTGCCTATTATTTAGATTACATGAGTAAGTGCACTGTGCTGTTTCAAGCCAGTATTAGCTCATATTCATGAGGGTAGGCAGACAGGCAGGTTGCTGAAACTGCTGATAGGAAGTGATGTAAGAGTTTGAGATGTTTAATGTAGGAGAATAGTGTCTCTTTATGCATCTGTCAGAGCGGCCATCGGCATACAGTATTTTGCTGGGGGGACTGTCTATTCCAGAGAACACAAACATAGTTCCCTTACGATTCAGTTCACGTGACATTGCATCACTAAGCTGACGCTATGAGGAGTGTCCTTCTATACAACCTAGTTGAATCTTCTACAATAACGCCAGGATTGGCTATGGTGTTTAATCCACGCCATTTTAGGTGCGAAGCTGTGCAGTACAAAATTCCTCCGAATTTTCTTCCTTCAAGACAGCGATTCATCTCTCGTCTAGAAGCCCTCTGCTACTTTGCTGTCGACATACACAAGTCAGCGGGCGGGATCTTCATGGCAACTAGAAGACTCTTCGCTCCCCTGCAGTGTTCCAGTGGACATTTACTTCGCCTCGCCGCTTAATGTTTCGCTGGCGAATGGGCAGTTTCAGCATCCTGATTCCCTGCAGCAGATCTGCGGAACGCGGCCGCATGATGACATCTGGACTGCAGGAACCATTCATTAAGGTGAGATTTTTCAGGCGAGACATCCCTCGTTCTGAGGGACGATACAGTGTCCCGCTCTCTCGCACCCGCCTCTTCTGTGACTCCCGAGGGATTACACGAGGAGTCATGGCAGGGCCGCGAGTTCGAGCAGGATAAATTTTAGGTGGACCTCATGCCGGCACACGCCCCATGAGCCCCACAATCTCCATGTACTGTGTCTATGCCAATACAGTATGTGCACGACCTCGTCACATTCGGCAGTTCTGACGCTGGGGATGATGATGTTAGGTCTCCCGCTGCATCAGGCGAGTGGTCAATGAAGACCGTTGCCACCCCTTCCCCCAGTGAGTGCGAGGAGCGTGCACGCACCACTAACAATGAGATGTTTTGCATCCTTTCAAGGGCGGTCGAAGAGCTCGGTCTCGATTGGTTTCCTCCAGAAGAACCTGAAAAATCTCGCCTTAATGAATGGTTCCTGCAGTCCAGATGTCTTCAAGCGGCCACGTTCTGCAGATCTGCCCCGTTCTTCCCGGAAGTTCATAACGAACTGACAAAATCCTGGTGCACCCTATTCAGCTCGATCACACAGCGATTCCACTCTCCTCATTAAAGTGGACCATGGGGAAGACAAAGTTTATGCCCAACTACCCCCTGTGGAAAAGGCGGTAGCAGCACATCTCTGCCCAGCAAGTAGCAGGGTGTGGAAATCATGCCCCATTCATCCTTCCAAACCATGTCGACTGACATCCGCACTGGTTGGAAAAGCATACTCAGTGGTGGGCCAAGCTGGTTCAGCACTCCATGCAATGGTGGTGCTCCAAGTTTTCCAAGCTAAGCTCCTCAAGCAAATGGACGAACAGGGCTATGATCCAGAGACGTTCAAATACGTGCGAGCCACGAAAGTCACTATACAGGCCATTGGCAAGTCAATGGGCAACCTGGTGGTTTTGGATCGTCACACCTGGCTGACCCTCAGGGAAATGCGTGATGTGGAAAAAGCCACTCTATTTGATGCTCCGGTGTCTCCAGCCAGCTTTTTCAGCGGCTCTGTGGATAGATTTGCTGAGCGCTACATCACGACTCAGCAACACTAACAGGATATGAGACATTTTATGCCAAAACGGAGCAGTACTTCTTCACATCCGGCTCGCTCCCAGCTAAAAACCTCACACCTGCTGCCTCAGCGCCGCCAAAATTCACAGCCGGTAAAGCCACGCAAGCCGTGGCCCAAATGAAGGCAGCCGCCCCAGCACAAGCCCTGCGCCGAGGGGAAAAAACCCCCACACACAGCACAGCACTATGAAGTGGAATGCAGAGCTCACCATTCCTTCCAGACCCATCCCGAAGAAGCTCGATTGGAGACACACAATGCTGTTTCCCTCTTCCCCAATACTGTTTGATGGGAAATAAAGATTGTTGTGCAAAATGGTGTTAAAAATGTCGTTTTTGTGTCTCACATTCAGTCAATGCAATTACGAATACAAAAGAGTACAGCTTTCGTTGCACATGCACGAGACGCTCACACTTTTTCAATAAAGAGCTCTTTTCCACTTCAAAGCCCACACATTATGAACAAACGCTACCCAATGGTGAGCGGCGCGTTACATACAATGAATAATGACTTATGGGCATTTCTGACTGGGTGCTAAAACGATCGAACATGGTTATTCGATCCAATTTGCACGTGGCCACCCCGTGTTCTGTCTTCTACGGTGTTACGAGCCGAAATACACAATCTTCTCGCAAAGAACACGATAGAGGTTGTTCCAAATTTCCAAAACAAAGGGTTTTACAGCTGCTGTTTTCTTGTACCAAAGAAAGACAGCAGGTTTCGGGCAATTTTAGATCTGAGACATTTGAATCGCACACTTGCGATGTGCCCGTTCAAAAGGATTACTCTGAAACTGATGTTATCACATGTCCACCCACACAATTGGTTTGCGTCGATAGATCTGAAAGACGCATACGTTCATGTTCAGATTGTTCAACACAGGATATTTTTGAGATTCGCGTTTGAGGGAACTGCGTATCAATTCAAAGTCCTGCCGTTTGGATTGGCCCTGGCTCCTTGCATGTTCACAAAGTGCATCGATGCGGTACTCGCCCCTCTGAAACTGAGCGGTGTGTGCATTTTGAACTACCATGACGATTGGCTATTATTAGCCCAATCAGAGGCTCTATGATGCCAGCTCCGGCATCTACTGCTCCAACATCTGAACACCTTGGGCTTCAATGTCATCTGGGTGAAGAGCACGCTTTCCCCCAGCCAACAAATCTACTTTTTGGAAGTCCATCTCGACTCTCACGAGAGAGCACGTTCAGGCCATTCTTCAATGTTTGTCTCAGTTGAAACTGGGGAGGACACTTCCACTGAAGCTGTTTCAAAAAGCATTAGGACTTATGGCAGCGTCATTCCATTAGGTCTCTGACACATGAGACCTCTTCAGTGCTGGCTCAAGCGCCGTGTGCCACAACATTCTTGGCGCCAAGGGCACATGCACATCACTATATCTGGCCACTGTCTAGCTGCTCTAGCACCTTGGACAGTTCCTGCATTCTACCAGCTAGGTGTCATGCTGGGGCAGATTTTCAGGTGGAAAGTGGTGTCCACGGATGCTTCCAACACAGGTTGGGGGGTGGAGTGCGAAGGACGCCCGACTTTCGGCACCTGGACAGGTGCGAAGAGGGTGTGGCACATCAACCACCTGGAGCTGTCAGCATTTATTCTAGCCTTGATGGCTTTTCAGTCCGAAACAGCGAATTATCATGCTCTGATTCGCTCGGACAACACGACCTGCAAATGATGAGACGGACGCGTCACCTCCTCCTGTCAAGCTGTGGAACCTGCATGTGTGGCCCATGAACAGAGTGTACTAAACGTGCCAGACCTGACTCGGGTTATGAACCCTGAGTTATGAACACCATTTTACAGGTTAGAACACCGTCTACGAGATGCCTTTATGCACGGAAATGGAATGTGTTCACTAATTGGTGCTTTTCACATGGCAAAGACCCAGTGAACTGCCCCATACCTGAAATTCTTACATTTCTTCAAGAGCGATTGGATGCAGGGCTCACTCCGTCAATGCTCAAAATGTATGTGGCGACTATAGCTGCGTATCATGCACCTGAAGCCAGCACCTCTGTAGGCAAATATGATTTAATCATAAAGTTCCTTAGGAGAGCGACGTGGCTAAATCCCCCTCGCCTGGCTACAGTTCACTTGGGACCTAACTTTGGTCC
This sequence comes from Myxocyprinus asiaticus, assembly GCF_019703515.2. Lineage (NCBI taxonomy): Eukaryota > Metazoa > Chordata > Actinopteri > Cypriniformes > Catostomidae > Myxocyprinus > Myxocyprinus asiaticus. The sequence goes on along the minus strand of NC_059383.1, from coordinate 6,185,538 downwards.
TGAAAGCACTCACGGGGCCCCCCTTTGAGCCTCTGGACTCATGTGTGTTGAATTGTCTTTGCTTTCTATTGAAACCTCATTACTGCTGACTCTGGCCTCAGTAAAATGGGTCAGTGATTTGCAAGCACTGTCAGTCGACAATTCATGTCTGCAGTTTGGTCCAGATCTTTAAAAAGCCACTGTCAAACCCAGAAAAGGCGATGTGCCTAAGCCTCTAACCACGCCCTTCAGAGCGCAGGTTGTTCACCTTCAAGCCTTTTTCCGTCCTCCATTTAATTTGGATGAGGAACAGTCCTTGCATTTGCTATGCCCTGTGCGAGTGCTACACACATACATTGAGCGTATTCACCAGTTCAGACTATCTGACTAGCTCTTTGTGTGCTATGGAGAATGCACAAAAGGAATGTCCATCTCTAAGCAAAGACTTACTGGATCGTTGACGCAGTCGCCCTGGCTTATGAGTCACAGGGGGCAAATTGCCCAGTTAGTGTTAAAGCACACTCAACTAGAGGAATGGCCTCTTTATGGGCATGGATGAATGGTGTGTCCTTACAAGACATATGTTTTACAGCAGGATGGTCTTCTCAAAACACATTTGCAAGGTTTCACAACCTAGATGTGACATCTCTCTCTTCACAATTCCTCTTTGTCTAGGGCGCTTGCTATTTTGTTGGCCAAACATACATTTATGCCTCTCTTTTTAAGTACAGGTTTCCTGTCATTTTACACAACTGCCTGCATTCAGACCATTGTATTTCCCAAACGTCACAAGCACTTTCATTATAAATAAAACTTCCTTCCCGACTGGGTTTGTGAAGGCGTTAACCTGTTTATGCTCACTGACCCCACCCATGGGCCTGACTTTACTTTGCTTAAATGAGTTCACATTTACTATATAGTGTGCTGTTCAAAATTGTTCATAATGTTGACAAATTATACATCTGTCTAATTTGTCAACATTATTCACTTTTTTTGACTAGACTATAGAGTAAATGTGAACTAACTAACACTAGAAGTGTTTTGGAGAAACTCGACTTTAGTCTCAGCCTTCGAATTATGTCAATTTTATCACGAAATCCAAATAATAAATATTGTTTTGATGCTCTATAATGCTTGTTATTACTAAATAAATCCTCTGTTTTTTTTTTTACCACTTATGTTTTTCTCTTCTCCCTGAGGTTTTGCCATAGTCGCTTTCGTTTGGCTAGCCTGTTCTGATCGTTGCTTAGTACTGTTTATAGAACGAGCAATTTTGCCACATCTTTAAAAAAAAACCTGCATCCTTAACTACTCTTGTGAGATGCACGCCTTAAAATACAGCCTATGTTAAACATACATTATATCTTGTCATATATCTCATAAACAATTAAATATTATTAAAATACTCAAACATAGCCCTATTTTATTGTGCTTTATTACAAAAATAACTGTAACATTCAATTATTTTCTTCTTGTAACCCTTAAAAGAGAGAGAGCTTGGCAACCCCCCGTGAAGCTCTGGCGACCCCTAGTGGGGGTCGCAACCCACAGGTTGGGAAGCATTGATCTAAATAAGCATGACCATATGCTGATTACATTCTGAAAAACACTGCACAGCTAATTGCAATGGGATAGAAACCATCTCAGAATTTCTACATAGAAAAGTACCCAGACAACTTGCTCTTTATGAACTCAGGAGACATACATTAATAGATTTCTTAGTTATGTCTAATTTAAGTATCTAGTTTGTTTCAGAGGCTTCTTCTAATATCCAATACAGTAATAAAGTATAGTAAATGTTATGAAGAGCTATGGCATTAATGTGGATAGCATAGCTCAGATAATCCGGTCCTGGAAGAATTTGATGAGAAATTGAGTTCATTTAAATCTCTGCAGACTTTGTTGTCTTGCCAAATCTGAGCAGAGTTTGAGACATTGTTGAGATCTCTTCTGAAATGCTAGAAACAAATGAGACACTAAAGAGATCTCATTTGGAATTTTTAAAGGTGCACTAAGTGATTTGTTTCCTCACTGAAAAAGTTTTACTACTAAAGAAATGAATTGTAATTTTGAAATATATGCATACAATTATAACCACTCCAGTAATATCAGTAACCTAAAAGAAGCTGTTTTATCCTACTTGGGGAGGGTCTCCTCATGGAGGCTGCCATATTAGAATCACATGACCAGCCGAATACTACTCACTTAATTTCAGTAATCGCCTTGTTATTTGACACTTTCACTCAAGGATTAAAGTAATCATGGCTGACTGTGAATAGTAAATTTCTACAAAGGCATCTAAACCTGAAAACCACTGATTTTGAATGATGCTGCATCCAAGCCACTAGGTGTCACTGTAAGTCCAAGAAGTTACTGAGTGAAATGTTAATTCATATGGGTCAAATATTTCAACTCAAAGCAATGCATTGCTGGTCAATAAAAAAAAAAAGAAAAAAAAAAGAATCTGTTGGCCTGGGTAGCTCAGCGAGTAAAGACACTGACTACCACCCATGGAGTTCGTGAGTTCGAACCCCAGGGCGTGCTGAGTGACTCCAGCCAGATCTCCTTAGCAACCAAATTGGCCCGGTAACACACTCAACAAGCCATGTGATAAGATGCGCGGGTTCACTGAGGTTCGTCCTCCGCCACCTGGATTGAGGAGAGTCACTACGACACCACGAGGACTTAGAGCATATTGGGCATTCCAAATAAAAAAAATTAAAAAAAAGAATCTGTTACTGTGCGATTGCTAAGGTGTAAACAGTGTTAGGGCATTTTCATCAAACAGTGTGTTATAATTAAAACCATTTGATGGTCATGATGCATTTTCTACTCGTCATCGCTAACAACATCAAAAAACCCTTCACCAACAAACATTTTCCTCAGACATTTTGATGACAAGATTAACACTGTCCTCAGCAATCCACATGATTTGAGATATCATACATGTTCCTAGCACAAACAGTGCAGGATGAATTGCATGTTGAAGCTTAGTACTGTACTTGTTCATGACTAACCCTAAGAATGCGGAATAACAGCAGTAATGACTGCCTTATCAAACACCACTTCTAATATTTGTTGCCAAAAAAGTATTCTAACCTAATCTGCAAATGAGAAAATTTTGCAAAAATATGGTAGGATGTTGCTAAACTGCTTTTTATTTTTCTATTAATTAAATAAAGTGGCTTTTGGACAACTGTCTACTTGGCAGTTAAAAACCTTTCAGCAGAGCACTACATAAATAAATATATAATTAAAATGATAAAAATTGTTTTTATGTTTTTTGTTTTTGTTTTTTTGTATGATATTAGGTTTTTTAATGCCCATTATCTAGGGCTAGATAAGCACTGGTTTTCTTCATTCGGACGTCAAGACCCTTATTAATATTGCATGACTGTCAAAAATGTGCTGATCATCATTTAGGTTTCAAATGCCTTACCAATTTTTTGAGACCAAACCGAGAGCAAAAATTAAGAATCAAACATCCTTTGTGTCTTGCATCATCAAGATATACCACAGCTTCAAAAAAACAAGTGAGCTGCTTTGCTTCTAAGGCAACATCCTGACTGAAATTAAATCTAACTCACAATTGATACCAAAACACTTTGAAGTTAGCTTGTTTCTAAGCTAACAGTGTGATACTAATAAGCAAACAAAACATAGCCTCACACACAAATATTGGGTTAAATAATCATTTTTACATTGGCAGCTGCCTTTTAAGGAAGCATCCTAACTACAGTAAAATGAATCCTAACTTGCAGTTAATACCAAAACAGGTGTTTGAGGTTAGCATGTTGCTAATATCAATAAACATATAAATAACACACACAAATAATGGGTAATTTTTACATTAGCAACTGCCTTCTAAGGAAGCATCGTAACTGAAAAGGAGCCTAACTCGCAATTAATACCAAAACAGTTTGACATTAGCATTTTGATAAGCATTTGGCGTCTGCCAAATGAATAAATAAGCTAACAGCTTAATACTAATAAGCATAAAATATAGCATACAAATATTGAGTAAACATAAAAAAATAAAATGTACATTAGAAACTGCTTTCTAAGGAAGCATCATAACTGAAAGGGAGCCTAACTTGCAATTGACACCAAACATTTTGACATTAGCATGTTGCTAAGCTAACAGTGTGATACTAATAAGCATAGAATACATAACACACACAAACATTGGGTAAAATATTAATTGTTTTACACAGGCAGTTGCCTTCTAAGGCACCTTCCTAATTGAAATAGAGCCTAACTCACAATTAATACCAAAACAGTTTGACATTAACATGTGGCTAAGCTAACAATGTAACACTAAAAAGCATAAAATACATAACACACAAATATTGGGTAAAATAATTTTTTTTTTTAAATAACACTGAACTATTTTATAAATAATTTTAAATTTTGAATTAAATATACTGTACGTTTTCTTAAAATAATATTTCTCCCGTTGTGTCCAACATCTTGAAAGGATATTCGCTAGAGGAGTGCGATTATGATGTCTTAAAATACTGCCTCAGTAGGCAGCTCCATATGTCTAAAATGGTTGTATTACAATTCTAAAACCTATGTTGCCTATGTTTTCATGTTGTTTGAAATGTAGCTTGTAGTATGTTTTTCATGTAATTTGTAATTTGTGTGTTTTCAGAATGACATCTTGTTAGCCTTTCATTTTTCCTTGCTGTCTAATTACACTTTAGGGATGTTTTATATTTCAAGGCTTTGTGGAAATCCTGCATTAGTGCAAAAGAACACATCTAATAAAATACTGATGCTTAGAAAAAAGTATGGCATGAAAATGTGCTTTAAATGCCACCATGATGTGTGTCACATTGATTTTACACTTTGACAAGCTTTATTTGCCATTACCCAATGCCTGTCTGGTTGCCGCTGTCAAAGAGGGACCAAATTACACAATCGTGCTGAGAAAGCGCAAGGTGTGAGACTACGAAGTCAAGTTATACTTCCTATACATGCACACTGTAAAATACTGATTCACCTTGACTGCATTTGTGGGCCTATATCATTGAGATGAGTTTGTATTCTAGTAGCTGGATACTCGGTAAAAGGTCCATTGAGACAAAAATAAAATTATGTAATTACTTCTACAATTGGTTGTCAACACCAGTTAAGAACTCATTATGGCATAGTACAATATAATTTGTAATTATAAAACCTATATGTGCATGAAAGAGATTTCGGATTTGCTGTTTATGTACCTCAGAGATGTTCTGACATAAATTACCTATTTTCATGTAATTTAAAACAGGAAACTGTAGTCACATCTTAAAATGCTCTTCATTTCAACTTGAGGGTTGGTGACTTAAAGGGCCACGTCTGGGGCAGCTGCTTGGCAGAGGGCAAGAAGGCAAGGTAAATTTAATCTAGATTAGTGGCTGTGGATTACATCTTCCGATATCGCGTGCTGCAATGGGAATTGGTGAGTGAAATTTGCATGCCACTCCCCCGGGCATACAGGTATAAAAGGAGCTGGTATGCAACCACTCTTTCAGATTTTCTCTTCGGAGCCGAGCGGTTGCATTCAGTGCATTGAATTCAATTCAAACTCAGTTCTCTTTACCGTTCACCTAAATCTGCTGGATTTATGGTGCATTTCAGCAGCTTCTCCCCCTCTGCACCTGTGGAGTGCAGAGAAAGCCCCTGGACACTTCGGCAGAGCAAAAGAGTATATTCTAAAAGAGTATATTTTCTTTCTAAAAGAGCGGCGCACACGGAAACGTCTTTTTAAAGATGCCTTAAAAACCTACTTCCACATCTCGGTTTTACCACAACACAGACCATTCCTGCGGTTTGCTTTCGAGGGCCTAGCGTACCAGTACAAGGTCCTCCCCTTCGGCCTGTCCTTGTCCCCTCGCGTCTTCACGAATGTCGCAGAGGCAGCCCTTGACCCGCAAAGGGAAGTGGGCGTCCGCATTCTCAACTACCTCGATGACTGGATGATCCTAGCTCACTCTCAAGAGTTACTGTGCGCACACAGGGACCTGGTGCTCAGGCACCTCAGCCATCTAGGGCTTCGGGTCAACTGGGAAAAGAGCAAGCTCTCCCCAGTACAGAGCATCTCTTTTCTCAACTTGGAGTTGGACTCAGTCTCGATGATGGCATACCTCACGAATGAGCGCACACAGTCAGTGCTGAACTGTCTGAAGACATTCAGACAGAAGACAGCAGTTCCACTGAAACTTTTTCAGAGACTCCTGGGGCATATGGCATCCTCTGTGGTTGCCACACCGCTCGAGTTGATGCATATAAGACAGCTTCAGCACTGGCTTCAGACTCAATTCCCGAGATGGGCATGGCGCCGCAGGACACATCGCGTGGTTGTCACGCCGATCTGTTGCCGCCTCTTCAGCCCTTGGAACGACCTAGCATTCCTATGGGCAGGGGTTCTCCTAGAGCAGGTCTCCAGGCACATCGGGGTTATGACAGACGCTTCCAAGACGGGCTGGGGTGCCGTATGCAACAGGCACCTGGACTGGCCCGCGGCTGCGTTGGCACATCAACTGCCTCGAGTTGTTGGCAGTACTGCTCGCCCTGCGGAGGCTCCGGCCATTGATCCAGGCCAAGCACGTGTTGGTCCGGATGGACAACACAGCGACGGTAGCGTACATCAACCGTCAAGGCGGTCTACGCTCCCATCGCATGTCACAACTCACCCGCCGTCTCCTCCTCTGGAGTCAGCAGCGCCCCAAATCACTACGAGCCACTCACGTCCTGGGTGACCTCAACACCGCAGCGGACGCACTGTCATGACAGGTTATGCTCAGGGGAGAGTGGAGACTCCATCCCCAGGTGGTCCATCTGATTTGGGGTTAATTCGGTCGAGCACAGGTAGACCTGTTTGCTTCCCGGGAATCCTCCTACTGCCCGCTTTGGTACGCCCTGACCGAGGCACCTCTCGGTATAGACGCGCTGTCACACAGTTGGCCCCATGGACTACGCAAATACGCATTTCCCCCAGTGAGCCTACTTGCACAGACCCTGTGCAATGTCAGGGAGGATGAGGAGCATGTCGTCCTAGTAGCACCCTACTGGCCCACCCAGACATGGTTCTCACTCCTTGCGAAAGCCCCCTCCCCCCGGCAAATTCCCCTGAGGATGTACCTTCTTTCTCAGGGATGGGGCACCATCTGGCACTCACGACCAGACCTCTGGAATCTCCACGTCTGGCCCTTGGACAGGACGTGGAAGACCTAAGTGGCCTACCACCCGCGGAGATAGACACGATCTCTCAGGCTAGGGCTTCCTCTACGAGGCACCTGTATGCTTTGAAGTGGCGTCTGTTCGCTAAGTGGTGTTCTTAGAAGACCCCCAGAGATATGCAGTTGGATTGGTGCTTTCCTTCCTGCAGGAGAGGCTGGAGAAGCACCTGTCCCCCTCCACCTTGAAGGTGTATGTAGCCGCTATAGCAGCACACCACGACACAGTGGACGGTAAGTCCTTAGGGAAGCATGACCTGCTCATCAGGTTCCTGAGAGGCGCTAGGAGGTTGAATCCCTCCAGACCGCGTCTCATCCCCTCATGGGACCTCTCTGTAATCCTTCAGGGTCTACGGGGAGCCCCCTTCGAGCCCCTGGAGTCAGCTGAGCTTAAGGCACTCTCTTTGAAGACTGCCCTCCTGACTGCACTCACTTCCATCAAGAGGGTAGGGGACCTGCAGGCGTTTTCTCTCAGCGAAACGTGCCTGGAGTTCGGTCCGGGCTACTCTCACATGATCCTGAGACCCTGACCGGGCTATGTGCCCAAGGTTCCCACGACCCCGTTTAGGGATCAGATGGTGAACCTGCAAGTGCTGCCCCAGGAGGAGGCAGACCCAGCTTTGGTGTTGCTGTGTCCGGTGCGTGCTTTACGCATCTATTTGGATCGCACGCAGAGCTGTAGAAGCTCCGAGCAGCTCTTTGTCTGCTTTGGTGGACAGCGGAAAGGAAGCGCTGTCTCCAAAACAGAGGATCGCTGACTAGGTCATTGACACCATCGTGATGGCATATCACGCTCAGGACGCTCAGGAGTGTAGCGGCCTCCTGGGCCCTGACCAGTGGCGCCTCTTTGGCAGACATCTGCAGAGCAGCAGGCTGGGCGACACCCAACACTTTTGCAAGGTTCTATAATCTCCAGCTTGAGCCGGTTTCGTCCCGTGTGTTGTCAGGTCCGAACAGGTAAGTTCCGGGAAAGCTGGCCAGGTGTACCACTTGCGTATAGTGCCTTTCCCCTCCCATGAGGTGAAGACGTGTGCCTTTGACTCCCAGTCGTGTTCACAAGTTGTGATCCTTGGATGACTTTCCACCTTAGTCCTGTGGCAGACGAGTTTGCGGAGAAACTTGCTGCCGGCCCAGTACATGTGCTAACTAAGCCCTGTACTGGTGTAGTTTAACAAATTCCACTCTTTTTGCAGAGAAAAAAAGAGGAAAAGAGGCCACGGCTGGGCTAGCCTGTCCCTATTTGTTGGGCAGTCGACTTGCTCCCAAAGGACCGATCGATGCTCATAAGAGCGTTGGGGGAGGTTACGTGACGGCCTGGTGCACTGGCTACGAGGCACACAGCGGTCTGCTTGTCTCGCACCACCAGTCCACATAACACAGTTCAGCTAGTTGTGCCATTTTGTATAGGGACCCGTAGTGTCACTACATCGACACAACGTCGAGTGAGTGACAGACAGGGAACGTCCTGGTTACTTTCGTAACCTCCGTTTCCTGATGGAGGGAATGAGATGTTGTGTCCCTCTTGCCACAATGCTGAACTACCCACTGAAATGGCCGGGACCTTGTCTCGGCTCCTCAGCACAAAACCTGAATGAGTGGTTGCATACCACTCACGATTGAACTGAACGAGTGCACATGTCAATGAGGAAACACAAAACCAAGTGCATTCACACAACAAATGACAAGACACAAGAACACTGGCAATGAAAACCAAACAAAGCCATGTGTTCACACAACATGACAAAAAACATGAGTGTCAGAATTCAGGGTGACGACCACTTCACAGAGGTCAGGCATGTAGGCGGCCTCTGGAAAAGGGTCAGACAGGGTGGTGGTGACCGCTGGACATAGGTCAGGCAGGCTCGGGATAGCAACCGCAGGTGAAGGGTCAGATTTGTCGACAGCAGACGCTGATGAAGGGTCAGATTTGGCGGCAGTCAGTGGGAACTGGACAGACCCGTTAATGGCCACAGGGAACTGGACAGGCTCGTCAACAGCCATGGAGAACAGGACAGGCTCGATGACCACCACGGGGAACTGGACAGGCTCGATGACCACCACAGGGAACTGGACAGGCTCGTCGACACCAGCGGGCCCCTCCGCCTCCTGTTGGTCACCAGCGGGCCCCTCCGCCTCCTGGCGGTCACCAACGAGCCTGGCTGCCTCATGCCGGTCAGCAGCAGGCTCAACAATGGGGGCTGCAGCTGAATCGATCCTCCTCCTCGTGCATATCTCTCATGCCTCTGGAACCTCACTAATGCTTCAGTTGTTTTAATCTGCACCTGGTCAGCGAGACGATCTTCTCTTCTCCCTGTGTGCTACAGCAGAAGAAACCCTTGCAAGCACTTCCGTGTTTTCACAGTGGTGTGTTTCTGCCTGTTTAGAGCCCATTCACTGAAGATAGAAATGTTTCACTAGTGTTTTTCACCTGCAAGCGATATCCCTCTGGCTGACGGGCTTGAGCGCTGTTCCCTAACAGTGCCCATTGAGACTGATTACATTCACTGTGGACGTATATGAAACTCATGACGCTTGCCTCTAGTGGCTCGCTTTCGCTCTGAAAGCTGAAGCCGGTCCACTCTCTTCATGCTAATGCTCCTCTTCGGCTTCCGAGGGATCGTATGAGTGAGACACAGGAGGAGAGGATATTGAGCATGAAGATTTTAGGAGGGTTTGTGCAGGCTCAAGCTTTTTTCTCCATATTAAGCATTTGGCCATTCAGTACGAACACTGTGTATAGTGGGCCGAAGCCTTGCTGAAACTGCACCCACTGAGATTGATTGTGATCATGGCAAACACGTGAAACTCAACACACTTCGTTCTCTGCAAATTCTTTTGTTTTGAAAGCCGAACACACTTCCCTATCCTCCCACTATTGCTCCTTTATCATTGCGGATACATGAAACTCAACCATGTCGACTTAAAAAAAAAAAGATGGACGAGTGACTAACGCATTCAGTAATTCTCCCATGCTTGACAAGGTATAAGCTGGGGAAAACCCTGCTAAAAAAGTGAAAGGTGTTCACCTTGTCGTCGTGCCTTCAAGCTTCGTCGCTGGTTCTGTCCTTTCTGGAATTGCATGTTTTGACGCAACGAAGTGGCTGTTGACTTCAAGTGGCAACTTTTTTCTCATTGGTATTCCTCCTGGGGTAAAGACCCAAAGCATTGCCCTGTGTAGTCGATACTGTGACTGGGTCTGTCTAAGGCCATTCTTAAGCTGAGGGAAGGCTATGTGCTAAGTGCTGGCAATCCCCTTTAGGGTTCAGGTTGTTACCCTAAAAACATTCTCTCCCCCTCCCTTGAGTTTACACATGCTCTACCCAGTAAGGGCTTTGAGCAAATATATTGACTGAACGAGTCAATTCATGTTGATTGAACAAATGTTCATCTGCTTTGGAGGCCGCTACAAGGTTTTGCCATCTCCAAGCAGAGTAGGTCATCTAAGCCATTGCCTTCGCTTTTGAGAGCACAGGCATACAATGTCCTATGGGTGTGGAGTTCATTCTACCAGGAGCGTGGCCTCCTCTTGGGCATGGGTAAAGGGTGTGTCTTTACAAGACATTTGTACGGCTACAGGTTTGGCTTCCTCTAACACCTTTACCAGGTTGTATAACCTGCAAGTACCTTCCCTCTCTTCTCAGATTTGATGTTTGATGGTTCTCAGAGAATAATGGTTAGTTAATGATCACTACAGTTGGTTAGTGTGATTGTCTGGTCTCAGGTGGGAATATATACTGTAGCTCTCTATCTCCAGGGTATGATGAGAGTTTGTAATGTTCACTACCCTGGGTGCAAGTGACATTATTTATAGCCCATTGCATGTGGTCTCCCCTGCTCCCCTTTTATCCTCTATAGTGCTCAGATATGTTGTGACATTGGTCTACTCACCAGTTGGTTAGTGCCTTGTCTTGACAGTGAATCGCTGTGACCGGGTTCCCTAGTCACTCCCTTGGTTGTGCAAATGTCTCTTTCACTACCCTGTTGGCTAGTGGACATTGCTGGTCAGTAGCACGATGTTATTTCATACGATCCCCTAGTGCCAGCTTTTCTGATGCAGTGTGGAGTTTGCCATGCTGGGGGACCAACCTACAAAATACAACTTAAGCTGGTGACCAGCAATGCTGGATTTTTTAGCAGGGATAGATTACTTTAATACTGCTTTTATGTCCTTTTTAGAGCTTGAAAGTTTTGGACCCCATTGACTTACACTTTTGGACAAACACACCTCATACAGTCTTCAAAAAATCTTTGTGTTCCACAGAAGAAAGAAAGTCATATGAGTTTGAGACAGCATGATTAAATAGTGAGAGAATTATTAATTTTAGATGAACTATTCTATTAAAATTCGAGCTGCCATCATGTCTTGGAGAATGAATTTGAGAAAGCAATTCAATAGACAAGCGATCTAGAGAGCACGAGTACAGTAGGTTGTATGTGGTCTCTGTCAGCTGACCTTGAGTGCATCTTTCACTTCAGTAGAATCTCAGCCGCAGCACTGCAGGGGAACATGCACAACACGCACATTCTTTTCAAACCGCTGCCAAGTACATTAACATTCCCCAGGCTTTCCCAAATTTACTGTCCCATACAGCAAGACCATTTTTCTGAGAGAGCCCTTTGCTCTTCTCCACTGTTGGACATTTTTTTATTATTATTAAATCTGTAAATAAAAACAATTGTATTGAATTAGACATTTGCATTTGAGATTGTTTGTGCTCCAAGTCAACAAGCTTCAATGAAGTCTGATAAACAAAATCAGAAGTGTGCCATAATATTTTGGGGTGTTCTTTGAAATGTGCGCTCTCTCTCTCTCTCTCTCTCTCTCTCTCTCTCTCTCTCTCTCTCTCTCTCTCTCTATATATATATATATATATATATATATATATATATATATATATATATATATATATATATATATATATATATACTAATGAAATAGACACACCGAGCATGTTATTAGATAAGACACCTTAATTAAATTTAAATTTGGGATTTCATTGGCTGTTTCTCAACACATAGGGCTCTATTTTCTATTATCCAATTTCTGTGAGAGCCCTAATTCAAAGCATAATTTTTCATGTCAGCGCAAACCAGAAGTGGGCGTGCGTGGGAGTGTTTGCGCTATCTATGAGTGTATGTGTGTAAACTGTGGGTATAATGTATGTTAATGCAGGGGTTTTCAAACTTTTTTATGTCATGGACCCCCAAATGTGACGATGCCCTTGCAAGGGACTCCCTTACTACAATCTAAAAGCAGCTATGTATTTTAATGTACTGTATAAAAACTAATTTTTATAATATAAAAGGCATGTTTAAGCCATATTTTAATGTAAATACGTCACTAATGCTGTTCCAAAAACATTTTTAATTTTTTTTGGCATTGTACTAAAGCCAAACATTTTACAATTCTTTGTAGCTTCTTTTGTTTTCAGTATTTTCTGTGAATCTGGAAAATATGAACTCAACAGGGTACTATTACAACACAACAGTAAAACACTGGTAGGTGTTTAAACCAAAAGGAAACTTGTATGCCTTTATGGAAACATATACTTGGATCAAACCAAACAAAATGAATACAAGGTTCACTGTACACAGTTGTGTCACAGTTTGTCAATGCATAGTTTTGTTTTAGTATGCCAGGGGCTTGTCACTTTCCACCTCCAGCTGTGCGCTATGCTTGAACTTGAAGAAGAATTACTGAACCAAAAACATCTAATGGAATAGAGAAAGCACTATCTAAAAGCAGACCCACCTGAAATATGTTTAAACTAAAATATGATTCTTAGGATCCAATACAGATAAATGATAGCATTTGGAAAATATTCACATTAACTCAACAGGGTATTTTTTTTTTTTTTTTAATGCAATATTAAAACACTGGTAAATGTTTGAATCTGAAGTGTAACATTTGCCTTTATGAAAACAAACATAAAAACCGAACACATGGTTCACTGTATCAAGAACTCCTAAAGGGATGGATGAGCTTGGTGGCCATTGGTCAATGCGTGGCTTAATTTTAGTGAGAGCCAGGTGCATGTCGCTTTCCACCTCCAGCTGTGTTGAAGTATTTTGAGAGCTGAGCATCCAGCTTCACACAAGTAGTTTGTGGCAAATGGTAAAAGAGCCTTGATTGCCTTCTCAGACAAAACAGGATAGTCACTTCTCACAGACATCCAAAACTGTGACAGAGGAAGGTAAGGGAACTTTATTTTCATTTCTCCCTCATTTGATAATTCAGTCTGTTTCTCCTGAGCTGCTAGATTCAGGTTAGTGCCTACCCCGGGTGCAAAGGGGTCTCTAATCCAGTCCCTCAAAAGTAAGCCCTCAAAATCAGACCCCAATTTCTTATAGAGTAAAGCAAAGAGTCTGTTTCAAGGAGTGCAATTTTACATAGTCAAGTCAAGTCAACCTTTATTTAGAGAGCACATTTAAAAACAACAGAAGTTGTCCCAAAGTGCTTTACAGGTCAAACAAACAAAATGAAAGTTATATAAAAACAGATTGATTTAAAGTTAAATATAAAACATAATAAAATAAATAAAAACCTTTCAAATACAACATCATTTATTTATCCATTTCAAACTATTCAATGAACTATTCAAAAGCTACAGAACAAAAATATGTTTTTAAAGAAGATTTAAAAATGGCTAATGATGAAGCTGACCTCACATGGAAAGGGAGACTGTTCCAGAGATTAGGACCTATCACAGAAAAGGCATGATCACCCTTAGATCTATAGCGGCAACGAGGAACCCTCAGTAAAAGTTGATCAGAAGACCTGAGCGCTCTGGTAGGGGAGTAAAGGAGGAGAAGGTCACTGATATATTGGGGTGCGAGACCAGATAGTGCCTTGTAGACCCTAAATTTCACTGGAAGCCAGTGTAGAGATGCTAAAACCGGGGAAATGTGATCTCTCTTTCTTGACCCTGTTAAAAGCCTAGCTGCCACGTTTTGAACTAGCTGCACGCGGGAAAGCGCAGTTTGGGGAGACCGATGTACAATGAGTTACAATAGTCTAACCTTGATGTAATAAGTGAGTGGATCACAATTTCCAAGTCTTTATAGGAAAGAAAAGTTTTATTTTAGCGATAGATCTCAGGTGGGAAAAACTACCCTTGACAACAGCACTGATCTGCTTATTAAAAAGTAATGATGAGTCTAAAATCACTCCAAGACTCCTCACATGATCTTGTACATTTGATGACAGAGGACCTAACTGGGCAACCAGGCCAGGTAAGGAGGATATGGAGGAACCTAAAATCAGAACTTTTGTAAAAAAAAAAAAAAAAAAATTGCCAGCCATTGTTTGATATCTTTGAAGCAATTTAGGGCGTTCTCAAATGAACAATTCTTGTCTATTCTCACTGGGAAATAAAATTGTGAATCGTCAGCATAACAGTGATAAGATATGCTGTACTTCTGAAAAACAGAGCTCAGAGGAAGCATATACAGTGAAAATAACAAAGGTCCTAAAATCGACCCTTGAGGGACACCACATTGTAATTGGGCTGACGTAGAAGAAATATTCCCTAAATTAACAGAGAACCTAGTTCACAGTTTTAACTACATCCATGAAAACCTGATGAAAATTGCCATCAATATGTTTAGCCGCAAGAGCCTCGCAGTGAAGCATACAGTGTGTGGCAACTGCATTGGAGCTTTTTCTTTAATCAGAGCAATGACAGCGCTGCACTTGCCAATCATGGTGGTGGCACCATCGGTACACACTCCAACACACCGAGACCAGTCGACTGAATTGTCCGCCATCTATTTATCTATCAAATGAAATATGTCCTGACCCATAGTTTTGTCTTCAAAGGGTTTACAGAACAGAAGTTCATCGACAAATTTGGCCTGATTGAGGAAATGTATGTAGACCATAAGCTGTGCTTGATTTGCAACATCAGTGCTCTTATCCAATTGCAATTGTTTCTTGATTTTTGTTTAGCGTTAAGTCAAACTGACATGAACTACTTGCGATTGAGGGATTCTTTAAAAAAAAATTCCATTGTTTACAGACAATACATTTAGCAGTTAAGCAGCTACTAGCTCCATTCAGCACACTACGTTCAAACATATACAGCGCAAACTATTGTGGGATGCGTACCTTATAAGGAATGATGGATGCACACAAAGCACAAAACTTCTTTCTCCTAAAAATAATAGAAATGCCAAATACAAATCAATCAATAAAAAAATAAACAATTTCCATGGGCTCCCTAGCTCCCCCTTGACAGTCCCAGAGAGGCCGATAGAGAACATACAACACAAACATTGCAGTCTATAGCAGCATAGGGGATTGCGGTCTTGAGCAGCATAGCCCATTTACACTACCAAATTCTTATGAATGGACTGTCTTCATTTATATCAATGTTGCTTAAGAGGAAATGGACAATATAATAGGACACAGAAGGTACAATAACCAGAGAAGAACCTCAGAATTCAATTGCACCTGACCAAGCCCATTAGCGCTTCGCGCACTCAGTTTTGGCAAACCCCTTGTGTCTAGTCTTAGCGCATTCTTGCACAAAAATATCAAAACTTCATGACCATGACCACTTACTTTTTACGTATGACGTATTGCAATGTGCTGCGCTTAAGGCATAACACTCTTAAAATAGGGCCCATAGTGTGCTGCCTAATTAGGTAGCATTTCTGAGTGTGCTCAAATATTATATTGGGTAGCAAAATTATTCTACCTTCTTAAGGCATGGCCACATTTACCTTTGCACAGTGAAATTTCGTGGGCGAAGAAGGCGTTGGTGGGTGTTGAGTGTGTGTGAAACCAGCCAAAAACTAATTGCCAAGCAACCTCTTTTTTTAAGCTGCACTTTGTACTCTGGGAGAGTGACGTTTAAAAGAAACTTGCCACTAAAATGATATCCTTGTCCATTCTTAATATTCAGTGCAGCTGTGTACAAAACACCGCCCGCACAGAGGCCAAGCGACTTCCTATTGATCAACACAGCGAATTCGCCTGTCAAAGCTCACCAAACTTGAACTCCATTTGAAATCTGAGAGGGGAAATTCTTTGCCACCAGAAGTCCATTGTGCAGATTACCATTGAGATGACTGTATTTTGCCCACAGAATTTCACTGTGCAAATGTAAATGTGACTGTGCCTTTAAAAATCATTTTGGCCAAAATTTGAGGCAACATATTATTTATACTTCATGCATAAGGCAACTGCATAATGCATTGCTACAAGCTCAGTAAAAAAATCAATTCAACAAAATTTGCCTGTTGTTTATAAGTATTTAAAGAAGCAGTAGGTAACTGTTCCATGTAATAGAATTAAAATATGTATGATTTCACCCAATATTTGTGTCTTCACAATTTTTGTGCTTATTAGATCTAATAGTAATCAAAAATATGCAATGAAAGTGAATTGAGGCTAACATACTGCCTAACATCTCATTTTGTGTCTATGAAAGAAAGTCATACAGGTTTGAAAGTTGGTGCATTAAAAAAGTGTCAAGTCAGCTACTTATGAGGTTCTATTTCAGTTAGGAAGCTGTTCATGTAGACAGCTGCCCACATAGACAGTGAGTCAGCTATAGGTTTTGACACACATCCATTGACAGCACTGGATATCTTTGAACCTATGGTCTATCGTATGAAACACTCTAAGGCCAACCCATTCTGATCACATCAAAGTATTCAAAGGGTGTACAGAACATTGTTGACGGTGTATTATACTGCTCTTTGACTTCCTCTCAGAACTGATAAATCATATAATCCCAAAGAGACACTCACCAGAAATTCACCAGGAAAGGGTGTTCGAGGTTCTGCATAATCTGTAGCTCTTTGAAGACATTGCGCACCTCATTGCGCTCCACACATTTGAGTTTGTTCATATACTTCATGGCATACATCTTCTTAGTGTCTTTCTTCTGAACAATGCATACCTAGAGAATAAAAGATGGGTAGCAAAAACATTTATTGTAAATGACCTTTAATCGCAATATAACAAACTTTTAGGTCAATAAGTCTGCCATTTCACCAAGGTAAAGGTCTGACAAAACAACAACATGATCACCCTGGAAGTCGGCATGTTGTTTCAGAAACTTCCAGTACCCTTGGATCTGCCACATTATGCCTACTCACCAACAAGCGGCATCACCTTTCAGACATTTTTGAATCGGCTCCAGCATGTTTGCCTTCCCTTGTGGTGCGACTGGAAGCACATTGCTTCAGCAGTGTGGCAGATCTGGGTTTGGATCCCATATTGAAACCAGGAAACAATTGCTTTCGCATAATAAGTGCCGACTGCAATTCGGAGGTTGCATTTTTCCCTCTAACATTACTTTTTAAATCCACTGATGGTTATGTTTAGGTTTGGGGTTTGGGGGATTCAGTTTATAAAATATGCATTCCTCTTCACTGTTTTAGAACCTGTAAAGTTGAAAACTGTAAATCTTGTTTCACAATTTGCTTTTGGCACCTCTCCGTGGACATTACACCCAAAAATTTAAGCTCACACTTACCAAAACAACACTTACTGCTTTGACCACTGGGGGCAGTGTTTTGAAGATTTTTGCAAAAGAAAACTCAACCTACTTCAAATACCTAAATGTAACCAAATATTCTAAAAGAGCACAACAATAGGGTTCCAGAGATAAAAATCCCATTCATTTTCTCCAAAGAGAAATGGATTTTTAGTGAAAATATATAAATCTTTTCAAGACAGACCTACCATGCGTTTAGAAATTGATAAGTCATGATATACAGTATCCTTCTGTGGAAGCCACAGTTAAGTGTGATTCAACTTTCAATAGCTGAATTCCCAGTGAAGAACTACACTACCCATAATCCTAAAGAAAGATCCACCAATCAGAGAAGTTATTGTTATCATGGAAATGGAAATCACAGTGACTCCCCAAACCCATGAATGACTATAAATGGTGGAATTCAATATTCTTACACTCTAAAACTAATTATATATTTGTATTTATCTAAATCTCCCGCCATAAACTTAGAATACAGTGTTCTTCTAATCAATCGTACCATATTTTTTTATTTAAATATGTTAATTGCAATGCTTCATGGGATTGTAGTTCATTCCCTCATAAAAGACATTTAGTGTAAGTCTCGTAAATTTAGCTTTTTGTACAATTGTCATGCACTTTTCTGGTTCAATTCAAACTTTGAAATGTTGAAACTCATCTCAGAGGTGATTGATTTGTTTCAAGGTTTAAAATTCTTTTTTTAAGAATTCTAAGAAATGTCAATGAACAAAATAATTGGAAAAAGTACTTTTGGAACCAAAAACTGTGGATGATCGCTGTTGTGTTCTGTTGAAGAGTGAACACAAGTAAGAATACCACAATGGAAAATTTTAGCTAGTAAGAGAATTTGATTATTTCTAGAGAATATTGGGCATTACTGGCATCGTCAGCTTGCCATACAATACGGTCAATATAATAGTAATGAACTGTCTTGAGGCCGACTGGCACTCTTAATCTTGAGTCAGTTAATTGAGTCCCTCAAATTAGGTCTTGATCTACAGTACCAATATTTCAAGCACAATCAATGTTGATTCACTTTGGCTTCAGTTCCATGAGCTTCAATTAAAAGTGTGTGTTTCTAGTGAATGTAAAGCAAAACTTACCTTCCCAAAACTGCCTTTACCAATGGCCCTCAAGATCTGAAAGTGGTCAAAGTTGACTGTGGAGAGATAACAAACCTCATGAGCTTTCATGCAGATACAGTATTTACCTTTCAACAGTATATTAGTGCATTAGGCCAATTAAAAGATCCAACTTCCCATTCGATGCTAGATTGTTTTGCATTAACTTGCATTACTCTGTCATTTCAAATATTGTACATTTGCCATTATACATTACATACAATGAAGTATGACATATTTACATGGCGGTATGACCAAGATCTTATATATAGAAATTAAATGAATGGTTTATCTATGTAAAATAACCAGGTAATGCATATTTAATTTATTCACATAATCCAGTGAATTAAATCATTTTCAAATGAAAAGTACATCATTTTATTATTTTTTCTTTTTATTTAGAATTTGATGAATGCATATCAAAAGCTAAGATTATTTATAACAAATGACTCAGTCTGGCATTTGTCCAAAACAACTTCACATCCTGTAGCACGAGTTAAAAACAAAAGATTCAAAACAGTAAAACATTATAAAATGGATAGTTGTGATTTTAAACTCATGAGAAAAATCAAACGTAGAGCCTCTTGTGTCTTATTGCCTCTTATAATTTAATTCATATAACAATAAAGTTGCTTATCTGACTCAAACAATTAAGCTGAAATTAATGCATGATGTGTCTTGAGAGGATAAAAAGACACTTTTGACTCTCAGCTTAATCTCACTGCACATAAAATGATGCCAAACTCAGTTTGACCTATGAATGAACCATGTCTCTCTGCTATCAGCCTGTCTATGTGATGCTGCAGTCTAAAGCAGTCTAATGGATGCTGACAGCAGAGTGCAAGACAACAATTTAAAGGAATAGTTCACCCAAAAATGAAAATTTGCTGATAATTTACTTACTCTCAGGCCATCCAAGATGTATCGGAGTTTCTTTCTTCATCAAAACGGAATTTAAGATTTGTAGGATTTCATTTCAGGCCTCCTCCTTTAAACAATACAAGTGAATGTCCTCCATTTTTTGACGGTCCAAAATGCATATTTAGGGTGCATCAAAATAATCTACCCGACTCCAGTCGACAAATAAAGTTCTTCTGAACACAAACGATTGATTATTTTTGGAAACAAAACAATACTTATATACCTTTTATCTACAAATGTTCGCTTCCATACATCTCTGTGACACGCGCTCATGAGAGGGATGAGGTATTCTCATTGGTAAGGTCACGCGTCACGTGGAGGAGGAGTCAGGAAGTGCGTCATTGTTTACAAGAGAAGGAGCGCTGTACAAAAGTTGAACTGTCTTTGCTGTAGATTTGTATTTGAAAATGCACGCCGGGAAAAATATTAACTTTTCATCCATTGCCTATACATGATCATGAGCGATTGAAGCTCTGGCTTATCGTGCTGAACCTGGATATCAGTACACACCTACATTTTCTCAAATATTGGAGGGTGTGCAGTGAACATTTTACCCCTGAGGATTTCATCGGCTGTGCCCATGCTGTTTTTCCAGCAAACTCGGGTATGTGTGAAAACTTTGTCATTGTCATGCCTCCCTCAGTGCTCTGCTCCTCATCGCCCGACTTCTAATTCACCGCACCTGCACTCAATTCACTCGCTCATCACTGCCTGCATAAATAACTCACCTTCACGCCACCTCACTGTCAAGTCTCCCACAAAGGACACTTGGTTTCACTAACTACAACTTGTGTGGCTTGAATTCCTGACAGTCATATAGTCTATATATTTCTGCTAAAGAAAAAGCACAAGTAGATAACGCAACGGCATCGCTCTGAAATAAAGGATGGTTATTTACTGCAGTAATGTTTTTTTTATTATTATTATTTGGAAATGATTGTTTTTTTTTATAATGTTTTGAAATTGTTTTGGACTGTTTTCGTTTGTGAACAGCGCTTGGTCTGTGGTCTGTGCAAGTTTGTAAACAATGACGCGCTTCCTGACTCCTCCACGTGACACGTGACCTTACCAACGAGCTTACTTCATCTCTCTCATGAGCCCACGTCACAGAGATGTATGGAAGCGAACATTTGTAGATAAAAAGTATATAAGTATTGTTTTGTTTCTAAAAATAATCAATCGTTTGTGTTCAGAACTTTATTTGTCGACTGGAGTCGGGTGGATTATTTTGATGCACCCTAAATATGCATTTTGGACTGTCAAAAAATGGAGGACATTCACTTGTATTGTTTAAAGGAAGAAGCCTGAAATGAAATCCTAAAAATCTTAAATTCTGTTTTGATGAAGAAAGAAACTCCGATACATCTTGGATGGCCTGAGGGTGAGTAAATTATCAGCAAATTTTCATTTTTGGGTGAACTATTCCTTTAAGTCTGATGGTCAATTCTTGATGGCTATTACTTTGTTGGTCAAGGTTGGTTATCTATACTTTTTAATTATTAGCTGAAGAGTAGTCTTAGCCTCATACCGCACGCCAGTATATGTACAGCATATTGCACCAAAAATGTAAGGACTTGCCAAGATCCAGCCTGATCTCATTGAAATTACCTGATTTTGGTCTTTTTTTTTTTTCTTTTTTTTTTGCAATATGACATTACATGGTTCATTACATGTATCGCTGCAGTTCCGAGGTGAAATGTCCACTGTGTGGCGCTAAAAGTGAGTTAAATTTTCACCCAAACGGATGAGGTTTTTAAGGTTAAATCTCTATTGAGATGTAATTCAACAAAACCTACGTCACTACCCTAAACCTTAAACCTAACCCATAGTGTCATAAAAAGTCAATGTGAGATGAAAAACACAATTGCAGAAACAATCACTTCATTTTGTGGAGCTTCAGTGACACTTTCAGCTCACGTGTTGACTATTGTGCTCTTCAGGACTCGTTCCCTGGTCCTTTGCATGGCAAGTGCAACACTCTGTCAGTAGAGCTACCATGCAATTTGATCCAATTTGAACAAGTTTGTTAATGTAGTTAGTTATTATATCCATGTATGTGGTTACAGACAAACCATATAGAACAGTGAAATCTCTTACACTTCTTCTCTGTCTTGCCTGCACTCAACATTGTCTAAAAAGGAGACGGGTGACGTGAGCTCCACTGAAACCCTCTTCAATCCTATTGGTTGTCGCTCCAGAAAGTCACTCCTGGTTTGCATAAAGTTAAACTTTTCTCAACTTTCTCAAGTCTCTGGACACGCCCACATCTAGTCGGCAGGAGTCGTTGTCGTACGTGTCGCTGAAAGTCACCAGCTCTCATTGAAAATGAATGAGATCTAGTCACTTTGTCGCTGCATGTGTGTGCAGGCATTAAGTGGGCAGTTCTTGGTGATAAAAAGCTGCGAAGTGGACCAGGCTTTATGCTGATAGTCTAACGTCTGGCAACGTAAGATTAGTAAACTACTGTACATAAGAACAGTAACCTGAGTGTCTAAAACTACAGTTTTAGACACAATGGCTCACAAGTCTTCTTCGAACTGAGTGAAGAAGAGGACTTGTGAGCCATTGTTGCTTAATCAGATGATTTCAATGAAGTTGGAATCCAAATCTACAGTACGCTTGACTGTAAATAAATCATGATCTTCAGCAGGTATATAAACATAAATGACTCTAATGCTTGGGTTCTGAGAATATGGGCTGAAATTAAGGCAGTTTACTACTTCAAATGCAATATTTGTTTCAACATGATCACACAGGAAATCAACATGCTGCTTCTGAATGTTCATGTAGCCTGACATCAACCCCATTCTGCTGAATTTCTGACAAGCTGCATCCCCCATCAGACATTTTTGCATTACCTAAAATTTGTTTACCTTTACTTCTAGCCCTACAGAAATCTCCTTGATATGGGTTCTGGTCCCATGGAAACCAGGAAGTTATTGTGTTCACATAAAAAATGATGAGCACAATTTTGGGGGTTGCATTTTCAATCTAAAATCTGTATTGGCTCCGGTACTGACGTCCCGACGAGCCCGATCCAAATCTGATACCATGTGTTAGTCATGTTCGTCACCGTCAAACTCCAAAACTGATATAAAAGAACCATAAAAACACCATTAAAGTAGTTCATATGACTCATAGTGCATATTATTCAAAGCCACTTGAAGACATGCAATACCTTTATGAATTGCAAAAGGCTGTGTTTAATGAGTAAATATACACAGGTAGTATGTATGCGCAGCGCGTTAGTGAATGGCGCTGCTCTGTTG
The DNA here is from genome assembly GCF_019703515.2 of Myxocyprinus asiaticus. NCBI lineage: Eukaryota > Metazoa > Chordata > Actinopteri > Cypriniformes > Catostomidae > Myxocyprinus > Myxocyprinus asiaticus. The sequence goes on along the minus strand of NC_059383.1, from coordinate 6,162,517 downwards.
ACACACAAACATAACGTGCAGGCGGCTGGTAAGGTGGTCAGGTGGTGAATCCACGAGTTCAGCCCTCAGAACTTGTGGATATTTTCATATGTGAGCGTTACTTATGAACAGCATCTCAGGTGTAGAGGCTCAATAGTTCGGTTCACTTAAAATATGCATTTAGAATGGCACTGGAGAAGCATTTTACCAGAATTTGAATAAGAACCGAATTAAACTACTGTGAAGTAGCCCACAAACAGACACTTACAGGACTTCGTGGAGGATTGTCAAAATAAAAGTCAGAGGGTTTTAAAGTTAAAGGTACACTACTGAAATATATTACTGTTGTGTCAATAATAATAATAGTAATAATAATAATAATAATTTATTATTATCATTATTATTCGTTTACACATTATAACCATATTTAAATTGAATGGGTTCCAAAAAAAAAACTGTGTGAATAAAAAGTGGACTGACAGTGGATCTTACAACTAAATTGAACAAAAAAGAGATCTGAATCCTTTAAAGTCCAGATACAAGTTGAAAACATTTTGCAAAGAAAACCGCCTTCTTTTCTACTGAAGGCTTACATTTAGTTTTGCTGCTACATTATCCAGTAAACTAGTTAACAATAATTTTTTCTTAATAAGCAATACATTTATATTGAAATAATGTGTAGTTAGAGGTTTGTGTTTCTTCACATATTAAAGAGTACCCCCAATTAGTTCCACACAATAATGTAAAGATATTCTAAACTGATTATGCAAAAAACAACAACACTGGTATGGGATTGGTATCAGTACCTGAAGGAGCCATTTAATTTTTTATTAACTGAATTATTTTATTTTTATTTGCACTTATAATGTTAGTAAAGCTGTTTTTTAATGTGTAAAACCACTCATAATTCTGTTTGTATGACAATTTTCCACCCTTCCTTTGAACCTTGGAATTAAACTGACCTTTTTATTTATTTATTATTTTATTTATTTATTTATTTTGCTGCTGTGCCTAACTTTCCTTGCTGTTATGAGATAAAAGAACTTCATGTAGGCAACTTCTAAATCTCAAAAGATCCATTCCAGTCCAAAGAGAAAATTTATCGGAACTAAATTGCAAACACGTCTTGTGCCGAGCCAGCACCTTTCTGCTGTCAGACAGATAAATAAAAATGAAGATAACACATGATTGCCAACATTTACATGTCAGCAATGCTTATTGGATGTTTAGAAACTTGGCCCACTCAGACAGAGTGAGGAAATACACTATTATTACTAAACACCAGAAGAATGTAAAACTGAATGCAAAATTCATCAAACCATGTGCTGATTGTGTCTGCGTGAACCACCTGCGTGAAGCACCTTCATCCTTCTGATGAATCCCAACATTACAAATGAGCGGCTGAAGTGCGTTTTTATCAAGATCCCTGATTGTTTCAGTTTGAGCGGCACATTTCAGCACATATCTGTCACAATGTACTACAGGCTTTACCTACTTTGTTAAAGCCTGCTCTTTTGACTGAGAGCCCTAAATTGGATATTTCTAGGAGTGTCATTAAATATCGATACACTGATTATTGATCAGCACGTTATTTTCTCTATATGTTTTTGAGGCACTGATGTATTAAAATTAGCCGATATTTAAATTAGAAGCCTATTTTGTGTGATTTCCAATTCACTGTCAGTTGGCCTTCTGTTTAATGTAGTCTGGTGTAAAAGCTTTGGGAGACCACAAGGGGGTGCAATAACATGTACTGTATGTAATACTGAAGGACGCGTTGATGAGGTGCAGGTGGTAGTCCACAGTTGTAAATGTAGCCACCATACACACAAAAGTTACGAAGGTTTTTGTACTTCTTCAAGAATGAACTAAGTAACATTGATGAGTTTGCAGGTTAGTGTATGAAACTGGTGTAACTCCGCAAACTGAACGATTAGAAATGTAGACATTTATTATGCAATTTCTCTGTATGTAGCCTTGAATAGGTTTCATTTATTCTATCAAACCACAAAAAGACATACTTGTAACGGAAAACACATTGTGTAGGCTTTATGAAAGATACGCACAATATATCATCCAGTGATGGCTAGAGTAAATAATCTATGTCCTTTGATAATGATTTGGGTCGAATTAAATGGAAAACTATGGAGCGGTGGCGGTGTGTGTACCTTCATAGAAAATAATTGTTTTTCATTTTAGAGTGCGCCATGTCGTCCGACAGATGTGCGACCCCCTTTAATCTATCCTGTTGCTCGCATTTTACCAAAGTTGTGCTGAGAAATATGTATAAAGAGGCAAAAACTATTGTGTAACGATTAGCCCTATTTATATCTTAAAAATGCTGATATATATCAATAATCATTGAGAAAATTTTCTGATTATCAATACCTGAAAAAGCATACATTCAAAGTCTAGATATTTGTTTTATATGGTGAAATCATGTGGAATGATCTCGTGGAAGCCTTGAATTGGATGGTGCATACAGTAAGGCCTAAGAGCTTTTCTCTTCCTCTCACATCTCAAAGATAAACTGCTTTAGGAATATTCCCTATAGCACAACACTTTATCATATTAAGAGTACCTCAACCCTGATTGGACAGTTAAATCAGTGGATGTGTAATTCGAGCTGAAGTCACTCAATTACACACAAGCTAGCGCAAACAAATGTTTTATGATTATGATTTTTACTTTCCAGGCCTTAACTTTTTTCATTGCCATCATTAACAGATTCTGAGCACAATTAATTCTCTGCATCTCATCAGTACATTACTTTCAATTATAAAAATAGGAAAACTTAACGCTGGACTTTAATTGCCATCCTAAATAAAGTTTAAGGAATAGTTCACCCAAAAATTAAAAGGATATCCTATCTGCTCTTTTCCACCGAATGAAAGGTAATGGGTATCATGGTAGTATCACAAGGAGTATCATAATAATAGTCCATATGACACTTCCACTTTATTCTTTGCTTCTGACTTCATATCTACCTTTATGTAAAAACAGATACAAATATGAGTCGTTATTCACTAGATATATTCACCTTTGCTGCAGCTCCTTATTTGTCTATGCAACTTATGTAGTCCATTTCAGAGATTTGTTCTGAGATTAAGCTGTTCCTAACACATTGGCACCAAAAGTGGAGATACATTTTTTTTAAAAATGGTGAAAAATTAAAAGTCATTTAATATATATATATATATATATATATATATATATATATATATATATATATATATATATATATATATATATATATTAAAGGTGCAATATGGCATTTTTTTTGCCAATGTGTGAACGGCTTGTAACGCAATTTAAAAAATGAGCCCTTCCCGGACATCCTAGATTGCCTATTAAAGCCTGTAGACTAATTTTCATGCAAAGGGAGCAGGTCGCTTTTGCCAGGAAAATCCAAAGGATGTGACATTTATGCGCGCTCCCGAGAGCCTTGCCTCAGTGCTTCTCTTCCGCTATTCAACAGCAACAACAAACTGCAACACTAGGTAACATTATCTTAGAGATGGAATCCAGCAAATGTCCGGCTCCCAGCACAACATCAACTCCTACACAAACTCTTGAGTAATCAAAAAAAAAAAAAAAAAACATTTATCTACTGAATCCCATCTGGCTAAGGGGGAACGTGATCGTGGTCGAGTGAAAACTAGAGTGAACATCAGCAGGGCATTTGATTCTTGGAGGGACCTTCATTCGGTTTTGGGGATCAAAACCGACCCTGAGTTGGCATTCTTCTTATTGGACAGGTAAGCTTACATAACTGCAGAACATGTGAAATATAGTGCCATAAGGATTGATCTGTGTAATTTTAGCAACATGAAATGAATGCTAGACAATGTTCAAGATAATGCAAAAAGACCCATTCACTTAATGGCCACAGGTGTCATTAATAACAAGGGTTTCTGAATCTTACATACTGCACCTTTAATTTATCACCTTTTTATCACGAATTATTTTGCATTCATAAAGTATTCAGACTCATTTTTTTCACATTTTGCTATGTTGCAGCCTTATGCTAAAATGGGGCTACACTCCATACCCCATAATGACAAAGCAAAAACCAGATTTTTGATAACTTTTCAAATTTATTAAAAAGAAAAAACTGAAATATCACACTGACATAAGTATTCAGAGCCTTAACTCAGTACTAAGTTGAAGCACCTTTGGCAGCGATTACAGCCTCAAGTCTTTTTGGGTATGATCCGACAAGCTTTGCACACCTGGATTTTGGGATTTTCTGCCATTCTTCTCTGCAGATCCTCTCATGCTCTGTCAGGTTGAATGGGGACCATTGGTGGACAGCCATTTTCAGGTCTCTCCAGAGATGTTCGATTGGTTTCAAGTCCGGGATCTTGCTGGGACACTCAAGGACATTCACCAATTCAGGCAGTCTATTGTGTGTGGGTAAATTATGTAAGTCAGCCACTCGAGAATGCTGACACCCTTTTTCAGGGGTCATGTGTATGTCCTAAATACTAAATGCTCCAGTAAACCAAAATAATACCTCAAGTAAAGATGTCAAACTTCTAAATAAAAAGATACAATGAATAAAAAGCTCTCCGTCTTTCAAGACCTTCAAAACCCAAACTCGCACTGATGTAAGAACATTTTGCTCTCCATCTAGAGTGTTCAATTTTGAACGACATGAACGATATTTCAAATCATGCAGCTTGGTGAGGAGAGGTGTGCTGATTTTCTGATTTTTTAAAGGTGTTATTATACTTGAATCAAAGGAAGAACGGGTGTGATGTCATTTCAGGTAAAAACTAGCCAAAAAAGGTGCTTTTGAGTTTGATGCGGAGGTTTAAAACAGCTTGCCAGCGTGAACTTCTTCTTACTGCCATTGGTCAATTTAATCAGTGGGTGTGACCTGATGCTCCACCTACTTTGACGGCAACATCTTTTTCCGGTGTAATGATAAATTGAGTCCATCCGGTAAATCGAGTCCCCATATGACATCACAGTGATTGTATAATAGTTGTTGACTGGGGGGGGTGGGGGGTACATTATTGAATGTACATTATTGACATACTGTATATTGTACAACAGGGGGCAGTCGTACTCATAAGGAGCGAATGACTACAAGTGTATCCTTCAGTGATTGCAAGTCCATTTCTCCTGCATATCTGCATGCAGTACAGAGCCAAAGCTCTTATTTCTCAGATCATTTTATGCTGTTTTTCACATTGTTTATTAAGATGTACTGTATTTCCCAGCACATATCTCCTGCATTTCTGTATGCAGTGCAGAGCTGTAACTCAGTGCATTCCTAAATAATTCACACCTATTTCCTATGCAAGAAGTATATTGTACTACAGGTGATAGTTATACTCCTAAGGAGCGAATGGCCTAAAGTGAATCCTTCAATGATAACTGCAAGTCCATGCATATCTGTATGCAGTACAGAGCCAAAGCCCTCATTTTATGCTATTTTTTCACATTGTTTATGAAGATGTACTGTATTCCCTAGCACATTTTTTCTAAACTTTCACCTAAATATGATTATTTTGTCTTTTCTACAGCAACGCCTGAAATTGTGCCTTCTGCAGGGTCTCACCAATATTACTTCCAGCAGGTCTCAGTGAGAGCCCATTTAAATTCCTGTCACTGGATTGTATGCAGGTTTATCTCTCACTTTCTCTATCTAGGTGTCTTTCCAAGACTTCACCATTACCTACTAATGGCTAATTGCCAAAGATGGCAACCATTTTAGATAAGAAAGCACAACTGCGGTGCTTCTGCCTTCGGCTCAAAACATCCCTAAGCAGCACAAAATGTGCTGTCCACGTGCCACAACTGTGGCGCCTTTTGGGTCATGCAACAAACTCCCATAACACCACAAAGCAGCACAAACGTGCTGTACAGGTGCCACAACTGCTGTGTCCTTCGGACCATGTGACAAATTCCCACCACACTGCAAAGCAGTGCAAACATGCTGTACAGGTGCCGCAACTGCGATGTCCTTCAGACCATGCGATAAACTCCCACCACACCGCAAAGCAACGCAAACGTGCTGTACGGGTGCCGCGACTGCGGTGTCCTTCGGACCATGCGACAAACTCCCACCACACGGCAAAGTAGCGCAAATATGCTGTACAGGTGCTGCAACTGCGGTGTCCTTCAGACCATGTGACAAACTTCCGCCACACCGCAAAGCAGCGCAAATGTGTTTTCCAGGTGCCGCAACTGCGGAACCTTTCAGGCCGTGCCACTAAATCTCCCACAACACCGCAATTATGTTTCCTGTTTCCTCTTATGTTTCCTCTTATTAAAACTCTAGGGGCACAGCTCATAAATATATACCCATCACAAACCGTAATTCAGCAAGGCTCCTTACTCTGCGCCACCCGCCATTCGAATGCAGTGTGGGCCTTCCTGTTCAAACGCTATGCAGGCTTTCCCATCTAATTGCAGTGTGGGCTCTCCTGTTCGAATGCAATGTGAGATTTCATGTCATTCATTCCGTGGGCTCTCCCATCCAAAACGCAGTATGAGCTCTCCTGTTCGAGTGCAGTGGTGGTGCAGTAATCCTAAGAGCCTTTTAGCTTTTCCCGTTAACGTTGGCATTGGCATTTTCTTTTGCTCATGGTCGAAATGAGCCCGACACACAATAAGGTGTGCCTAAATGTGATAAACCATGTGTGCTCTATTTGATACTGCAGCCACAGTGCCCCACCAGATAATGTGCTGCAGCGCCTGCCCACGATCGATACTGCCGCAGCATTGATCGCATATTCTCGATAATCCGCTCCCGCAGGAGCACCCCCCCCCTTTTTTTTTTACTATTCCATCTCCTCTACTCCACTGCCACAGCACTGCCTTAACTCTGCTCCCGCAGGAGGCCCACTTTACTCTACTGCCGCAGCAGCGTTTTACCATGCTTCTGCCGAAGCCTTTTTGTCTTCACTTCTCAACAGCTGCAGCTAGCATTACAGGAGATTGCAATCACCACCTCCTCTTCTCAAAGCACCATATTTCCCTATCTATGGGTAGTTTATTGAGTGAGGCTACCTCTGCAAACAAGCCACGTTACTCTCGTTCTCATTCTCCCCGTTCGATTGCTTGCTGGGCTTACCTGTTCGAATGCCGCGAGCACTCTCTCTATAGAGCAGTCTCCCATTCAAATCACAGTGTGAGCCCTCCCTTTTGAACGCAGAACAAGCCAACTCTAGCTCTTATTTTCCCAGTTCGATTGCTTGCTGGGCTTACCTATTCGAATGCTGTTAGCGCTCTCTCTTTATAGAGAAGTCTCCCATTCTAATCGAAGTGTGAGCCCTCCCTTTCGAATGCAGCGTGAACAACTCTCGTGCTCATTTTCCCAGTTTGATTGCTTGCTGGGCTTACCCGTTCGAATGCCATGAGCTCTCTCTCTCTCTCTCTCTATAGAGCAGTCTCCCATTCGAATCGCAGTGTGAGCCTCCCTTTCGAACGCAGCGTAACCAACTCTTGTGCTCATTTTCCCAGTTCGATTGCTTGCTGGGTTTACCTGTTCAAATGCCGTGAGCTAAACCTCTCTCTCTTAGAACAGTCTCCTGTTTGAATCACAGTGTGAGCCCCCCCTTTCGAACGCAGCATGAGCCAACTCTCATTTTCACCTTCCCTGTTCACATACCGTGAGCCCACCCACTTCTACGTCGAGTGGTGGTCTCTCGTTCGAATCGCAGCGTAACCCTCTCGACCAGCCATCGTACAAGAACGCACCTTCAAACTTCCTGCCATAGTCATGGTACTGTTCTTTCATCTTAACGCCTTTTTGGGGGTAATCAGGACTCGAGTTGAGTCTTGAGCTTCGAGCCCTCCAGTATAGGGACAGCAAGCCAAATACGTTTACTGCTTCAACTCAAGATTACATTAACATACGAACTACTGAAATGGAAATAATTAACGGAGGTTCGGGAGGAGCATGTTAATTTAATCTGACAAATCACAGCCCACGAGCAGAAGTACATAAGCCGCTGCTTACCTGCTTCCTGTGAAAACTCTCCTGACATCCCACCTCCACCCCATCTCCACATATTCTCTAGATTCATTATCTAAGTAAGTAAAGTCCAGGGGGGTAATCAGGACCCGAGTCGAGTCTCGAGCTCCGAGCCCTCCAGTATACAGAGAGCAAACCATACATATTTTCTGCTTCAACACAAGATTACATTAACATACGAACCACTGAAGCCATATGTAAGTGCATGTTGCTGATTATTACATTTTATTTAATTAAGTTATAATAATAAGGGTGTTTATTGTTATCAGTGTTTCATTCAGTGATCTTACATCCTACATTCAAGTTTTGCATCTAAAGCACCCAATAGTGACACTGAAATACAAACGCAGATGTTCTACACGTCTACGTTCAAACATATAAAGTTATTAAACTAGTCTTAATCAACTCACCCTTTTTTACAGAAACCATGATCCAGCTCATAACAACTTAAAATATAATCTGCATGCACAATAAAATTCATTTACATCTCTCGATTGAAACTTTTCGCCCCCTCATTCAAGTCCTTGGTTCACGCATGCTCATTATCAGCTCACTGATCAGCAGTTCTCAGTATTATGTTCGAAAGAAGTGATTCTCAGTTTAGTGTACTGCTGACTCGAGAACTGCTGTCCCCGGATCAGTGTACTGCTGACTCGAGAACTGTAGACAGGATCATCTTTATACATTGATAAAACGGTAATACAATCAAGTTATAAACATATTTCCAGTATGTTTTATTTGTAATACTTTCGGCTGTTCAGCAAAATACACCAGAAACATTTTTTCATTTTTCCTCTTAATCACATGCATGCTCAATGTCAGCAGCTCATTGGTTCTCAGTATGTCGGACACCACCGAAAGAGGCAATTCTCAGTTCAGTGTACTGTTGACTCAAGAACTGTTATGAGTGACTCATTGTACTGTTGACTTGAGAGCTGCTGTCCTGGGATCAGTGTACTATTCACTCGAGAACTGTTACAAGCGACTCCTTGTACTGTTGACTCGAGAACTGCTATGAGCAACTGAATGTACTGTATACTCGAGAGCTGCTGTGCTGTCCCCAGATCAGTGAGTGTACTATTTACTCAAGAACTGTTGCGACCGGACCATCATCATATGTTGATAAAACGGTAATACAATCAAGTCATAAACATATTTCCAATATGTTTTAGTTGTTAAACTTTCTACTGTTCAGCAAATTACACCAGAAACACACATTTCGACCCTTAATCACACGCATGCTCAATGTCAATAGCTCATCGGCTCTCAGTATGTCGGACACCTCAGAAAAAGGAAATTCTCAGTTCAGTGTACTGTTGACTCGAGAACTGCTGTGAGCGACTCAATTTACTGTTGACTAGAGAGGTGCTGTGCTGTCCCCGGATCAGTGAGTGTACTGTTGACTCAAGAACTGCTGCGACCGGAGCGTTGATCTAGTTGAAGCGGTTCATTGCAAAGAAGTGATAAGAAAAGCAGATATCACCAGTTCTAGGATCATATTACCCCCGGTTATCGGCTCATTTCGATTCGGAGTCTCAGGCACATCAGAGAGACAGTTTAAGATAGAGTAACTTGGGGGTCAGTGTTGACTCGGGATGCGAACTGTTTCAAACTATTCAGTCTGCTTTGGTGAACTGGTTCAACTCATTCACAAGAAAGAACCGGTATTTAAAAAATTATTTGTTCGCAAACTGGACATCACTATCAGTCAGTCGTGGTCAGTAAACATGAACACACTGAATGCAGAGCTACCAAGCTGCAACAAACTTACTGTACCTACATCGGTGCAATCGTTGTCACGAAGAGACATTTTCCAAGTCCATGTTATGCAATTTATTATTTTTTTATTAAGTTAAAGTTTAACATGTAGTCTCCTGGCAGGACAGTGTGTGTCTCATCTTCAAATGCTACTCTAAACAGCAGCATGAGCGATGTCCAAGGGGTTTGCAAACAGAATACCACTGCTTAGCTGTTTCAATTTTTTTCTAGCTCTGAGTGAAGAACGAAGTAGAACGTCATCATGAGTGTATGGGAGCCTTAAAGGAATAGTTCACCCCAAAATGAAAAATTCTCTCATCATTTACCCTCATGATATCCCAGGTGTTTATGACTTTCTTTCTTCAGCAGAACACATTTGAAGAAAAACAGAAAAATATCTCAGCTCAGCAGGTCTTAAAATGCAATTGAATGGTGATCTGACTTTTGAAGCTCAAAAAATCACATAAAGTCAGCATAAACATCATCAATACGACTCCAGTGGTTAAATTAATGTCTTCTAAAACTATATGATTGCTTTTGGTGCGATTTGACGTAATCGCGTTGGCATGTTCATGCGAGAACTGGCACACGTGCAACACGCATGGAAGAGCAGCGCTGTTTACAAGTGAGTAGAAGGAATGCTGTGCAGAAGCCTTGTTGGTTTGGGTTGAGATCTGTATTTGTATCTGTTTCTTTACTCACAATGATGCATTTGTGTGCTTTTCCTGGATGTCTCAACTGAGAGTAAAACGTGAGATTTCATCCGTATCATGAAAACACGAATACATCACACGAGAGATCGTGTGACTGCGTGAACTCCACCCTTTCATGAAACTGAGCGGAAGCGTTGGATTATATTTAATAAAGTACTTAAATATTGATCTTTTTCACACCAAAAGCAATCATGATCGCTGTATAAAATGTAATTTAACCACTGGAGTTGTATTGAAGACATTTATGCTTACTGTCTGTGATTTTTGTAGCTTCAAAAGTCAGATCACCACCCACTTGCATTTTAAGGACCTACTGAGCTAAGATATTTTTCTATTTTTCTTCAAATGTGTTCTGGTAAAAAAGAAAGCCCTGGGATATCATGAGGGTGAGTAAATAATGAGAGAATTTAAATTTTTGGGTGAATTATCCCTTTAAAACTGGCAAAGAAATCCCAAAGACTTACACTGACGGAGGCACCCGAAACAAATCTAGAGACCAGAATATCACAGAGACTTGGGGATGGACTTCTTCACAGAACACACTAGCGACCACCTAGCAATGCCTTAGAAACACACTGTCAACAACATAGCAATGCCCTGGCAAATATCTGACAACACCCTACCATATTTTTGGTGAATTTACCTTGTAAAATAGCACAGACACACACACATGGGTGAACTGAAATCTGGATTGTAAATTTTTAGACTTACCTGCAAAGACAGATTTATGAGTATTTCAATAAAAGCCTTTCTACATTTAACAGCTTCAGACTGTGAGATATATGGGCTTTGCTTTGGAGGAATTGCTTTTTTAAGGTGGGCAATCTTATGAGTTTTTTTATAATAGTGAAAAGTGGAGCACTAGGAAGGGAACATTGATTGTGTTGACAGGACATTCCAGTTTTAGCTACAACTGAATATAATGTCTTCAGAAGACTTGGAATGTAGCGCACAAGTCATAGAGACTACTTCCATGATGCTTTTATGGTGTCACTTTTCCCTTTTTGGAGCTTGACATCAATGGCAGCATTCTGTGGTGAAATATTTCGGTATAATGATCACTAAACTAAGTAACTGACCGTTGTCCCAGACCACCAATTTCATGTCTCTCATATCACTTTGTGCTCTCTTTCCTCAAATAAAATAATTTCAACACAAATCAATATTTAATGTCCTTGTATTTATTTATTTGGTAAGTAGCCATGTAATAAGAGCCGCTTCACAAGAGAGTGACACAAGAGCCCTCTGGTCCTGATCACCTCGATGGGGTTTATTTTGGGATAATGACTGGCTGACTGTACATTATCTCTTCCCTCAACCTCTTACTTTAACCTTATGAAAGAGTACAACCTGCTTTGTTAAAGAGGACAGACTTACCCTCTGCTGTGTCCTCACTGACCGATGTCCTGCTGGACTGTCCAAGTCCCATGTCTTCTTCAAATTTCTCCAGTTTAAAATGGAAACATCCTGTGCTGGTCAATGAGGATATAAACCTCTTTAACAGAATGACCTGTGACAGTACGGATGAGAAGGGCAGAGTTCAGTGATATTGTGAGAATAATTAAAATATCTGGTCACATTTTACATTGCAGTAATCGTTTTACATTGTAGGAGAGAGCAAGGCTAATTGTCACACTGGGAAGTTTTTACAAGGACTGTATCTCAGGTTTTGATTCAAAAATGTGTGTTTGCTCTAGCAGTGGTTTTGTACTGTATGTTGGTTTCAAACATCGATTTGAAAACTGTCTTAAATAAGAAATTTAATTTTATTATTAAAATGTCCTTCAAGCTAAAAATTTAAAGGTGCACACAGTAACTTTTTGTTCATGTCATATTGGACTTACAGTGACACCTAGTGGCCTGGATGCTGCATCATTCAAAATCAATAGTTTTCAGTTACAGATGTCATTGTAGAAATTCACTATTCACAATCAGCCATGACTAATTTAATCCAAGAGTGAAAGTGTCCAATAACAAGACAGTTACTGAGATTAAGCCAGTAGTATTCAGCTGGTCATGTGATGCTAACATGGCTGCCCCCATTAGGGCACCCCCACCCCATGCAGAATAAAACAGCTTTTATAAGGTTACTGATATGACTAGGGTCCTAATCTCATGTGAGTGCTCATGATTTTATACATATGTCTGAAAATTACAATTCATTTATTTCAGAGTAAATCTTTTTTAATGGGGAAAAATGAGTGCACCTTTAAATATCATTATATTTTGTGACAGTTGTCAGGTGAACAAGTGAGCTCAATAAAATCACTCTAACATAAACTGAGGTAAGGGTCAATTATTTAATAACAGTAGATTTTACTGGAAAGGTTGAGCCGTGTTCTCAGGACAATTATTCACATAAATGTCAGGTTGGGGCAAGTTGTCACATGTGTTTTATATGTTGTCAGTTTATACATTTCAACAATTAAAATGTTGGCCAAAACAGTAGCTTGATATTTTGTCTTTTTGATTAATTGATATGTTTCCTAATTGTTTTACTGTTAAAATATTGCTGAAAAGCCTTTAAATAGCTTATAATATTCATTCTGGAAGAATGGGCTACTTTTTACATTATAGCATAAAGTATTTCATTTAAAAAAAAAAAGGCATTTTTTTCTCAAATTCAGTGTCAAAAACATCGTTCACATTGTATCAACTTACCCCCTATAGTCTTACAACATGCCCACTATATGGGTCTACATGCGTTAAATGCACAGTATTTATTTTCCTTGGCAATAACAGTAAAAAGGCTCAAATTTTTTCATTTATTTTTTTATTTATTTATTTTTTTAGCCAAGGTTTTTAAGTATGTGTATATACAGACATTAACTTGTGAAAATAAACTCACCTTGAGAAATATCCACTGGTGTAAAAAAAAACAAAACAAAAAAGAAAGTGTGACAACAAGCCCCAGTCTCCCATATTTCATGTACACATATTAATTTACAATAGTAGCAATTATTAATAATTAATTTGGCTAAATATGTTACTAAGTACAATTAGTTATTAAGTACGTATCTATTCACTGAAGTGTAACCAAAATATTTATACCACATACTGCTGAAGCTGTAATATTGTTAATTCTAAAATATTACTCAATCAAGGGTTAGATTATATTTAGACTTGTAGATGAACTCCAGACTAGTTTAATATGACAGAAAATCATAAGAGCGCAATAGCAAGCATTCACCTACCGTATCACATGCCAACATGAATCAAATCCGATTAGTAAATGATCGAAAGAACGAACGACCATCGGAAGAGTGTTAGGACACATGAATCGAGAGTATCCCGCACAACTTCTTCACTCACTGAAGGTACACCGCAATGCTGTTAGGAAAACCTTGCAGAGCCGGAGTCAATGACACACTCACTTGCATATGCTACTGCTTACCTCCGATGCACATAAGAACATAAAGTGTCCCGCATCGCATTAGCGTAATAGAGCATCCGACTCCGCTGCCTGTCCGTCTGATCTGAGAGCGGTGAGATCGCGTCCTCAACTGTTGATGTGCAGCTCTGATATGGTGGTGATGAATGATGGGTGGAAGCGTCCCGCTGGTGGGAGGTTCGTTTATTCACAGTTTCTCTCGTTATGTGGTTGAAGTCATCTGTATTCAGTGTTAGTGAGCTGCAGGTCTCCTCAACGACTTTGTGAGTGATATCGACATCGACGCAGTGTGTTTACAATCGGACCATTTGATCAAACAGACACTCTCGTAGTCGCGCTGTTAAATTATCTATTAAACTAAATGGAACAATGAATTAATTTAACAATAATTTATTGGGGAAAAAACACAAAAAATGGCCATTATGCTGACAATGACTTGACATTTAATTTATGAATTAAATTTCAAATTTATGCATTTATTTGTGTGGCCTGTAACAACTCAGTGTGCCATATTAATTAGTAAATATTTAATTAAAAGCATTGTTAAATATATCAATGTATACCTCAGTGTTTAACAAACTATGTCAATATATTTTTCAAAAAATTGATAAATCATGAAATGTGTCAATAAATATCTATATCATGAAATGTGTCATATGCAACAGCCTGTATATTATTTATTGACACATTTTCTTAGTTATGTATTGACATAGGCTATATATTTAATTATTTATTGATATATTTCATGATTTATTTATTTATTAACAGATGTATTAAAAAATAAAATAAAAAAAGAATTCTCCCCAATTTGGAATGCCCAATTCCCAATGCGCTCTTAAGTCCTCGTGGTGGCGTAGTGACTCGCCTCAATCCGGGTGGCGGAGGAAGAATCTCAGTTGCCTCTCTCTGAGACCATCAATCCGCGCATTTTATCACGTGGCTTGTTGAGCGCGTTACTGCGGAGACCTAGTGCGTGTGAAGACTCATGCTATTCTCCGCAGCATCCACGCACAACTCACCACGCGCTCCCACCGAGAACGAACCACATTATAGCGACCATGAGGAGGTTACCCCATGTGACTCTATCCACCTTAGCAACCGGGCCAATTTGGTTGCTTAGGAGACCTGGCTGGAGTCACTCAGCACGCCCTGGAATCAAACTCGCAACTCCAGGAGTGGTATTAACAGATGTATTACTTTATTGATATATTTAATGATATATAATGTATTAATTAAATAAATACATGAAATGTTGATTTGTGTTCAGATTATTTTATTTGAAGAAATGGAGCGCAAATTGATACGAGAGACATGAAACTTGCTGAGCTAATGTATATAAACACTACCAGTCAAAAGTTTTGAAACACACTCATTCTTTATTATAATTTTTTTTTTCTTCACATTTTAGAATAATAGTAAAGTCATTAAAACTATGGAATAACATAAATGGAACTTTGGGAATTATGTTGTGACTAAACAAAATCCAAAATAAATCGAAACTGTGTTATATTTTAGCATCTTCAAAGTACTCATCCTTTGCCTAGAATTTGCAGACATGTACTCTTGACATTTTCTCAACCAACTTCTTGAGGTATCACCCTGGGATGCTTTTTAAACAGTATTGAAGGAGTTCCCATCTATCTTGGGCACTTATTGGCTGCTTTTCTTTATTATTTGGTCCAAGTCATCAATTTCAAAAACTTTTTTTTTCTTTTTTAATTAAATTTTAGTTTTATAATGAAATAAATTAATATGGTGGCACAATTATATTTTTGTCTACAAAACTAATTTCAAACATTTAAGCATATGCCTTCAGATCAAAAGATTTTGAAGATCATGAGAAACATTTCAGTCAAGTGTTTCAAAACTATATAAATACAAACTTCACATTTCTGAAAATTTGGTGCATGCATTTTAAACTAGATTTTATCTTTTTTTCATCATTTTGGACATCCTTATTTGTCATTGATCCAAAGTCAATTCAAAGTGTAAGTTAGTGTGAAAATCTGAATTACATGGTAAAAGTGAAATTAAGTAAAATATCTACACTTAAAATATTTACATAAATGTATCTACATCAAAACTACATCAGTAAGAATACTACATATCTATCACATAGATTAATTACAATAAATAACAACTCTATAATGATTTAGTTGTTCTACTTCAGTTTATAAATATGTTTTTTTAAGTCATTCAATCAGATTTCAAAACTAATATAAATTCTGGACAGCAATGTCCAGTGGATATATAGAAGACTGTTGTTACATGTTTGCATTTGTAGATCCTAACAGTTTATGCAAAGTGGATTGGAGATTTTTAGTATTTGCACATCATGCGTTTCTTTCTTTACAGACATTTAAGGCTATAATAAATTTGATCCGGGTCATCTGTCTTTGCGAGCTAAAGCCTGTTTAGACAGTTAGGCCAACAGAATCTCTCAAATTCAAGCCAAATCACCATTTCACTGGCACTCCAGAGTACTTTACAAGATTAGATGCTTGATGCACACACAGCTCTTTTATAGCTTAACTGGCATGTACAAGTGGCCTATAGTCACCTTTGCCTGAAATGATAAATACTGAAACATGTATGATTTTCACAAAGAATCAAACTGATCATTTGTGTCTTTTTAAAATTACTGTTATTTGATTTATTCAGAAAGAAAAGTTAATGTTTTTTTCTCAGTGAAGGTCAAGCAATGAAGTGCATGCAATGAGAAGCTGCAGATGTTATAACCTACTGCCCTCTAGTTGTACAGAGCTGAAATGGGATATTTTTATCCATGTGTGCATTTTTGTATGTATAAAATAAAGTTTTTACACACATACTGAATTAATTTACAATTAAAATATATTTTCTGATAGTCTGTGGAAGAATGCAGATTAATTTATCGATCTTTTTTTCTTTTTCTTTTTTTATTTTATTTAATCTTTTATTGACTCTTACAATAAATAATGAAAAGCAAAAACATATATACATAGAATCAACATATAAACCCCGCAACCACCCCTCCCCCTCCCAATCCCCAACCCCGCCCTGACCCCCAACAAACATCCCTGTGGTCACACATGAGTATATACACACTCAAAAAATCAAACAAACACAAAAACAAATCTGCCTGGCGATCATCATACTGGTCAGAACCCAACTCTCTATGTGTCTGTTCCCCACATCGATGACCACCCCATCACCCAAAACACAGAGTCTGGGGCAAAACGAAACCCGAGTGCCCAACACGTCACACACAAAACTCTGAACCTTCAACCAGAATTCCTGGATCTCAACACACCACCAAAAGACATGGGTTGTGTCTCCATCCTCTGATTGGCATCGCCAGCAGGTGGGTGTGTCTTTAAGACCAAGCCTATACAATCTAGAGGGGGTCTAATAAAATCTATGTAAAATCTTGAATTGTATAAGGTGCACCCTTGCATCTCTAGATGCTGACTTGATGTTTTTTAGAATCCTAGCCCACACTCCATCCTCCAATACCAAGTTTAAATCTTTCTCCCATAATCTCTTGAGAGAAGTTGAAGCTCTGTCCCCCAGACTCTGAATTATCTCAAAGATCTCAACACTCCACTCTCATATAGTCAACGGAAAGTATTAACCTCCCTCACAATCCACTCTGACCAGCAGAAAGGGGACTTATTAATACAAAACTTTGGGTTCTACCATATGCTCGAGGCAATATTTAAATAAATGTCCAAATTAAACACTCTAGACACTTTTGTCCATACCGAGTGCAAATGCGAGATAACGGGGTGTAACTTAACTTCTCTGATTAGTTTGATAGAAAGGCTTTGCAATGGCGAAATAGGGGCAAGAACTTCCTGTTCAATACAAAACCAGGGAGGGGCTCTCTCAGGTGGAAGCGACCAATGAGTTAAATGTCTGAGACCGAATGCATAATAAAAAAACAAAATCTTGGGTAGGCCTAGCCCACCTTTCTCATATCTTCATCAGTAGACGAAGATGTGGAACTGATAGAATTCTTTAAAAGCATTATTAATATCAATGGCTGAGGTAAATATTTTACCACCAGCAGATTTCGCTGAGGGAATGGTAGAAAAAGACTCTCTCTGCTTTATATATCTAGCCAAAATCTTCCCTGCTTTGTCCCCCGACTCAAAGTATGACTGTCTTGCCCTGAATAGCCAAAACTCCACCTTCCGCGACAAAATAGTATTATATCTGTATTTCAATCGGGTAAATTCTCTGAGGCCATCAGATAACATTCGGCACTTCAGCTCTGCCTCTGCACTTTTAATATTCCCTTCCAACTCCACAAGTTCCCGTGCTTTGGATTTTTTGATGAATGAGGCATACTGTATGATCCGACCACTAAGATCTGCCTTGAGTGCCTCCCAAGCCACACCCACAGAGGATACTGAGGTCCAGTTGGTCTCCATATAAACATTGATTTCAGCCTTTAACATTTGTTGGAATTCAGGATTTTGCAAAAGGGACACATTAAAGTGCCAACTATATGATTTCTTTTTCTCCATATGTGGCAAAACCTCTAAACTCACCAGGGCGTTATCTGAGACTAAAATGTTTCCAATTGAACAGTCAACAACAGATGAAATGAGGGACTTATATATAAATCTAATCTAGAATAAATCTTATGGACTGATGAAAAAGATGTATAGTCCCTAACAGATCCCTCAAAAATAAATATTAGCCATAATCAACCTTTGCCCCTGAAATTCTGCTAAAACAATAATGACTCTTCCTAATTTATCTTTAATCTGTTTGAGACATTTGAACTGTAGATGCTTACTTATCAATGTAATGACTCCCCTGCTCTTACTTGAGCCAGCATTAAAGAAAACATGTCCACCCCATATCTTCCCAAATTTTTCAGCTTCCTGCAGGGAAAGAAGCATTTCTTGAAAAATCACTATATCATATTTCTTACGTTTAAGAAAAGAAATAACCTTCCTTCTTTTTATGGGGTGCCCCAACCCATTCACATTCCATGTGGAGAGAGATAACCTACTCATATTAACATTTGACATTTTGATATATTAGAAAAAATAGATTGTGTGTCAAAAATCATCACTCTAAACTCAAACAGTCCATGTACGCCTATGAGAGCCCCCATGACACTTTTGCCGTCAGATTGCTCAAGTCCGGTGTTTCTATACAAATTTTGTGAGACAGAATTACACAACAGAAAATAATCTATAAAACAAACTCCAGCCAATATGAGGCAAAAGCACAAAGAGCGTGCAGATTCATCCACATACTGTCCCGAAGGAGTGTTATTCCACAAAACAAGCTCCAGCCGCTAGCGTAACCAGCCAAAAAAAAAAAAAAGGCTGTTCATTTCCTAAGGCAGTCAAACGAATGTTCAGTGAGGCAGTCCATTCGGCTGTTACATGAGTGTAACACATGCCCTAATCACTCTAATGATTTGCAAGAAATATTCCACAAAACAAACTCCAACCAATAGGAGGCATAAGCACAAAGAACATGCAGATTCATCCACATACTGTCCCGAAGGAGTGTTATTCCACAAAACAATCTCCAGCCGCTAGGCGGAACCAACACAAAAAGAAACAAAAAAGGCGTTCAGTTTCCTCAGATGATCAAGTGAACGTTCAGTGAGTCAGGCCCACTCAGCTGTCACAGGACAGCAACAAATGCCCTAATCACTCCATTGTTTGCAAGAAATATTCTACAAAACAAACTCCATCCAATAGGAGGCATAAGCACAAAGAACGTGCAGATACATTCACAAACTATCCCAAAGGAGTGTTATTCCACAAAACAAACACAAAAAAAGAAACAAAGAAGGCGCCCAGTTTCCTTGGGCGGTCAAGTGAATATTCAGTGAGTCAGGTCCACTTGGCTGCATCAAGAGCATCACACAATGATTTGCTCATTCCACTGACTTTATGAAGGACATCGCCTGCCGTGGACATGTAAATATTTTGCGGCCATCCTTAGTATCTATTTTCAATTTGGCCTGGAACATCAGTGCAAAAGCGACCTTTCGTTGATGTAAGAGTTTCTTGCATTCCTTGAATCGATCACGTTTCTCTTTTGTCGAATTTGCAAAGTCTGGGAACAAGAAAATGCTGTGGTTCTTCCAAGTAAGCCTTCCTTTACTCCTCGCCTCGCGTAACGCTTTATTGGATGATTTCAGAAATTTGGCCAGAATTTATTGGGGGCTTGTCTCCCTCCGCGGATCTCCGAGCCAGAACTCTATGAGCTCGCTCGATTTCCAGCTTATGGCCTGTTATGTCGAGCAGACTCGGGAAGAGCTCTTCTAGGAATTTCACCATATCTTCTTCATTCTCAGGAATTCCAATTCGGACGTTGTTCGCCGGCTACGATTCTCAATGTCTTCCCCAGACGCACTCCAAGTCTGTCTTGGTTGCTTGCAGATTAGCAGCTTATTCCTTCTCCGATGACTCCAGATAATCGATCCGTTTCTCGACATCCCCCACTCTTGTAACCAACTCAGAGAACTTTCTCTCCATGGCAGTGATCGATCCACGTATTACAGCAAGATCCTCCAAGTCAGCAACGACCTTCGCCAGCATTGCCGACATGCTCGACAACTGATGCTGAATCTCTCCCACTGCACTGTCCAAACTGAGTCCCTGGTCTGTGGCCCTGTCAGGGGTATCAGCTTGAGCACGTAAGTGTCTTTTAATGCCTCCAGAGCCAGAGGATTTTGAATTCTTTGATATATTTACACAAAAAATATTAATAACTAGCAAAGTGCGCAGAGTTCGCTGTTCACACGTCCGAACCTCACATGGCGCCACGCGACTCCCCAACAGTCTTTTTTAGACATTGCGTTTTTTGGGGGGACAGAATTTGTGTTATATTGACAGAGAAGTCATGCTGTTTTAGACATTATTGGCCCTTATTTTTTGGAGCCTGTTTTCACTTGTGCTCTTGGCAACATAATCGAGAGCAGACTGTATGTGATCAATCATATAACTTGGAGACCGCAGGTATGTGACATTTATGGAGCTCATTTTTTTGTTTGTTTTTAATAAACTGTCCAACTTCATTCATGTACAAGCCCTCTATACCTCCCTGAATTTAAGTGCTGAAGATAAGTTTGTCCTTATTTTAGGGAAAATCCTTTGTTCCATAAAGCTTTGGAACAAACGATTACTTGAATCTGATGCAACACAATGAGACCTGAATAGAAAATTTGTGCCAGAAGACAATATTCTCAAAAATAAAAATGTATTCTCTTTCGTTCTTATATAAGTTATAATTAAAAAAAAAGGTGGAATATGGGATTTGACACACTTGAACCAGCCATTAAAGAGAGAATTTTATTATAGTAAAATTAAAACAGTAAAACAATTATTAAACAAGTGTAAAACGATTCATGAAACAGTAAAAATGTACAAGGTAATAATAAAAAAATATTTATTAATTAAATTATGCAATTAATACATTGTATAAATTCATAAAATTAACAGTTTTTAAAACTGTAAAAAATGTTAGTAATTTTAATGGTAAAAGACTGTAAAAATGCTACAGTTAAAAAACGTAAATTGGTTAACGGGTAGTTACTGTCAAATATATGCCAAAAAAAATTTGTTTTACGGTAAAATGTTGTACAAATTAACATTTTTAAATGTAAAAAGCATGATTTTCCCATATAATTAACGGTTAAAATGTATATTATGTTTAACAAGAGAGTACATGTATTTTTTACGGTAAATTGTTGTTAAAATTATGGTTAAAAAAAACAGTAATCAGGCGTTCCCTGCATGACCCATTACATTTCATTATATTTTATGGGAATAGTTCTGTTTCTTCTTATTTTTAATATCAGTTATGTACTTTGGGGTGCTCTTATATTTGATGTAGTTTAGTTAATGTTTATTGCATTATTTAAATTTCACATGTGTTACCCTGATGGTGTTTAGTGTTTGTGTGAGTGACACTGAACTCTGTCTCTACATGGTTATTGGTCATTGCTCCTGGAAGGGCCACTATTGATGAACTTCATGTCATCATGTGCCCTTCTGTAAATACAATGGTGATTAAAATTACATTATAAAGTGAAAAGCTGATTGCTTCAGAAAGTTAATGTATTAAGTTTATCATTTAATAATATAAACGACGGTACAGTTTTAAAACAGCAGTTTTAAACTGTAAAATTTACAGGTTGTTCTGTAAAGTTGTTTACATTTTTACTGTATTTTCTTTACATAATTTTTTTTTTTTTTTTTTTTAATAACAGGATTTGTTACAGTATAAGTATGAAACCATGCTAAATAAATAAATAAATAAATAATTATAAAAAAACTGCTAGAGGAAACAATTATTTGTGTATTTGGACATTTGATAAAAATGTTTTATAGTTACAACTTTCTTTTGTGACAACTATCCCCACTCACCCCTAATGAGATTTTATGACAGAAAATGAATGTTTAATCCTTGGATGGTCTTAACAATCAAGTCCCTACATTGAAGCTGGGTTAAACAGACCCGTTTTTAATCTTCAGATTCAAAAGCTTGTAATAAAGGCTCTGTTTGCTCTATCTCTCTACTTTTGGTTTTAAATCATTCCTCTTGGTGGCAGCAAACACTAGAATTGTTTTTTTCTCCATCACCTTCTATCACAATATACAGATCTTCAAGTCAGGGGACACCCCAACCCAGCTTCAAAAGTCTTGTAATAAAAATGTTTCAAAAGCTTGTAATAAAGGTCTGCAAAAAGGTTTGCTCTATCTCCTTACTTTTAGTCTTAGATCATTCCACTTGATGAATCAAATACTGTTAAAGGATTTTTTTTCATTTTTTTTTTTTAATCACCTTCTATCACAATATACAGATCTTAAAGGCAGGGGGCGCCCCAACGTGCTTTGTGATGGACTTTCATTTTTTTTTGGGTAGCTCCACACGTCCCTGATGTTTTGTGGAATCTATCGACCTCTAAACGGACCACAAACGTGATCTCTATGTCATTTAAAGGCTAAGAACCTCAGCTTTGCAATGATGAATAACATTTCATCATCAATAGTAGGATTTGATGATGAAACAGTATCATATTTTTGTTTATTGCATTACCATACTACAGTATGGTGCTATTAGCAAAACTTTATGGGATCAATGACAAATTGAAAATAAATCACATTCAAATCATGAAATGGCCAAATGTGATCATTAAACAGCGTAAGGATGTCATTTCATTTAATAATATGCAGTCTTCACGCGCAGCACGCTTCAGAATGAGCGAGAGGTGCTACTCTGCTCTCTGTCATACTTCACACACACATACACAAACAGATCACATTGTGTTGTGTTTAGTGAACGATGTTGTTATAAAACCAATCAGGTCAGAGTAAACTGTTCATCGAAAACCTCATTTGATTGGTTACAAGAAGCAGGTAGACCTGCCTTCCCCCTTGCGCTTACAAAACTCCTTTGAGTGAGAAAGTCATCCCAAAAAAATTGAGTGCAACAAAAGGGAAGACAGAACAATGTATATCGGATTATTTCTGGAAAATATTTTAGCCATGAACACAAGTCATTTGCACTTTTGCAATAGTTTATTTTTACACATACAGACTGATTCTGTGCGGTGAATACATTTCGCCATTCATGACACTCTATCTTTGCTTGCATATCGGCCATGTTTAGGCGCAAAAACAGTGCCAAAAGTGTAAGCGCGGAAAAAAAGAAAGTCAGAAGAATACAGATCAAATTTATTTTTTGTTCATTTGAAGTTACAGATTCACAACACATGAATTACACTTATGCAAAGCATTAAAATATTGCAAATATTTTTTTCTCATGCTTGCAACTTGATATAGCCTACACCTTTACAAACCTTCTGTGCACATGCAATTTATTTTTACGTTTGCTTGAAATATCTCTGCACATGCAGATCTGTCATTAGCTTGTGACTTTCTTTACGCTTTTACAAATCTTACTCTACATATGCAAATCTTTTAGGCACTAAATTACCTTCATACAGTTTTCTGTTTCTGGTCTCTTGACGCAATGTAAAACTAATTGAAACAAGTGAGACAGAGAGCAACAACAATTCAAGTGCTATTTGGAGTAAAAATTAAATTCAGGCTCAACTTGTGCAGTTGTTGGCTGTCATAACAACATAAGTAGTTAATGATCAACTTAACTAACCTTGGACCATCGCTTCATGACATATAAATACTCAGATGAGGCACTGTCAAAAAAAAAAAAAAAACAGTCATCTTGACACTGTGGAATTTAAAGTAAAACTTTAAACATCACATTACCCGCTACAAGAAAATACGCCGATGCGAGTGAAAACATTTGAGACCAGAAACTGAAAACAGGTGAATCGTGAAACACTTCCATGTTCAGGAAAAAGGTGGATAGCAACACGAATCAGAACAGTCTGAAGGTCTGTGCCGAGTTCGGTATAGCTTGAAAGCTCTAGACGTTAGAGTTGATAGTTTTGATCTCAGTTTAGGGATTTTGGAAAAACTCCAAACCATGTCTGCAGAATAACAGTGTGCTGGATATTTCAAGCTAGCTATAATATTATGTTTCTTCAGTGAGACCAACCACTGGCATCCTTGGGACAAAACAGGACATGTTCCACATTGTGGAATATTCCATCAATTCCTGCTTGGCTTGGTTGAGCTCCCACTAGCAATACTGTTTCAGCAACACACTGTAACTGAAAATAATTTGGAAAGGACAATGAATGATGTGAATTCCTGCTTAATTGATTCATACAGTTACCATACCCTTGGTAAGATATGTACCATTTTTAAAGAAAACATGAGTGAGCAGGCAAAACACATTTATTTCTTATGGGATTCATATTCAACTGTAGGTTATAACAGAATGGCACAATCATAAAACAAAACATGGCAACAAAGAAAAAAATGAAATGACCCCTGTTCAAAAGTCTGCATACCCTTAGTTCTTAATACTGTGTATTGCCCCCTTTAGCATCAATGACAGCATGCAGTCTTTTGTAATAGTTGTCTATGAGGCCCCAAATTCTTGCAGGTGGTATAGATGCCCATTCATCTTGGTAAAATGCCTCCAGGTCATGCAAAGTCTTTGGTCGTCTTGCATGAACCACATGTTTGAGATCTCTCCAGAGTGGCTCGATGATATTAAGGTCAGGAGACTGTGATGACCACTCCAGAACCTTCAACTTTTTCTGCTGTAACCACTGGAGGGTCAACTTGGCCTTGCGCTTAGGGTCATTGTCGTGCTGGAAAGTCAAAGAGCGTCCCATGCGCAGCTTTCGTGCAGAAGAATGCAAATTGTCTGCCAGTATTTTCTGATAACATGCTGCATTCATCTTGCCATCAATTTTCACAAGATTCCCCGTGCCTTTAGAGCTCACACACCCCCAAAACATCAGTGAGCCACCACCATGCTTCACAGTGGGGATGGTATTCTTTTCACTATAGGCCTTGTTGACCCCTCTCCAAACATAGCTCTTATGGTTGTGACCATAAAGCTCTATTTTGGTCTCGTCACTCTAAATTACAGTGTGCCAGAAGCTGAGAGGCGTGTCAAGGTGTTGTCGGGCATATTTTAACTAGGCTTTTTTGTGGCATTGGAGTAAAGGCTTCTTTCTGGCAACTCGACCATGCAGCTCATTTTTGTTCAGTTATCATCGTATTGTGCTCCTTGAAACAACCACACCGTCTTTTTCCAGAGCAGCCTGTATTTCTCCTGAGGTTACCTGTGGGTTTTTCTTTGTATCCCGAACAATTCTTCTGGCAGTTTTGGCTGAAATCTTTCTTGGTCTACCTGACCTTGGCTTGGTATCAAGAGATCCCCGAATTTTCCACATCTTAATAAATGATTGAACAGTACTGACAGGCATTTTCAAGGCTTTGGATATCTTTTTATATCCTTTTCCATCTTTATAAAGTTCCATTACCTTGTTACGCAGGTCTTTTGACAGTTCTTTTCTGCTCCCCATGGCTCAGTATCTAGCCTGCTCAGTGCATCCACATGAGAGCTAACAAACTCACTGACTATTTATACACAGACACTAATTGCAATTTTAAAAGCCACAGGTGTGGGAAATTAACCTTTAATTGCCATTTAAACCTGTGTGTGTCACCTTGTGTGTCTGTAACAAGGCCAAACATTCAAGGGTATGTAAACTTTTGATCAGGGCCATTTGGGTGATTTCTGTTATCATTATGATTTAAAAAGGAGATGTGATGATAAATGGCTTCATATGATCACTACCCTTAAATAAAAGACTTTTGAATTTTGCATGATCAGTCATATTTTCAAAATCAATGCCAAAATGTCACAATTTCTGCCAGGGTATGCAACTTTTGAGCACAACTGTATATCATGCCTTGTTTCATAATGAACACAACATGTTTGAATCTGCAGTGTTAAGCAGCATATAAATGGTGCTCATAGAGCAGTACAGTTCACAGGGAGCAGTCAGCATGCTTACATACACATTGCTGGTTCTGGTTCTGATGCCCGTGGTGTGAGATCTGCCATACCCCATACCACCAACCTGTTATATGAAAGTATTGAGCATGGGCAAAGAGATCACTCAAAGAGCTGCGGACATTAAAAGAGACCACGACACTGTAAGTTATGAAAATGAATTGAGGTGAATATGACATGAAAACATGTTTCACAACATCAGTGTTCTTTTGTTGTGCTTTATGTTGCAGTATAGATGCACAGCTCACCTGCTTGACCTGTACATTGACGTGCATGTAAGTATATCCTTGCAGAACATAAATATAAAACATACTTGCAAATAAACATAAAATATACTTTAAAAAAAAATTTTTGTCTATCAGTTATTGAACATTTAATAAAGAGATAAAGCTTGCTTGTATAGTTTCAAATAATGTTGAAATATAGATATGAAACACATTTAAAAAAAAAAAAACAGGGCTCTGTAATTTTTTCACGCTTATATTTTCAGATGTTGTAATATGATATGGGTGAATCTCACAAATAAATATACGGGTCATTTATTAGCTAGTAATCAAAACAGAAAACATAACAAAAATAGAATGAATATAAAAATAAGAAATCAAGCCAATTTAGGGACCATTAAGATTTTTTAAATACTTTTTTTATTGCATTTTTTATTTTTTTTGCCTTCTGACAGTAACGAAAATTATTATTATTATTATTATTACTATTATTATTATTAAAATCTGCATAAATTAAAAGCAGTACAACAAAAATGCATTTTTGCATTGTGACATTATATTTTTTGGCATTGTAATAGTGATAATAATTATCCTGTCTGGACACAATAATAATAATAATAATAATTATTATTATTATTTTATAATAAAATCAGCATAAATTAAAGGCAATATAAAAATATGCATTTTTTAGTTATTATTATTATTGTAATGAAATTAACTAAAGTTATTCCATCTGGACACAACTATTATTATTATTATTATTATTAATGATTATTATTATTATTAAAAAGTCACCATAAATTGCAGTTATTATAACAATTATACAATTTTATCTAAAAAAATTACATTGTGATAGTAATGAAAATTTTCATCACTGGACAGTTATTATTATTATTATTATTATTATTATTATTATTATTTTGTTTTTTATTAAAGTCAGCATAAATTAAAGTCAGTACAACCATGATGTATTTATAATCATATATATATATATATATATCATAGGCTCAATTTTGCTTTGGTAATATATATATATATATATATATATATATATATATATATATATATATATATATATATATATATGTATATTTCTTTGATTTTGTGGTGAGAAATGACATTTCTTTACAGTTTTCATGAGATTCACTCTTACCAACTATAAACAGGTTCTTAACATTCTCATTTGCCTGCTGAAGAAATGATTGATTGTCATGTAAAACTGATCAATCACATATTCTCTCTGTATGATGACAGAACGCTTGTGTGATATCCACTATGAACTCATATCTGTCTATGCTGTGTGGCCTGAGAGAACGACGATGTGCATAAACCAAGAAAGTGCAAGCGCTCCCTGCTATGATCAGACAACTCAACATCATTATATCCCAAAAGTGTCATGGGGTAGGACCCTTTATTTCTATTACCATAGGAACAGCTTTGAAATATAGACTACTTATTTTTTTCACTGGAAAGCCTCTCCAGTCAGCCCTTATATCAGCTGCTTTGATAAAGCTACCTAACATACCATAGTGTTTACCTGAATGTTTACCAACCATATAGTTTTGGTTGTCCTGTATTAGCACTATGGTGTTATTACAAATATCATAGTAAAAATAAGATAATAAGAAATGTCTGGCTTTTCAGCCCAAAGTCAAATAAATTAATAAATAAACAAAGAAAATCTTATTTAGGGAACATTACAAAATAATAATAATAATAATAATTATTATTATTATTATTATTGGTGTTGTTAATTATTAATAATAATAATAATAATAATAATAACAATTATTATTATTATTATTATTATTATTATTATTATTGTTCTAATAATAATAATAATTATTATTATTATTATATTTACATCAGCTTAAATTTAATACAGTACTACAAATATGAAAATGATGTATAAATTATTATCTTAAAAATAGGCTAAATTTTCTTGAAGGAGAATATATTTTCTTAAATGTTCTTATTTTTTTTATTATTTCTTGACAGTTTTCATGAGATTCATTCTAACAGCATACCTACTGTAAACATAAATGCTCATAAAGGTTGTTAATGTGTTGTAGGAGTTGGTTTTCACCCATGATAATTGTGCCGCATTAGAGCACAGAAGATGAAGAGGCTGAACTCATGTCATACATCAATGGAGGGAGTTTGTACAAAGATCATGTAAAGCCATCAATCATCATGGTGACAGATTTTATTTACAATCTATAGGTGGGCACTGATATATACTTGATTGATTATATGGCACTTTTATATGTTTTCCACATTAAGAGTTGTATGTTGATAAAATATAAAAAATGTACAAGCACTGTATAATGACTTTTTTTCTGTATTCTGTTCTAGGATAGATGATAATGAACATTAATGTTTTATTTTTCAAAAATATTATGCTGATTATACTGTTACTATTATTTATTTATCAATTAAATAAAACTAATACAAATTCTGACATGCACACTTTACCTTAGGTATGTATTCTTGTATGCATGCACATTAAGATAATTTTTGTTGTTGTTGTTGTTTAAAATAGTTTTTGACTAAGTGTAGCATGTTTCATTGCAGGACACTACTGTCACTATTTGATATGTCATGACAACTATCCATATTGCTTTCCTCATTGTTATGTTACATCTTTATTCTTCTTTATTTGTATTTGTAACATGTACCGTTTTTATTAATCAGTCAGCAGTTTCAAATATGTTATATAAATGTTGTGTTTGTTTCTGATGTATATTATTGACCTTTTATCTGCATGATCATAATTGAAAAATGTAAATTATACAAATAAATGTTATAAACATTAAATGGTACCATATATAACCACTAGGTGGAGTTTGTGTGCAACAGATGTTAATTAGTCTTTTTCATGGTTTAGGTCTGTACCTTCTTGTTTTCAGTGCATGTTTAAAAGATTAAATAAACTCATTAAATGCAAATATTAAACAGGGATTCATTCAAATAAATCAGTTTGTTGGCTGTACTGAGTTTGCTTGTAGCTGATGCACTCATATAGGATAAACGTCAAGTCTAAGATTTACAAACTACAAGTCCCATAATCCTGCGGTAGAGTGAAGTGGGCGTGTCTCTGTGTGCCTCTTAAAGTCACAGCAGCAGGGAGTTACAGGTGATACAGCCTCATGTCAACTAGAGCATGAGACAAACGTGTTTCACTCGACTCTGGACAGTCCGCGTTTATACAGTGGAGTGGAGTAAGGCTATGGAAATCTGAGATTATTTATTTTTTTAAATGGTGGAGATGTCTACTTTCTATGGAGTGTTGAAGAGTTTCAGCTCAGTTTTTGCTTTTATTTTTCCTCTAGTCATCATTTAAATAACCTGTTTTGTAGCACTCGAGCCTTTTATCTATATCGTTTAAAATGGCTTTCGCAAAATTCAGCAAGATCCTTCGACTTCCTACTATTGACATGAAGAAGAGAGTCAAACAATATGAGCACGTTCACCGGGATGTTAATCCAGACGACCTGTGGGAAATTATCGGGGAACTGGGTGATGGTGCTTTCGGGAAAGTTTATAAGGTGAGATTAGTTGTTTATAAACCTGTTGTACTTGCACCGAAACGGCAAATAAGTACTATGGCTAGGGCTACATTCATGAATATTAATGAGGCCATACTAACGTTGTTTCTGAACCTTCTTACGCATAAGCTAATTAATATGTATAAACCAAGCCGTCTAGCATTTAGCATTCACTAAGCCGTCCAGCGCCCACTTAACAAAGTCTGCCTTTCGGCCAATCAGTTAGGCCAACGTCAAGTTGCGTAATTAATATTCATAAGTAAATCCTTCCGCATAGTAGTATTTGAAACGTTCTCTTTTTGGCAGATGTTAGATGACAACTAGAGTTCATGCCAAAAACCAAATAATATAGAGTAATACAAAAAAAGTTTTGAATGTGTTAACACTTGTGCGCACTATGATGCTCCAATTGTCTAAAACATGTCACCACATTTGCAAAACATCACCTTATGTTTTCACTGCTGAGTTCATCATTAACTGTCATGACTAGTTATCTACGCACAGTGTGGTTAATGTATGTCATAAGAATGATTAATAAGTAGGGTTAGGCACTATTATTTACATTAAAATATACTGTATGGAAATACTTGATAATATGTCAAAAATGTAAGTTCAAGTGCCTTAACTGTATTGAAAATCCTATTTTATGTTCATACTCTTTACATTTAGACACGATTTGTGTATTTGAGGTGTGATGAACTATGAGACAGTCTAGAAATGAAGGCGTGCACACTTGACTCAATATTTTATGGTGCAACTCCTGTTCTGACACGAATAGTAATATGCATTGTAATCACATGAAGTAATAAGTCCTAGGGTGGTACACTAGAGGAAACCATCTTGACTAACTAACCACTTCTACTAAATCTACCCTGGTTGAACTGTCGGTCGGGCAGTACCCTGTCGAGTCACATACTGTACGGTCACCCCGTTGCCCTGAGGGACTGCTTACAGTCACCGTGTAGGAAGATGCTGGAATGTGTTGCAGTTTTGGTAGGTGGAGATGAGCATTCGTGTAGGAATCACTGAATTTGTCTTTTGTCCCCAGCAGAAACTGTTGCGTATGCCACATGGCATCCAAGCTCACTGTAACCCTCTGACTCTGAGAGACTGGGTCAACTGGGGTTAAATACAACTTTAACTCCAGCGTTTTCATTGTGTGGTGAAGAAATATTGCTCTCAGGTTATTCCATGTCAAATCAACCAGATTTCAGAAACTTCCCCAGCTGAAGCTTTTGATTTTGTACAAACTTTTTCTGAAGAACGATAAACATAAATTATGTCGAAAGCCAAAATATAAAATGCCATGGATCAATATTTACTGAGTAATCCATTATTTTATAACTTTAGAAATGTGGCAGCATCATTATTAAAATGTTTACACCGAGATAGATAGGTCTATTACTAAAATAATTTGACTTCCGCACCCCATGTTGCATTATATGCTAATGGTTTTTTTAAAGTTTTTTTTTTCTCAAAGTTGCAGTGCCAACAAGTCCAAAAGTATTAAATATATCTTGATATACTTTTAGTTTCTGGTTCAGAACAAACTTCCGTTTTTGTTTCTTTTTTTCTTCTCCCCAATATGTAATGCCCAATTCCCAATGCGTTCTAAGTCCTCGTGGTGGTGTAGTGACTCACCTCAATCCGGGTGGCGGAGGACGAATCTCAGTTGCCTCCGCGTCTGAGACCGTCAACCCGCGCATCTTATTACATGGCTTGTTGAGCGCGTTACCGCGGAGACGTAGCGCCTGTGGAGGCCCACGCTATTCTCCGCGGCATCCACGCACAATTCGCCACGCGCCCCACCGAGGGCGAGAACCACATTATAGCGACCATGAGGAGGTTACCCCATGTGACTCTACCCTCCCTAGCAACTGGGCCAATTTGGTTGCTTAGGAGACCTGGCTGGAGTCACTCGTCTTTGTTTCTTAATTTTTAAGGCCCTAAATGTATAATGGATAAATCCAATGGGGGATTTAAATGTTGCTCCATCTGAAAATCATAACATTTTATCCATTTTTAATGGTCGAAAACCAAAAATGGGTCACATGGTATGAAGCTAGTTTTTGTTGTTAAACAAAACAAAGCTCTGATGTAAAAATAATGTTAGAAATATCCTTTTTTTATATCACATAAAAACATGTCTAATGTCGAGTTTCAGGAGTCTAAAAATACAAGTATTAACTCATTAAACTTGTGCATTTTTGTATTCCTGCAATTTTTCACACTCAGATTTAAAAGTACAACATTCACACACACACTGTGGACTAATTGTAAAACATTGGTCTTATTCTTCTTTTTTTTTTTTTTTTCAGAAAACCCCCCAAATAATAATAAAAAGACTCAAATTATTCATAATGTTGTATGTGTTAATAATGTTAAATAAATAGTTTTTTTTTTTTAATCTAAGCATGTAATTCTGGTTCTGTTCACATCTCACTTTTTTTTCTAGTGTTTGCTGCCATCACATTCCATCACAATATACAGATCTAAAATGTAGGTGGCGCTATAATGCATTTTAGCCCTCACAGATGTGCTCGTCCATAGACACAGTCATTCTAATTTTCAGTTAATGCACCACCCTCATTGTTTCATTGAATATCTCGGCCTTTTAGTGGACTAGAAGCTCAATATACACTACCGTTCAAAAGTTTAGGGTCACTTGCTCATTCTTTTTTTATTTTCTTCACATTTTAGAATAATAGTAAAGTCATTAAAACTATGGAATAACATAAATGGACTATGGAACTATGGGAATTATGTTGTGACTAAACAAAATCCAAAATAAATCAAAACTGTGTTATATTTTAGCATCTTCAAAGTACTCACCCTTTGCCTAGAATTTGCAGACATGTACTCTTGACATTTTCTCAACCAACTTCTTGAGGTATCACCCTGGGATGCTTTTTAAACAGTATTGAAGGAGTTCCCATCTATGTTGGGCACTTATTGGCTGCTTTTCTTTATTATTCGGTCCAAGTCATCAATTTCACTTTTATTTTATTTTAATTAAATTTTAGTTTTATAATGAAATAAATTAATATGGTGGCACAATTATATTTTTGTCTACAAAACTAATTTCAAACATTTAAGCATATGCCTTCAGATCAAATATTTTTAAGATCATGAGAAACATTTCAGGTAAGTGACCCCAAACTTTTGAATGGTAGTGTGTGTGTCATTTGAAAGCTGAAATCCTCATCTTTACGACGATGTAGAATACTTTATCATCAATAGTCGAAAACAGCATGCTTTTCCTGCTGGATGATGTATTTTGTTTTGAACATCGAAGATATAACATTGGATTATTCAGCCAGGCAAGCTCACTGACAAGTAAAAAATGGCTAATTTTTTAGACGACTGCCTTAGGCAAAAGCAGATATAAAGTTTTTAGCTATTTGGGGCTTACAGCAGCAATGATCGATGCATAAAAGAGATGTATGTATTTGATGACTTACAGAAATCATATTTCATTTTGTGATTCTCTTGAAAATCTTTCGAACTGTGGTATTAATGCAACAAAATAAACTATACAATCATATTCCTGAGAAAGAGAGCTTTCATTTGAGACTTCTGTATTCATATTAATATTTCTACTCCATTACCTAAAATTGTTAATTTGCTATGCAAATGTTTTCAGGCCTTGTTTTGTTATTTTGTGTTACATAAATGCAGAAGTGATTATATTCTCTGAAAAGTTCAGATTTTAAGCTTTCAAACGATACCTTATATGCCTGATCTACTGTATGTATACGGCGACTTTAACATTTTAAGTGTAAACCTTTTCTGCGATATAGCACCCCCCTGTGACCCGCCCCTAAGGGTGACACATTTGGCTGTTGAGTTAGTACAATACTTTGTGTTGTGAAAAGTACAGGCACTTCAGTACCAAGTCGGTACTAATATAAAAAAGATGTCACGATATCAGTGTTTCTACAGTACAGGTTATACCAAGCACCGACTTAATTCGGTACCCACACACTGTCTGACTGACACACGACTGCTTTCAAATGCTGATCTGTGTGCACTGTTATTCCTTTTACACTGAAATGGACAATTAATCAAATTAAAATTGTGATGTATCCAAGTGTGATTATTAAACCACGAAAGGCTGCAGTGTTTGTCTGCATTCGAGCTGCGTGCTTTGAATGTGTTAAGCAGACTACTCAAACACTGGAAACTCCACAGACATTGAGAATCATTTGTGTTGTATGAGATGATAGAGCAGAGCACTAAACCACTGTGAAGCACACAGCACATGTAGACTATATAATTAAATCACAGCATTTGCACTTTAACCATCACATTGGGCCATGTAGTGAACTATTTATATGGATGAGTCAAACATCTGTTAAAAACACGAGTCAAAATTAGAGGTCAACCGATATACAGTATCAGATTTACAGATTAATCGGGGCCGATAGTTACATTTTTTAATATGACAATAAAATAATATAATAAATATTGTCAGTAGTGATGAAGCATTCAGTCGCTCCTTTGAAAGGAGGTGTTTTATGTTACTGCTGAACAACAAACACATCTGACCTGTAATATTTTCATTAATTTCAGATGGCAAAGACTTTGAAGAAGTTACCAGTATAGGAGAAATGTATTAAAGTGTTGCCATGGAAAGTAATACTTACTAAAGTTCAGCAGTATTTTACATTGAGTGAAAAGTTTTCATTCATATTATACATTTTAAAAACTCAGCCAATTAATCGGCTTTCGGTCTGTTTTCCCACCTTAATTATCTGTATCGGCAAAACGCACTATCAGTCGACCTCTAGTCAAAATAAAAGCTCATGTAAAAACAAAAAAAAAGCTAGATACTTCAAATTGAAAGTGCGTAGAAACTGTATAGTAAAATGTAATATTCACGGTTGTAATACTAATAATTATTAATAAATAATAATAATAATAATGAGATTTAAGAAATGCATAAAATAAATATATCACAAGTAAGAGTGCTGTTGTACAGAATAAAATTTGTCAAAAAAAAATGCATTATGTTGAAAAGTAATTGTTCTATTTTTTTTACTTGTTAAAAGTTTTTAAAAGTTTTAAGATTTAATTTGATGATGAAAACTTAAACTTTAAAACATGGAATTCTGGAAAAATAATAATAATAAAAAAAAAAGGATTTGGGGAAAAACATAGAACAGATTTCAGTTAGGCCCTACTTAAAAACACTTAAGCAGTGCATACTTAATTGAGGAACACTTGAAAGAAACATGCATTTCTTTTCATGCATTACCTATATGTAGTTTTAGGATCACCATGAATATTGATCCATGGCATGTAATGTTTTGGCTTTATTATCGTTAATGTACTGTATTTCAAAAGCAAAACTTTGAGCAGGGGACAATTCAGGACACTTCTGTTGCTTGAAGAAAACAAAGGACTATTAAGATATTTTGCATTGTGACATTATTGTCATGAAAATAAAGCACATTCGCCCCCCTAATTTTCATTAACGGTATGCATCTAGATGTTTTACTTTTTGAATTTTTTTACATTTCTATTGATCTTAGTTTTCTAAATTTCATTCTTCAATTCTAAATGTATTTTCTTTAAATCAACATTAAACCAGAGACTATATAGCAGAGACAGGTCACTTTGATTAAAATGAATGGGAGAAACTGAAATGCCCAACGGTCAACAGATGAAGAAAGGAAGTCCTGCCTTACAGGTAAAAGAGCCAGTTATTTTTTAGATATAGACAACACCTAGCTGCACTTGTATGCCACTTGTTTACATAGAAAATAGCTGCCCGAGAGCATTCCAAAGATGGCTGCTGAGTGGACCGACTTGCTAAAAAGACTTTAAAGGCAGTACAACAAACATTACCATGATGTATAAATACATCACAATTGAAATAATACTATTTAGTTTTTTGCGTTTTTGTTTTTGCTAGTGTGTTTCTTGTGCGAGCATGTGGTGTGAGGCTCCTCACAGAGGTTATTAGAGTACATTTTATTAGTTCGATTCATAAGAAGCCACTAACCAGAAAGTTACTGGAGCGAGAAAAGTCATTGTACTAAAGTCAAAACTCCCACAAATGCCAAATTAGCCTGCCTGGATGACTTTAACACCACACTCAAGACTGATATCAATGCAAATCACATATTTCTATGGAAAAGCAGGTGTTGCAAAGATGGGAAGAAACAGGACGTGCAAATGTTTAAGACAAGATGAGCTCGTGCTATCAGATAAAATCGTGATGATTTGGAGGTCAAACATTTTTAACATTGACTAAAGAACAACCAGTTCTAGAGATTCCCCCTGTGCTAGTGGACAATAGTGGAAATCAGAATTATGAAACGTCTGTAATGTCAGTGTCAGTTTTGTGCTGCTAAAGGAAGATGTGAGGGGGGGATATCTGGGGACTTCCTGTTTTGTTGTGGGACCTCACAATGATCTGCAGAGAAATGTGTCAGTGTTATGAGTAATTCTGCACAGAGATCATAATGAGGACTTTTTTTTTCTTTTTTTTTTTACTTTTACTATTGCCTAGTGTGCTGTCATTTACAACAACAGAAAAAAGTTATCTTAAATAAGAAATAATATATGAGTTTTCTGTTAAATAAACAAGAATCAAGCACTAACACTATATAAAACTGTAATGTAGCCCTGGTCCTCTGTAGTTTTGAAAATGGTCCTGCCTTGAATGTGTAGTAGCCCACTGGCATGTTGTTCGCTGTATTTGTATTGGTCTTTGGTAGGCATTTGGTGACTTGCTATAATCAAATCCATATGCGTTAAATTCATTTAAACAAATTAACTTTCACTATCATCAGTTTTACTCAATCCTCCAATGTTCATATTACTCAAAAATCTGTATGACCAAGAGAACTTTAAATGAGTTGATTCAACTTGTATAAAAAAAGATTTACTTAATCCATTTGCGTTGGGACAACATTAATTTTTTTTGTTTGGTCAACTGAAACAGGGCTGAGGGTTTCTAGTTCCCAGCAATCTTTGCATAAGACGCAACAGGGAGAGTAAATGTTAAAATTAAGTGTTATTTTATGTATCTTTGAGCAAGATGAATGTAAAGGAGGATTGTTAGTGTTTAATGTTTTGTCGAGATTTAGAAGAATTTCTGTTATGTTGTAGTTTTGGGGGTTCCCATCATGGTGAAGTGTGGAGTTTGAAACTACATTCTGAGTGTCTGGTATATTGCTTTATAAATTGAGCAGTTGCTGTGCTAACCATAGCACAGTGACCATGTTGCACTCAGTAGTGCTTCCCACCATGTAATTAGCATGCTAACATTTACTTCCACTTTCTAGCATATGACTAAAGAGTTTCATGTTGTTTTGACATGTCAAACTTATTAGATTTACTTGACTCAGTTAGGTTCCCTGTACTTGAAGTATTTAAGTTGAAATTACATGGTAATTTTGATAAAAAAAAATAAAAAAAACTTGTTTCAAACATGTGGAACTACTGTCCATGATTGAATCAAGTTCAGCCAAATTGTTGTTTTTTTTTTGAGTGGTGTTACACCAAATGTAAAAGTGTTTGGCACAGGGAAACAATCAAACTTCCTCTCCTGATGATCAATTATCTGGACCTGAATAGCGAGCAATAGTACTACCATCCCACAAAGTTTTATGTCTCTAGGCCATACAGCAGTTAATGGGGTTCAAGCACATTAGGACTTTTAAGCACTTTTAGCACCTAAAATAATAAAAGTCCTCAAAACTATGTAAGGAATATTTCGGGTTCAATACAAGTTGAGCTCAATCAACAGCATTTGTGGCATAATGTTGATTACCACAAAAAAAAAGCTAAAATTGAGGTTAGTGAAGCACTTACAATGGAAGTGAATGGGGCCAATTTTTGGAGGGTTTAAGGGTAGAAATGTGAAGCTTATAATTTTATAAAAATACTTACATTAATTCTTCTGTTAAAACTTGTTTTATTTGAGCTGTGGAATTGTTTTATATGGTCGTTTTACATTTGTTTTAGGGGTTGAGCTTGTTGATATTACATCGTCATGGCAACAAAGTTGAAAAATTGCCTAACTTTACACAGAAAAGGTTGTGATTTTATCACCCTAAAAACATGTTAACATGCATATGTGTCTATACTTTTTAAACAGTGAGTATTTTAACGTTCAAAAATGGTCCCCATTCACTTTCATTGTAAATGCCTCACTGTAACCTCTATTTCTGCTTTTTTTTTTTTTTTTTTTTTTTTTATATATAAAAGAAAAGGAGGGGCAAGTCAAAATACATTTTTTGTGGTAATCAACATAAAACAAACGCTGTCGATTGAGCTTAACTTGTATTGAACCCGGAATATTCCTTGAAATAACACAAATGGATGTATGAGAGTTATGAAGTGAACTAATAACAGAAAATGAAATTAAACCGTATTGAAGGAGTTCTCCTAAGCTGGACACTTGTTGGCTGCATCCCTCACTGTCCACTCCAAAAGAAAATTTTAGAATTGTAAAGAAAGTCATATTTAGGCACAGTTCGTATTAGTCTACAAAGCAAGTTTAAGCAATGAAACCATAAGCCTTTAGATCAGAAGGTTTTAAGTTCTTGAGGATCATAAATGAAGTTAAGTGTGTCCAACCAAATCCTTAGTGCAGACAACACAAGAGTTTTCTGCTGGAGTATTGAGGAGTCTTGTTGTATTCTCCTGGCATTTCTGTTAGTTAATGTTGAGTAGCTTTTAAACTGTTAATTACTGATGGAACATGTGTGAAAGCAGGAACACGTGTGAAAGCACATGGGCACAATGTGTACAGTAAGCTGTTGCACCTGAACGTTGAGAGGCCGTCTGAGGTCTGCTTTGAGATGTCGCTCTGCGTGTGCAGATCGTCGAGTGGTCGTGGTGAGCTCTTCAGATGGAAGTGTGTGGTGAAATCACGTGTTTCTGGTATAGGACTGAAGTCTGCTAATCAACAGCACTCCGTGGTGTTGGGTTCAAAGCGATAAGAATGTCTTCTCTGTGGGTGGAGATGAACATATTCTCCACCAATTTATGCACATATGAGCTCACAATCACCACACCAAGATCAAATACTGAGTCTAAGATCATGGTATAAGGATCTAAAATGCAGCTCATTGTTTTTTCCTGTCCAATAGTACTGTTAGTTTAATAATTTCCACCCATTTAATTGAAAAGGTTCAAGCCATTGTATTGAACTTCGATACTGCGAGAATTGTGTACACACAGGGTAGGAGAGTAACGGAATACATGTAACGGGATTACGTTATTTAAAATACAAAATATAAGTAGCTGTATTCCACTACAGAATGTATTTTTAACATGTGTGTTTTGTCTTACTGTACTGGCAGAATTTTTATAGTCAAAACAAGTGGAAAAAATCTACCAGTGCTGAAGAAGTAATCCAAAGTATTTAGAATACATTACAAGTTACATTTTACAGCATGTATTCTGTAATCTGTAGTGGAATACATTTCAGAAGTAACCCTCCCAGTGAGTTTGTATTTTCCATGTTATTGTTTAGAAATAGTTTCATTTGGTCACTCAGTTATTGTGATCACATAATACAGAATGGGCCCTATTCACTATAAAAATTATAAAAACTCAAGATAATGAATAAGAGTCCAAGCCCTAGCTGTTGCCTAAAGCAATGGGGGAGGGGGTCTGCTGCATTGCGTCTCATTGTTCCAGTTTCTCACCTATTCCTTATTATAGACTATGGTGTCAACAGCAGTAAATGGGGTTTACCTTTTTATTGATGTGTTGAACTTCCCATTACTCAGGTTGAAAATACACTAATATTCTGCTGTTATTGGTCGGTGTGATAAAATATCTAACTCTGATTACATCTAAAGCTTTGACTGTCTCCCCACTCCCTCAAGCTGGTGCTGTAATCCGCTTAATGGATATGCAAGTGGATTTGGGATATGCAAGTGCTTTATTTATGGTTATGCTTCATTTGAAGAGATCAGCCCCTAAGAGTATTTTCTAGTGGTCAGCTCTAGTCTCGCATAGCCAGACGTTTAGCAGCAAATGTACTACGTCACAATAATTGACCGCCATGGACAAAATTATTTAAATAAATTGCCACTTTTTCACACATTTGACCCATTTCAATGGGTCTGACATGGAAACTCAACAAATTAACTGAATGTTGGTGTGTTCCACATTTCTGTTCTTTTGCAAGTTGATTTTTCTTTATTTCTCTGAGATGTAATGCCATTTCTGACTATTTCTCAGGTTTTATGTGGCATAATAAGACTTCTGAGTCCAGAGAGTAGAGATAAAAGATGTCACCACAGGGGTAGGGTGTTATGAGCTGTTGCTGGGGCATTGCTATGGGGTTTAAAGGTGTTTAGTCCATCCCCAAGTAGGGATGGGCATTTTCGAGTAATTTTAGTTGAGTACTCTAACTCACAAAAAACTTGTAAACGATTACCCGTAAATTAAAATCCACGTTCGTTAAAAACCAAGTACGGTTTCAAAATAAGAACTTCGACAAACTATGCTTTTCTTTTAAGTGAAATGAACAATATGCATTAATAAAAATGGGAATATATATATATATATATATTAAATAACAGTAAAACCATTTGCACCAGAGATTATTTAGCAGAGAGGGGCCGCTTCTATTCAAATGAATGGGAGAAATTGGAACGCTCAACCAAGAAGCTCTAGCGCCCAACGGTCAATGGATGTGGAAAGGAAGTCCCACCTTACAAGTAAAAGAGCCAGTCAACTTTTAGATACAGACATCACCTGTCAATCAATCAAGAACACGCATTAGGTATACAAGCTGGGAAATTTTTATTTTTTAGTGTAATATGAGGTAAAGCACAATTTATGATACCAGTTTTGTCAGATTTTACTGCTGATTTTTAATATGCTCTTTGATTGTAATCTTGACCAATCGTTTTGGAGATTTAGGTGTTCCCCCATTCAAGTAGATAGGAGCTGCACTGGCATGACTGGAAATAGCCTCCCGAGAGCATTCCAAAGATGGCCGCCAGTGGACTGACTTGCTAGAAAGACTTTGTTTGCATTCAACCAGAGCTTCCATAGAAACCAATACTGACGGCATTGGGGTTATGCACATATATAAACTGCAGAGTCTACGTAAAGACTATCACATGTATATAATTTCACATGTTATTTTGGAAAAACAAGTGGTGAAATTTGGCTTTTTATAAAATGCGCTCTGAACATTCAGAGATTTAACGCACACATGTACTGGTCTGATAAACTCTGAGTTCCTCATATCTTTCCACCAATAAAATTAGATCCTCGTCCGTTGGTTTACATGACTCCAACAAGAACCGAACACTAATAGAGTAGAATTCAGTAACGTTCATTCAATAAGAATAAAAACATTACAAGTATTGCCTCCCTTGGCTTTGCTTGAAAAAACAGATGCCATCATATCATCTTCTCTCATCCAACACCTTGACGACACGCATCCACAGTGCCCCCAAGTCAGTGGACTCGATTGTAACTGCTAGATTTGGTGAGAGATTCAGAGGCAAAATACAGTGTAATCCAGTGCTGTTCACGGCACGCAAATGCGGAAAGGAAAATGAATTTGCTATAGTCGAGTAGTTTTTAATCCTCTAGTAGCTGATGCAGAATGAGTACTCATTACTCGATTGCTCATGCACATCCCTATCCCAAAGTCTATATGGTATTCTGGACTCTAGATATGGCTCTTAGTTTATGTGAATATTTTCACCCGTTTGTATCTCATTTATAAAAACCTGCTTTTCAAATACCATTATAGGTCATTATTTTGTGCACATGCATATTGTGGCCATGTGTTTTTAATCACAGAAGTTACATTAATAATAAGTAAGATGTATTGCTGGTCATGTGGGGTTACTCTTTTATCCTACTTCCCACTTCTGGAGTGGTAATTACGAGTTCATCATTTCCAAGTGCTTTGTTGTCAGAAAGAACAGGAAACATGGACAACGCCATGTTCATTCATACATATTTCTTGAGGAACTTTTATTTTGACACCATAATACATATTACTCAGTTGGCTTGCTGACGATAATGGAATTTAGGTCAAATACAAGCTATTTTCATGGTTTAAAAATGTACACCATGCATAGAATTGTTGCTAATATACATATATGAATATGACCAAAACGGCAAGCGCTAACAATTAGCTGTTTAGAAAAATTAACAAGACTTGTCATGCTAAACAGAAACTGTACTCTCCTCCACCATGTTGAAAGTTTAGAACTCCTCCCATCTCGGAAACTCGGGTATCAATATTATCCTGAGTTTCCCAGTCGTTATTACGACTTGAGGGGTCATTCGTGTGCAACTTCCGAGTGGGAAACTCGTATTTACAATAATTCCGATAGCACGTGAAGGCAGCATTAACTCTGTGCTGAACTCTTTGACTTCTGTATTGTTTCCTCTCAGTCAGAGGATGTGGAGTTTCTTTTCCCATTGTTTGATTGAACGGAGGTTGATTTTATGGGTGTTAAGACAAGCATCACTATAACTATTCCTCATACTTTCAGTAACGGATCTTAACAAACCCCTAACTACGGACATGAATGTTTCCTTAAATGATGCAGCTTGTTGAGGAGAGGTGTGCATGTACCCTTATGAGTGATCAAACATATGATGGATGGATCTGAGCCAGAAAATCATTTGGGGGTAGACTCTATTAACTTGGGCCAGTATGCAACTTTTTATTCCCATTGATTGTAATGATGATTCTCATTACCGTAACAGTTTTATTTTTATTTTATTTTTTTTACCGTATTACAGTAAAAAGATGCTGTTATAGCCTACTACATGATTTAAAAAAAAAATAAAAATAAATGGTGTACGTGAAAGGCAGAGGGAGTACTACTAAGATGTATGAATACTTTACAATATAAATAATGCCTTTTTTTATTTTGGTAATGAAAATATAGTGATGACCATCTTTTTTTTGTGTTGCGGTACTAAAAACTGGGGGTAAAATGTGCATAACTGTCATGAAAATGTCACAAAAAAAAAAAAAAAAAAAAATCTTAATGGCACTAAGAATAGGTTTAATTTTCTATATGTAAAATATCATTTCTTATTTGTTTCTTTTAACTTGGAGTAAAATAGGACCAAACCTTGAATGGTAGAGAGAATCAACCAAATGTCAACGTGCTAAATCCTTGATAGCACACGTACATCACCCAGATGTCTATTTGATATTTGTTTTATCTGGAAGATTTAATTTTTTTTTAATTTTTTTTTTATCATCTGCAATGTCTATCTGATGTTCCTCCTCGGATGTCAAAACGGACACTCAGCAGATGTCTTTGAGACGTTTATAATTAAGAATGTATTTGAATCGGCTCTTTTTAAGATGTTTATCAGATATGAATTAGAATGTGATGCTTTCCAGATTAAATACTCTTAGAAACAAAAATCTCAGAGATGTACGTGTGCTATTTGGGATACCACTCCGATTGCCCCAGCAACCTCATAGCAATGTGCTAAATACCACTCAGAATGCCCTAGCAGCCACATAGCAACGTGCTAAATACCACTCCGAAAGCCCCAGCAACTGCATAGTAAGGTACTAAATACCACTCCGAAAGCCCCAGCAACTGCATAGCAACTTGCTAAATACCACTTGGAATGCCCTAGCAACTACATTGCAACATGCTAAATACCACTCAGAATAATCTAGCAACCACTTAACAACATAAACCACTCTGAATGCCTTAGCAACCACATAGCAACATGCTAAATACGACTCAGAACGCCTAGCAATGATATAGTGATGCCCCAGCAACCACATAGCAACGTGCTAAATACTACTCCGAGTGCCCCAGTATCTGCATAGCAAACCACTCAGAACTCACTAACAACCGCATAGTAACATGCTAAATACCACTCTGAATGCTTTAGCAACCACATAGCAATGCCCTAGCATCCACCCAGAACACACTAGCAATGCCATTGCAGCCCAATAAAAAAAACAGAACACTTTAGCACCCACATGACATAATGCCCTGGCAACCACACACAAACACCCTGGCAAACACTCGCACGCTAGCATCATGGCGGAGAGTTTTGCATGACAAGCACTATTTAAAGTGTCTTTAGAAAATGCAAAAAATAAAATTATATAATTATATAATTTTTATAATTATATAAAAATTAGTTTAACAATGTGATGTTTTATGTCAAATAAGTTTGTCCTCTCTGCCTGTCCAACTGTCATTGTTTCTTATATTTCTTATTTATTTACCATAATCGTGTAAAATGTATGCAAGCTGTATAGTTAAACCTAAGCATGTTGTAGTGTGTATGCTAGTAGCTGAGTTGCTATAAAAAGCAGAAGTGCTTTGCATTTAAGTGGTTTGGAAACACTGTTTCCTTTGAAAACATCCCCAGCTAACCACAATGAAAGACTCCACCTTGATCAGTGCTGCTAGTGCTTACTAACACGGTGTTTCCCAAAGAGGTTTCAATTCTCACATGTGGAGACTAGTCCTGTGTTAACTGCATAAACACCAAAACATGCAGTCTAATCTATATTTGCAAGATTTATTACATTTCTTTCTGAAATACTC
The DNA here is from genome assembly GCF_019703515.2 of Myxocyprinus asiaticus. Lineage (NCBI taxonomy): Eukaryota > Metazoa > Chordata > Actinopteri > Cypriniformes > Catostomidae > Myxocyprinus > Myxocyprinus asiaticus. Next base: position 6,117,945 of record NC_059383.1, on the reverse strand, counting down.
TGTTCTGGTCTGTCGTGGGATTTAGTGGTCAGATATTATATAATGACCGCAATATATAATTGACTGACTGTACATCATCCTATGACGGGGATGTTTACCCAAAAATGAAAATCCCCTCATGTTGTTCTAAACTTGTATGGCTTACTTTCTTCTATGATACACATAAGGAGATGTTTGGCAGTATGTTAACCTTAGTCAAAATTCACTTTCATTATATTGAGAAAAAAAGATGCAATGAAAATGAATGGTGACTGAGGGTAACTTTCTGTCTAACATCTCTTTTTGTTGAAGTTTGGAACAGCGAGGGCGAGTGGATGATTACAGAATTGTCATTTTTGGGAACAAGACTATCAGCAGGATAAAATAATGTGAATTATGCTGTGTGTTGATGTGAAACTGGTTTGTTTTTCAGGCTCAGAATAAAGAAACAGGCGTGCTGGCCGCTGCCAAAGTGATCGAAACCAAAAGCGAGGAAGAGCTGGAAGACTACGTAGTGGAAATCGACATCTTGGCATCCTGCAACCATCAGTACATCGTCAAACTGCTTGATGCCTTCTACTACGACAACAAGCTATCGGTATGACTGTTAGAGCGGTTAGATCAAACAGTTGTTTTGAAAACCACAAAGGGCAATGTTCAAGCATTTCCAGTCCAGTGGTGCACTATTTTAAAGGGATAGTTCACCCAAAAATTTAAATTCTCTCATTTGCTCACCCTCCTGATATCCCAGGTGTATGACTTTCTTTCTTCACCAGAACAAGAGAAGTAGAAAAATATCTCCGCTCAGTAGGTCCTTAAAATGCAAGTGGATGGTGATCCGACTAAAACAACAGTTAGCATAAATGTCATCCATACGAATCCAGCTGTTAAATTAATGTCTTCAAAAGTGACACGATCGCTTTTGGTGCAAAAAAGATCAATATTTAAGTACTTTTTAACTTTAAATCATCACTTCTGGTCAGCAGTGGCATGTGCGTTTGACGTAATCGCGTTGGCATGTTCACGCGAGAACTGGCGCATGTGCAACACACATGAAAAAGCAGCGCTGTTACAAGTGAGAATGCGAAACGCTGTACAGAAGCTTCATTGGTTTTGGTTTAGATCTGTATTTATCGGTTTCTTTACTCACAATGGTGTGTTTGTGTGCTTATCCTGGATGTCTCAAACCAGAGGAGAACGTGAGATTATGTACGTAACATGGCAACGGTAATACGTCACTCAAGAGACTGCGTGATCTCCACCCTCTTGTGAAGTTTACCGGAAGCGTTTGATTATAGTTAAAAAGTACTTAAATATTGATATTTGTTTTCATACCAAAAGTGATCGTATCACTTTAGAAGACGTTAATTTAACCGCGAGAGTCATATGGATGACATTTATGCTGACTGCCTGTTATGAGCTTCAAATGTCGGATCACCATCCACTTGCATTTTTAAGGTCCTACTGAGCTGAGATATTTTTCTAATTTTCTTCAAATATCTTCTGGTGAAAAAAGAAAGTCATAAACATCTGGGATGGCATGAGGGTGAGTAAATGATGAGAGAATTTAAATTTTTGGGTGAACTATCCCTTTAATTCCATAGGTGACATGCTGTCATGGTAACTGCCTGTAAAAGTGAGTTGTTCATGAGGATCCGTTTAAAGCGTTGCTGGAATTCCTCAGTGTGAAGGTAAATTTGCTTGTCTGGGTGACGTGAGTGCCCTGAGATCCTGGTGTTTGAATGAATCTCCCTTCAGTGCTCAAACACTCTCTCTGATCTCTAAACCCCCTGAAGACTGATGAGAAATATCTCTTTACCCTTTATACTTTCACCCCGTTTATCACCACGTTTTCACTTTCCACATACCAACTGTACTAACACACAGAACCGCTCACAATCTAAACCTTCATTAGTGGTGTTTGTAAAAGCAAGCATTACTATTACTATTGTAATTGCTCATAGAGACCAGAATATCATAGAGACTTTGGGGTGGTCTCTTTGACCTGGGCCAGTAAGCAACCACCTAACAACAATCCAAAAAACCCTATCATCCACATTGGAACACCTTGACAACCACCCACAGCACCCTAGCATAATGGTTGTGAGTTTTGAACACGTGAGGGCAAACACGAATCACAGTATCTCCAGACAATGTTAACATGTAGTTTCCTTATCACTTTAGAGACCTTCCTTCATTATTTCCTACAAAAGCAAAACACAGTAACTATGACAACACTGAAACTGGCTTCAAACACGGCTTGAAAGCTTCTTTTTTTTTTTTGGTTTGGATTTTGTAGTTACTGAAGTTTTCACACTCTTTTGACTGAGTACAGTTGAGACAAAATACAGCTGCATTGTTATACTCACTTTAGTCACCAAAATACGGTTGGATTGTTTTAGTACTCTCACTTTAGTCACCAAAATACAGTTGGATTGTTTTAGTACTCTCACTTTAGTCACCAAAATACAGTTGGATTGTTTTAGTACTCTCACTTTAGGCACCAAAATACGGTTGGATTGTTTTAGTACTCACTTTAGGCACCAAAGTACAGTTGGATTGTTTTAGTACACTCACTTTAGGCACCAAAATACAGTTGGATTGTTTTAGTACTCTCACTTTAGGCACCAAAATACAGTTGGATTGTTTTAGTACTCTCACTTTAGGCACCAAAATACGGTTGGATTGTTTTAGTACTCACTTTAGGCACCAAAATACAGTTGGATTGTTTTAGTACACTCACTTTAGGCACCAAAATACAGTTGGATTGTTTTAGTATTCTCCCTTTAGGCACCAAAATACAGTTGGATTGTTTTAGTACTCTCACTTTAGTCACCAAAATACAGTTGGATTGTTTTAGTACTCTCACTTTAGGCACCAAAATACGGTTGGATTGTTTTAGTACTCACTTTAGGCACCAAAATACAGTTGGATTGTTTTAGTACACTCACTTTAGGCACCAAAATACAGTTGGATTGTTTTAGTATTCTCCCTTTAGGCACCAAAATACAGTTGGATTGTTTTAGTACTCTCACTTTAGTCACCAAAATACAGTTGGATTGTTTTAGTACTCTCACTTTAGGCACCAAAATACGGTTGGATTGTTTTAGTACTCACTTTAGGCACCAAAGTACAGTTGGATTGTTTTAGTACACTCACTTTAGGCACCAAAATACAGTTGGATTGTTTTAGTACTCTCACTTTAGGCACCAAAATACAGTTGGATTGTTTTAGTACACTCACTTTAGGCACCAAAATACAGTTGGATTGTTTTAGTATTCTCCCTTTAGGCACCAAAATACAGTTGGATTGTTTTAGTACTCTCACTTTAGTCACCAAAATACAGTTGGATTGTTTTAGTACTCTCACTTTAGGCACCAAAATACGGTTGGATTGTTTTAGTACTCTCACTTTAGGCACCAAAATACGGTTGGATTGTTTTAGTACTCACTTTAGGCACCAAAGTACAGTTGGATTGTTTTAGTACACTCACTTTAGGCACCAAAATACAGTTGGATTGTTTTAGTACTCTCACTTTAGGCACCAAAATACAGTTGGATTGTTTTAGTACTCTCACTTTAGGCACCAAAATACGGTTGGATTGTTTTAGTACTCACTTTAGGCACCAAAATACAGTTGGATTGTTTTAGTACTCTCACTTTAGGCACCAAAATACAGTTGGATTGTTTTAGTACTCACTTTAGGCACCAAAATACAGTTGGATTGTTTTAGTACTCTCACTTTAGGCACCAAAATACAGTTGGATTGTTTTAGTACTCTCACTTTAGGCACCAAAATACAGTTGGATTGTTTTAGTACTCTCCCTTTAGGCACCAAAATACAGTTGGATTGTTTTAGTATTCTCCCTTTAGGCACCAAAATACAGTTGGATTGTTTTAGTACTCTCACTTTAGGCACCAAAATACAGTTGGATTGTTTTAGTACTCTCCCTTTAGTCACCAAATTACAGTTAGATTGTTTTAGTATTCTCACTTTAGGCACCAAAATACAGTTGGATTGTTTTAGTACTCTCCCTTTAGTCACCAAAATACAGTTAGATTGTTTTAGTATTCTCCCTTTAGTCACCAAAATACAGTTGGATTGTTTTAGTACTCACTTTAGTCACCAAAATACAGTTGGATTGTTTTAGTATTCTCCCTTTAGGCACCAAAAAACAGTTGGATTGTTTTAGTACTCTCACTTTAGGCACCAAAATACAGTTGGATTGTTTTAGTACTCTCACTTTAGACACCAAAATACGGTTGGATTGTTTTAGTACTCTCACTTTAGGCACCAAAATACAGTTGGTTTGTTTTAGTACTCACTTTAGTCACCAAAATACAGTTGGATTGTTTTAGTACTCTCACTTTAGGCACCAAAATACGGTTGGATTGTTTTAGTACTCTCACTTTAGTCACCAAAATACAGTTGGATTGTTTTAGTACTCTCACTTTAGGCACCAAAATACGGTTGGATTGTTTTAGTACTCTCACTTTAGTCACCAAAATACAGTTGGTTTGTTTTAGTACTCTCACTTTAGTCACCAAAATACAGTTGGATTGTTTTAGTACTCACTTTAGTCACCAAAATACAGTTGGATTGTTTTAGTACTCTCACTTCAGTATACTCGTATGCAGATTTCATTGCTGTTTTAAAAAGTTTAAAATCTACATTCATGTTAAGTTTTTATTTTTGTGCACAAAAGCACAGTGTTTGTAATCTGTAGATGCCTGGCATAGCTGTCTGGCCAACTATTGAGCTGTCATCAGGCTTGGGGAGTAACGGAATACTTGTAACGGTGTTACGTAATCAAGATACAAAAAAATAAATGTGTAACTGCAAACCGTTACTGTTACATAAAAACTCAACATATTCAGATTACTGTTACTTTTGGTAAAAATTGGGATTTCTAGCAGTATTACAATTTTCAATATATAAAAAAATAAACAAAATATCCTCCTGACATAAAATAATAAAGAACGCTGCTTGGTTTAGTGTGGTACAGATATGATCAGATTCACACTGGAGATCTCTTCCGGTTTTCTCTCATGACTCATGTGAATCTGGCGCCACTTACTGTTGCATGTGCAAATAACAGCTGTCTCAGATCAACACTGCACTCTCCAAATGAGGTCGAACCATTAAAAGGGCTGTTTCATTGCAATGGCCACTGGAGAAATATGATTATTTTTGTGGAAATTCCAACATTCTTGTCACTTCAATGGAGAAAAGGGAAACATTACAGTTCAGTGCAATTTATTCCTTCCAGCTGTGAAGATGCAGTGTTTTTCCAAGGACCCGATACATAATTTAAAGAAGCATTTAAAGGTAAGACCCATACGAAAATCATGTTAGCTAGGATAGCTAAAATTAGTTAAGTGTTCCCTAATTTCACAGTCAGACCGTCTTTATTTTTCATGGGAGCAGGAATACAAGCAGAGAAACGACCACTCCCCCCGGCTAATCGCCAGTATTCCGGTACACGGGACGCCTACTGTCGAAACTTTAGTGTAACTTCTCATTTCCATTCTAACTTCAGTTGAAACTCTAAAATTGTTCTCTGAAATGTTCATGTTGTATTGACAACTGTAATTGGGACAGCATTTCTTTTTTTCCATTGTTGAAAAAATCCAAATTGTACACATGAAGACCAAATTAATTGACAATGTTATGAAGTTCTTAGGGGAAAGTGCAATGGATAATTGATCTGATTTTGATAATTATTATAAAAATATCGTTAAGAAGTTCAAAAGTATGGGTGAGGGAGAAATACTGGCAAACATTTGAAAACTCAAAGTAGGAATAAGTAAATCAAGACACACTAAAAAGGTTTAAATCTATTTGTATCTATTCTTTAAAACTATTTATATATTTAATTTTAATTTATATATATATATATATATATATATATATATAAAATTGTCATTTAAAATCCTATATAAATATAGAATCACCCATAAATGTTAGCTGGTGATGTTTGACTGTGGAACATGAGCAAGCAGAGGACAGACACTGGGGTCATTAATAAAAAATAATGATGGTGATGATGATAAAGAAGATAGCCTGTTATCTACCTATTGCAGACAGAAGTTAATGAATGGTCAGTGCCAATTAGTCTACATGCTAAATGCAATGCATTGCAGAATTCAACTTTGTAGTGTTTTTGACTCTGAGGTACATCCTGTCATTTTTTTTTGTTAACCAATCACGACGACAGCACGACGACCATGCCATTCTGAGCTTCTCTAAACTGTCGCTTATAAAAGCCAATTAACCAGTCGGATAAAGGACGTCTGCTCAAGACCGCCAACATAATCCTCTCTTATCTTCTCTGATCAAGTACTTGTGTCTCAAACCTCATGTTTTGCCTACATTGATACTACTGCAGGAACTCTGAGTATCTCTTGAAAGCTGTGACTGATGAAGGTCTTTAGTTGGATTTGTTTTTTTACTGGCTGGTATTATTTTAACTATGGACTATGGTACCATGAGAAACATTAAAGGGGCCATATTGTACACTTTCTAGTGTTGTTTTTAAGTTCATGTACACAATGTTACATAAACATTTTAAAATAGTGGCAAGTTTGTCAGAACTTTAGATGTTTTTTTGTAAGGGATAATATTGAATAGCATACCTCAAAAAATAATTTTGATTCGTCCCTTGTTTATTAAATAATAAATAAATCGCTGTTACAGGAAGGCACTCACATTGGAAGTGAAAGGGGCCAGTTTATAAACATAGTATAGCTACAAGGCGTAAATTACAAGGAGTTCTTACCGGAATTACATCATTATGGCACATTATGGCAAAGTTGTAATATGATACAGTATATCTTTAGAAATAAAGTTGGTAGGGGGGCCTGGTATCTCAGCAAGTAAAGACGCTGACTACCACACCTGGAGTTGCAAGTTTGAGTGACTCTAGTCAGGCTTCCTAAGCAACCAATTGGCCCGGTTGCTAGGGTGGGTATAGTCACGTTGGGTTAACCTCTTCGTGGTCGCTATAATGTGATTCTCGCTCTCGGTGGGGCACGTGGTGAGTTGGGCATGGATGCCGTGGAGAATAGCGTGAAGCCTCCACATGTGCTAGGTCTCCGCGGTAGCGCGCTCAACAAGCCACGTGATAAGATGCGCAGATTGACGGTCTCGGATGCGTAGGCAACTGAGATTCATCCTCCGCTACCTGGATTGAGTCACTACGTCACCACGAGGACTTGGAGGGAATTGGGCATTCCAAATTGGGGAGAAAAGGGGAGAAAATCCAATAAATAAATAAAATAAAGTTGCTAAGTTATTTTGTGTCACTAAAATCATGTTTCCACATACAGGGCCCTATTTTAAGAGCAATGCTTAAAATCATAAGCACACAGTCAATGGGCTTGGCCATGGAGTTTTGGTATTTTCGTGCATGCATGCGCTGAGTCTAGGCGCAAGTGGGTTTGGCGAAAATTCGCACACAAAGCGCTAATGGGCTGAGTCAAGTGCAGTTATGAGGTTCTTCTCCGGTTATTGCACCGTCGGCATCCTATTATATAGTCCATTCCCTCAAGCACCAGCGATATAAACAAAAACAACACATTCATAAAAAGTTGATAGTGTAAATGGGCTGTATGCAATGCATTCGAAGAATAGAAATATTTCTAAGACAGTGACACACTCCTTTTATACACACAAAAAATTGGATTTTCATCAGAATTGGGATGTTCTGTTAAATTTAAGTATGTAAGTATTATTAATAATTTTCATCTACTGACACACAAATCATGTCTAGTATTGATTGTATTGGCACACATTTCACTTCTACCGGTCGATTTTTGATTTTGAACAATTAAATTCATTTATTGAAACACGAAAAATTGTAACCAGAAATATTTCTAAATTCAAATGACACTTCAAACAAAAAGATAATATAATCAGAATAAAGAAGTGGTCAAAAAAATCACACCAAATCCAAACATTTTTACTAGAGACTATTTAGCAGAGACTGGAACAACCAACCAAGAAGCTCTAGAGCCCAACGGTCAACGGATATAGAAAGGAAGTCCCGCCTTACAGGTATAAGAGCCAATCATCTTTTAGATACAGACATCACCTGTCATTAATCTCGAGAACGCTCATGCACATTAGCTATGCAGAATCTTTTAGCGTAATCTGAGGTAAAGAATCACAATTTATGAAGCCAGTGTTGTCAGATTGTATTGCTGATTTAAAATATGCTCTTTGATCGTAATTTTAACCAACCGTTTTTGAGATTTCGGTGTTCCCCCATTCAAGTAGATAGAAGCTGCACTGGCATGACTGGAAATAGCCTTCCGGGAGCATTCCAAAGAAGGCTGACAGTGGACTGACTTGCTAGAAAGACTTTGATTTTACTCTCTCCAACATTTTTCACCAGCTCATTTTGCAGCAACTTAAAATCACTCTATGACAACAGGTGGAAAAATACCAATACAAATTAAATCATTAATGCAATTGTAAATATAAACAATCATAATCATTGAAAAATAAACCATGACCTATACATAATTTAACACAAATCTCATACATTTTTGTTTCATAAAACCGTTACATGTATAATAGTGATCGTCAGGGACATAATTTGATGTTCCACTATATTTTCAGAGTTTGGACAAACTTTATTACCACCTGCTGGTGGAATCTCCAAACTGCAAAAGTAGGAACTGAATTTAGACTTTGCGCTGAAAACAGACCTGCTTTTTAAACATCTAAGCGCAATGACGTTTTTCTCAGGAAAATAGCAAATTGCACTTTGCGGCACTTCATTGACACAGAGTACATCCACAGTTTGCACGCATACAACCACAGATAGCACAAACACTCCCACCCATGCCCACCTGCGCTTTGCGCTGGCACGAAAATTGCACTTAGAATTAGCGTTTTCACAAAAATTGGATAAGACCTATCGCACGGTCTTTATACTTTTAAAACGGTGTGTATTTTAATGTTTATGGATTGGCCCCATTGTAAGTGCCTTTATTATAATGTTTTTATTTTTATTTAATTTTTATTATAAACCAGGGACAAGTTAAATTTTGTGGTAATTACAAATGCTGTCAATTGAGCTTAGCTAGTATTGAACATGGAAAATTCCTTTAAGTTAACATGTTCTCAAACAGTTCCTTTTTATGTAAAAATAATTTAATAAATTCATGCATACATAAATAAATTAAAAATAAATAAATGTGTAATTATCTGACATGTCCCAAATTTTAATAACAGGGTTTACTTAAATGTAAAATGTAACCACACGTATAATATTTGGTTTTGAACCCCATAGGTTGACCGTTAACATTTTTGAGGGTTAAGCACCTCCTTACACTGACCATTTATAAAAAAAAATAAATAAAAAAAAATGACTCTTGTAAGACCCCATTCTGCACTTATTTTGAGAAGATTTTCTGAAACATTTATTTTTTTGCAAATTGCAAACGGTTTCACATACTATTTTTAAATATAGTAAGCAGTATACCGTAGAGTGTGTGCTGAGCAATATGCTGTAATCATTATGATGATATTCAGTTCTGAACACAGCCTGGGACTATATAGTACATTTTATTTCTAAAAATCAGGAAGAATCCTGATTTCCACAATACTTCACATCTAAGGGCACTTGATTATAGCGTATTTAAGCATATCATTCTATCTAAATGAAAGTGCAGCTGTGTGCCAGTGAGTTGAACGTGGTAATCATCATAATCAATTATTCAGCAGGCTTATGAAGTCATTATTGACTCATGTAGCTGTTAACACTGAGTCTCATTAAAGCATCAGTAGTTTCTGTTTGTTTAACCTCTTGTTGCGTTTGGATTATGTGGGTGTCCACACTTTCAAACTCTCAATCTGACTTTCATCTTGTTGTCTAACTGGTTGTACTGCCGTCCTGTACCTGTGGGAACTGTGATGTCATCTGGTAACAGCTGTGGATTCAGAGGCTAAACTCATGATGACTGGTTTCTTCAGCTCATATTGTGTTGGTTGATGTTTACCTGAAATCAAAAAACCTTTTAATTATAGCAGTATAGTCTTATTTTTGAAGGTTCCTACAAGTAATTTTTAAATCTCAGTTTTATTATGTATATTATGCGATCTCCAATGTCTAGTGCAAAGGTTCCCAAACTCTAGAGAACCCCACAGCCCCTGAAGATATTGGCGAATAAATCAGTGGCTCGTCAGCTCCTTTCAATACTATTTTATGTGCAACTTATGTTATTTGTACCATTTACCATTTTAAAAAATTGACATTTATTTATCAAAAGAAACAAGCATTTTTTATATAGAGTAGTGAGATTAACAATTAATATCGATATAAAACGTGTGTGTGTGTGTATACAGTTGTGCTCAAAAGTTTGCATACCCTTGGAGAATTGGTAATGTATGTACCATTTTTAAAGAAAACATGAGTGAGCAGGCAAAACACATTTCTTTTATTTCTTATGGGATTCATATTCAACTGTAGGTTATAACAGAATGAAACAATCATAAAACAAAACATGGCAACAAAGAAAAAAAATAAATGACCCCTGTTCAAAAGTCTGCATACCCTTAGTTCTTAATACTGTGTATTGCCCCCTTTAGCATCAATGACAGCGTGCAGTCTTTTGTAATAGTTGTCTATGAGGCCCCAAATTATCACAGGTGGTATAGCTGCCCATTCGTCTTGGTAAAATGCCTCCAGGTCATGCAAAGTCTTTGGTCGTCTTGCATGAACCGCACGTTTGACATCTCCCCAGAGTGGCTCGATGATATTAAGGTCAGGAGACTGTGATGGCCATTCCAGAACCTTCACTTTTTTTCTGCTGTAACCACTGGAGGGTCAACTTGGCCTTGTGCTTAGGGTCATTGTCGTGCTGGAAAGTCCAAGTGCGTTCCATGCGCAGCTTTCGTACAGAAGAATGCAAATTGTCTGCCAGTATTTTCTGATAACATGCTGCATTCATCTTGCCATCAATTTTCACAAGATTCCCCGTGCCTTTAGAGCTCACACACCCCCAAAACATCAGTGAGCCACCACCATGCTTCACAGTGGGGATGGTATTCTTTTCACTACAGGCCTTGTTGACCCCTCTCCAAACATAGCGCTTATGGTTGTGACCATAAAGCTCTATTTTGGTCTCATCACTCCAAATTACAGTGTGCCAGAAGCTGTGAGGCATGTCAAGGTGTTGTTGGGCATATTGTAACTGGGCTTTTTTGTGGCATTGGCACAGTAAAGGCTTCTTTCTGGCAACTCTACCATGCAGCTCATTTTTGTTCAAGTATCGTCATACTGTGCTCCTTGAAACAACCACACTGTCTTTTTCCAGAGCAGCCTGTATTTCTCCTGAGGTTACCTGTGGGTTTTTCTTTGTATCCAAACAATTCTTCTGGCACTTGTGGCTGAAATCTTTCTTGGTCTACCTGACCGTGGCTTGGTATCAAGAGATCCCTGAATTTTCCACTTATTAATAAGTGATTGAACGGTACTGACTGACATTTTCAAGGCTTTGGATATCTTTTTATATCCTTTTCCATCTTTATAAAGTTCCATTACCTTGTTACACAGGTCTTTTGACAGTTCTTTTCTGCTCTCCATGGCTCAGTATCTAGCCTGCTCAGTGCATCCATGTGAGAGCTAACAAACTCATTGACTATTTATACACAGACACTAATTGCAATTTAAAAAGCCACAGGTGTGGGAAATTAACCTTTAATTGCCAAAAAACCTGAGTGTGTCACCTTGTGTGTCTGTAACAAGGCCAAACATTCAAGGGTATGTAAACTTTTGATCAGGGCCATTTGGGTGATTTCTGTTATCATTATGATTTAAAAAGGAGCCAAACAACTATGTGATGGTAAATAGCTTCATATGATCATTATCCTTAAATAAAAGATAGTTTTTTGTTTTTTTTGCATGATCAGTCATATTTTCAAAATCAATGCCAAAATTTCACAATTTCTGCCAGGGTATGCAAACTTTTGAGCACAACTGTATAAATCAATAAATATAGCAATCTAGTATTAGTGAACAAAACTAGCAATCTAGTTTTGTTGCACCACTTGCTTCCAGTATAGTTTGTGTGGACACTTCTGTGCAATATAAAAAGAGTACAAAAAATGTCAAAACATCGAAATTAGCTTTTCCTTTAAGGGAAATATTTGCTCTCTGGATTTGATTTTCAGAGGCATTTTTTACTTTTTAAAAGGGCATTTTTTTTTCTAGCCATAAGAAGAACTACACTACCCATTTTGCTTAAGATCCCACCAATCAGAATTGCAGCAAAAAAGCTCTTCAGCAACCATCAACTCCCATGATGCACTCTAAATGACGCAATCGAGTTGCTCTTCCTACACTCTCAAACTACTTATAATTCTGTTTACAGTATATAAATATTTTTGCAATAACATTAAAATATATGTATCTATATTCACAACATACTGTTTTAATCCAATAGTTTTTTTTATTTTCAAATGTTTTTAATTTGATTTATGTCATTCATAATGCTACATGTGATTGTAGTTCATTTCCTCATGAAAATTATGTGGCAGGGTGAGCAAGAGACAAACAGTGGGTGTGGGTCAGGCGTAATTTACTGTAAATAAAAAAAAAAGAAGCATAAAATGTTTAAAAGGGGGAATATAAGTGTCCATGGGAAAAGTGGTGATGGGGCTCTGTGTAGGAAGGTGGAGTGTAGAGAGTTGAGCTCCAGTTCTAATGGGCGGGGTCCGGTGGCCGCAACGTACTCCCCTCCTGGATCTTCTGAGTGGCTCGGCTTCCCTGGGGCTGCAGCGTGCGAGGGGAAGGGTGGCCTGGCAAGTGGCCTGGCCAGTCGGCACAATCCCACGACACATGCTCCAATCCCCGGCATTGCATCTAATTTGCGCCGGGGGTCCGGGTTGGCCATGATGAGAAATAAAGATGAGGCTATTTTCACATCAGGTGTTGATGAGTACATGGTCTTGTATCTTTTGACTTTTTGTCCTGTTTATCAAATATATTAATTATATATATATATATTTTTTTTTTTAGATCAAAGTTTTATTGGTGTAATTCATCTTGGAACTGGTTCGATTGGTTCATGATTTGCAACTCTCTTAAGGATTTGATCAAATAAAAAAAAAATTCTTCTGGAACCCAGGCAGCAGAAAAGGGGGACAGGCACTGTTGTGCTCAGTTGAGAATTTATAACCTTTCACCCATTAAATTAAATAAACTTTTTATATTACGGTTTATATTTTATGTGCGTATATGTATAAATACAACATGATCATACTGGGATTATCTTCCCCTGTGGCGCGACCGGAAGTACACTATCTCATCAGCTTGGGAGACCAGGGTTCGGAGCCTGCATTGAAACCAGGAAGTAATTGCGTTTGCATAATCAGTGATGAGTGCGATTCGAAGGTTACATTTTTCCCTCTAACATTACATTTGTACTCCACTGATGGTTAGGTTTGGGGGGGGGTGTGTAAAAACAACTCTCTTCACAACTCGTTTTGGTGCCCCTCTGTGGACATTACGAAAATGGAGCTCACACGTGCCCATACGCCCAACAACACTTACCGCTTTGGCCTCTGGATGCAGTGTTTCACATTTTGGTAACCAGACTGATTTTAGCTAAAGAAAAGTCAACCTACTGTTTCTGATTTCACTGTGAGATTGTTGCACACAAATATGTGTGTACGCATGGTTGGCTAATGGCATACATTGTCTTTTAAAATAACACTTGATTTTTCACGGAACTCCCTTGCAATTTAATGGGCCACAGCCCACACTTTGGGAAACCCCGATTTAGTGTGTATATTTTCCGCTGCAGACTGCAGCTCTTTGATAATGTTGGGTGTACACTTCCTGTACTTTCTCTCTGTAAACACACAGGCATGGCTCTTTTGTTTGGAAAGGCTGGATTATTCACACGGCCAGTGACTCGCTTGACAGTGTCGTCATTGCACACGCTCAGTAAAGAATATGCTGTAAGTGAATCTTTTGTGTTATGGCAAATCTAGATGTGTCTACAGTTTGTGGATTGTACTGTGATTATAGAATAGTCAGGTCATGTGATAGGTGCACTTGTGTTCATTGACATCAGACTCATGTAGTGCTGTTGTTGACTGTCAGCACAGATTCATGTCTCTAAAGTTTTATTACTGATGTTTGTTGAGGCAAGAATCACTATCACTAATTATCATAGCTATGGTTAGGGATTTCAGTAAACCTGTAATGCTAAGTTACCTAAAGTGAAATAGTTGGTCATCACAGAAAGTGGCATCCAATAGATTCACTGGACAGTTCATTGGTTCATTAGACTAATGCCATGTCTCATTGTTTTGGTTTGTGGTTTATGTATCTTTGGAGGCTTTTGTGAAACCTTGTCACCATGTTATCACCTCCATCACTAAATATACACACTCTTGTGCTTAGCAGTCAACAGGGGTCGAGACATAAGCGGGGTGGGCTTTGATTTGACGGGACAGTATTTCCTGGAACAAATCACTTTGGATTCTTTCTCAATTTTGGGCCAGTTTGTCCAGACATTACAATGTTCTGCTTGAACACAGAAGAATCTCTCTGCATGAAGAACACTCTAGAAAGAATAGTTAAAAAAAGGAAAAATGGAATGACGTGTCTCAAAGTAGGTCAGATTGATTGACAGGTAGATGATAATCAAACGCATTCCTTTTATACACTGATCAGCAACAACATTAAAACCATCTGTCTAATATAGTGTAGGTCCCCCTCGTGCCACCAAAACAGCTCTGACCCATCGAGGCATGGACTTCACAGGACCTCTGAAGGTGTCCTGTTGTATCTGGAATCAGGACGTTAGCAGCAGATCCTTGAAGTCCTGCAAGTTGCGAGGTGGGGCTTCCATGGATCGGACTTGTTGGTCCAGCACATCCCATAGATGCTCAATCGGATTGAGATCTGGGGAAATTCGAGGCCAAGTCAACACCTTGAACTCTTTGTCATGTTCCTCAAACCATTCCTGAACAATTTTTGCAGTGTGGCAGGGCGCATTATCCTGCTGAAAGATGTCACTGCCATCAGGGAATACCGTTGCCATGAAGGGGTGTACGTGGTCTGCAACAATCTTTAGGTAGGTGGTACATGTCAAAGTAACATACGCATGAATGCCAGGATCCACGGTTTCCCAGCAGAACATTGCCCAGAGCATCACACTGCCTCTGCTGGCCTGCCTTCTTCCCATAGTGCATCTTGCTGCCATGTCTTCCCCAGGTAACACACCCGGCTGTCCACATGATTTAAAAGAAAATGTGATTCATCAGACCAGGCCACCTTCTTCCATTGCTCCATGGTCCAGTTCTGATGCTCACGTACCCATTTTAGAAACTTTCGGCGGTGGATAGGGGTCAGCATGGGCACTCTGACCGATCTGCGGCTACGCAGACCCATACACATCAAGCTGCGATGCACTATGTGTTCTGACACCTTTCTATCATGGCCAGCATTACATTTTCAGCAATTTGTGCTACAAAAGCTCTTATGTGGGATCGGACCAGACAGGCTAGCATTCGCTTCCCACATGCATCAATGAGCCTTGGGTGCCCATGACCCTGTCACCGGTACACCGGTTGTCCTTACCTTGGACCACTTTTGGTAGGTACTAGCCACTGCATACCAGGAACACCCCACAAGACCTGCCATTTTGGAGATGCTCTGACCCAGTCATCTAGCCATCACTATTTGGCCCTTGTCAAAGTCGCTCAGATCCTTACGCTAGCTCATTTTTCCTGTTTCCAACATATGAAATTCAAGAACTGACTGTTCACTTGCTGTCTAATATATCCCACCCCTTGACAGGTGCCATTGTAACCAGATAAATGTTATTCACTTTACCCATCAGTGGTTTTAATGTTGTGGCTGATCAGTGTATGTCTGTTGGTTTTGATCTCCTCATCTCAATTTTGGCATTTATAATTTAGGCAACGGCATTAAAAAATGGACTAATGTTACTAACAGACAGAATTGTAATATGTGAAGCTCTTGGTCAGTTATTGTGTTGGCAAGTGGTGTAAAGCACAAGTTTTCTTGGCTCATACCAAACAGAAAGGCAGTAACCCCATTAATCTTCAGAAAGTTTGGGGGGGGGGGAAATGCATTCTCTAATGATTCAGGAATTTGCCTTGACTGTGCAATAACAAAATGATGTATCATTTAGAACACACAGTACTCCTTTAGTTGTCTGTAAACTTATCATTATAGTGCAAACCTTATATTAATAAATAGAGCTTTGATATTTTCAGGCATACTTCTCAAAGTATGCTTTATCTGGGACATTCTAGCATGCATGATATTATTAAATAAAGTTGTATGCCTTTACTACTAAATACAGTGTTATCACTAATTACTTGATATATGATTGCATAATTCTTCTTACTTAAAGGCAGGTTTGTATTGGTGAACTGAAAAGGAAAGTGGAAAGATTGCGAAGTGAGACATTTTATGTTCAGTCACGTGTACTGATGAACCATTCGCAAAAAGACACGAATATGCTTTAAGAATATAAATGGGGCAATTTTGAAGGGCTTTTAGAAATGAGTGAATCCAAATGCACACTGTTAACCCTAATGTTGTCATTACTGGAAAAATCTAGTTGTCTTAATTAAACATTACTTGAAATGTCAAGTTTTGGGCTCATAACTCATATCTAAGTTCCTTGAACTTATTTTACTTAAGTCCATAGACTTAAAATCTTAAGCATGAATAACTCAAACTATTGATTACAAAATTGAGGCTATGGGGAATTATTATTAATTATTATTTAATTTAATTTCCTTTGGCAAAGGGAACAAAAGGGCACATTTAAATAGATGTTATTAAGAATACATAGAGGGTTAGCTCTTTTGTAGTATTATTTGTTGTTTTTTTTTGCAAATGGTGGTTTTATGTGATGTCACGTAGAATCAGTTATAATCTTTATTTAAGATGTGTTATTGTATGACCTAAATTTGAGTCCTTTCAATTAAAACTATTAAGTTGAAAAAACAACGTGTAAATAGCAAAACTGAGTTGCATCTACTTGCATCTAGTTACCTTAACTTCAATAGTTAAGCTCTTTCTAAATTAACACTAAGTTGAGTGAACTTAAAGTTTTGGAGATGTCATTACTTAATTCAATTGAGGGAACGAGTTTACTCAATCGAGTAGTCAATTTACTAGGGTTTTTGGTACAGCAAGAAAATGCTGAGATTATTTTTCTGCTAGGTTTTTAAAATGTGGTGTTGTGTTTTTTTGTTGTTGTTGTTGTTGTTGTTGTTGTTGTTGTTGTTGTTGTTTTTTAAACAGCATTACAGCATCTGGAAATGTACTCAAATAGAGGAATTAAAACTAACACATCAGCACAGTCCAGAAATGCATGCAGAAAATCAGTTGGTGAAAAGTTTCTCAACTTCCTTAGAAATAACAGTGGCTTGAGTGCATTTATTCTTTCATTTTTACTTTTTACACTTTGTTACAGTTGTACAGAACTTTGGGTCAATGTCTGTTGTTTTTAAATGTGCTCTAAAAAATAATTATGACTATGTGATTTAATTAACATTGACATCTTTTCAGTACAATGGCAGTTGATGGTTACTCACTTTAAAGCTTAAAAAAAGGACCCCAAAGTATCATAAAATTGGTCCATGCAACTTTGGCATATTTAAAATCTTGACCTCTGTTACAAGTTCATGAGTGCTGTGATTAGAAGGTGAATAAATTATGACAATTTTCATTTTTGGATGAACCGTTCCTTCATTTACAGTGCATTCATAAAGTATTCAGGCCCCTTAATTTTTTTTTCTTCACATTTTGTTATGTTGCAGCCTTATGTTAAAATGCTTTAAAAAAAAAAAAAAAAAAAAAAAAAAAAAATTCACATCAATCTGAACTCTATACCCAATAATGACAAAGCAAAAAACAGATTATTGATAACTTTGCAAATTTATTAAAAAGAAAAACTGAAATATCACATTGACATAAGTATTCAGACCCTTTGCTATGACACTTGAAATTTAGCTCAGGTGAATCCCGTTTCTTATGGCAGAGTGGCCAGATGGAAGCCTCTCCTCAGTGCAAGACACAAAAAAAAAGCACCTAAAGGACTCTCAGACTGAGAAACAAGATTCTCTGGTCTGATGAAACGAAGATTGAACTGTTTGGCCTAAATCCCAAGCATCATGTCTGGAGGAACCAGGCACTGCACATCACCTGCGCAATACCATCCCAACAGTGAAGCATGGTGGTGATAACATCATGCTGTGGGGGTGTTTTTCAACGGCAGGGACTGGGGGACTGGTCAGGGTTGAAGGAAAGCTGAACACAGCAAAATACAGAGATATCCTTAATGAAAACCTGATCCAGAGCGCTCAGGACCTCAGACTGGGCTGAAGGTTCACCTTCCAACAGGACAATGACCCTAAGCACACTGCCAAGACAATGCAAGAGTGGCTTAGGGATGACTCTGTGAATGTCTGGAGAGACCTGAAAACGACTGTCCACCAACGGTCCCCATTCAACCTGACAGAGCTTGAGAGGATCTGCAGAGAAGAATGGCAGAAAATCCCCAAATCCAGGTGTGCAAAGCTTGTCGCATCACTCCCAATAAGACTTGAGGCTGTAATCGCTGCCAAAGGTGCTTCAACTAAGTACTGGGTTAAGGGTCTGAATACTTATGTCAATGTGATATTTCTGTTTTTCTTTTTAATAAATTTGCAGTTATCAGAAATCTGTTTTTTCCTTTGTCATTATGGGGTATAGAGTGTAGATTGATGTGAAAAAATTAATAAAATAATTTAAAGCATTTTAACATAAGGCTGCAACATAACAAAATGTGGAGCTACCACTGAGCTACCCAGGGCCCCTAATATACAGGTGCATCTCAATAAATTAGAATGTCATGGAAAAGTTCATTTATTTCAGTAATTCAACTCAAATTGTGAAACTCGTGTATTAAATAAATTCAATGCACACAGACTGAAGTAGTTTAAGTCTTTGGTTCTTTTAATTGTGATTTTGGGTCACGTTTAACAAAAACCCACCAATTCACTATCTCAACAAATTAGAATATGGTGACATGCCAGTCAGCTAATCAACTCAAAACACCTGCAAAGGTTTCTTGAGCCTTCAAAATGGTCTCTCAGTTTGGTTCACTAGGCTACACAATCATGGGGAAGACTGCTGATCTGACAATTGTCCAGAAGACAATCATTGACACCCTTGATTGTAAGCCACAAACATTCATTGCCAAAGAAGCTGGCTGTTCACAGAGTGCTGTATCCAAGCATGTAAACAAAGTTGAGTGGAAGGAAAAAGTGTGGAAGAAAAAGATGCACAACCAACCGAGAGAACCGCAGCCTTATGAGGATTGTCAAGCAAAAATCGATTCAAGAATTTGGGTGAACTTCACAAGGAATGGACTGAGGCTGGGGTCAAGGCATCAAGAGCCACTACACACAGACGTGTCAAGGAATTTGGCTACAGTTGTCGTATTCCTCTTGTTAAGCCACTCCTGAACCACAGACGACGTCAGAGGCGTCTTACTGGGCTAAGGAGAAGAAGAACTGGACTGTTGCCCAGTGGTCCAAAGTCCTCTTTTCAGATGAGAGCAAGTTTTGTATTTCATTTGGAAACCAAGGTCCTAGAGTCTGGAGGAAGGGTGGAGAAGCTCATAGCCCAAGTTGCTTGAAGTCCAGTGTTAAGTTTCCACAGTCTGTGATGATTTGGGGTGCAATGTCATCTGCTGGTGTTGGTCCATTGTGTTTTTTGAAAACCAAAGTCACTGCACCCGTTTACCAAGAAATTTTGGAGCACTTCACGCTTCCTTCTGCTGACCAGCTTTTTAAAGATGCTGATTTCATTTTCCAGCAGGATTTGGCACCTGCCCACACTGCCAAAAGCACCAAAAGTTGGTTAAATGACCATGGTGTTGGTGTGCTTGACTGGCCAGCAAACTCACCAGACCTGAACCCCATAGAGAATCTATGGGGTATTGTCAAGAGGAAAATGAGAAACAAGAGACCAAAAAATGCAGATGAGCTGAAGGCCACTGTCAAAGAAACCTGGGCTTCCATACCACCTCAGCAGTGCCACAAACTGATCACCTCCATGCCACGCCGAATTGAGGCAGTAATTAAAGCAAAAGGAGCCCCTACCAAGTATTGAGTACATATACAGTAAATTAACATACTTTCTAGAAGGCCAACAATTCACTAAAAATGTTTTTTTCATTGGTCTTATGATGTATTTTAATTTTTTGAGATAGTGAATTGGTGGGTTTTTGTTAAATGTGAGCCAAAATCATCACAATTAAAAGAACCAAAGACTTAAACTACTTCAGTCTGTGTGTATTGAATTTATTTAATACACGAGTTTCACAATTTGAGTTGAATTACTGAAATAAATGAACTTTTCCACGACATTCTAATTTATTGAGATGCACCTGAATAATAATTGGGGATAAAATGTATTTGCACAGTACTTACTTTGCCATTTATTCACTGATAATTTTTGCCTCCCCTCAGCTGTCAAATCAAATTTTTGTCATTTGAATATGCGCACAGGGCTCAATGCTAAGGATTTTTTTCTACTCCAGATTTTTACTTGCCCTGCCAAAATTTTCACTGGCCCCAACACAAAAATTAAAAACAGCTGTTCTTACCATGACTTAAAAAAAAAAAAAAAAAAAGTGTCCGACGTGTACATTCCATCCATCCATCCAATTTTTAAGACAAATTGTTCTCCCCAAAATTGTATCACATTTATAATTTACAAGATATTAAAATCCATCTGGATTTAACAAGGAGCCAAAAATCCAAAACGCATCCGAATGATTTCCATCAACGATTTCTGGACATAAGAGCAGTATACCCACAACATATCCCAATATACACAGATGGATCTAAATCTGGAAATAGTGGCAGCAGCTTTTGCAACAAACCAACTGTGTCAGGGTATCCTCATCCCTGACCAAAGTTCAGTTTTCACTGCAGAGGCAAACGCTCTACTACTGGCACTGAAGTTTACTGAGACAATAAACTTTTAATAATAACTGATTCAAAATCATGTCTTGAAGCATTGGAAGCTACTAAAACTGATCACCCAACAATCGTGAGGATTTTAATCAAACTGTCATCTCTTGAAGCAAAGAGTTTTAATATTATTTTCTGCTGGGTACCTGGACACTCAGGAATCTCCGGTAATGAACAAGCAGACAGAGCTGCCAGAGAAGCACTATCTACTGAACCAGTAAAATACCCTATACCTTCCACAGATCTGAAACCAACTCTGAATGTATACATCAAAAACAAATGGCAGTCGGAGTGGGATCAATGTTTAAACAACAAATTACGAGAAACAAATCTTGCTGTTGGAACAAGATATGTGTTCCCTTTTAATAATCGCTGGGATCAAGTCAGTTATACAAGATGCCGGATAGGACATACAAGACTCGCACACCAATTTCACCAAAGTGCTCATCTTGTAAGAACCCACTATCCATTAAACATATTTTACTGGGCTGTCATACCTCTACACATCTGAGGAACCTGTATTATTCAGTTGATTCTTTTGAAAAGGTTTTTAATCAAGTGAATCCAAATTTAAGAGTCATCATTGTGCAGTTTGATAAAAATGTGATTTGTAAATTGTCTTCAAATAAATTAAAGTATTCACCCCAGTGAGCAAGCCGAAGGCGACTGTGGCAAGGAACAAAAAAGCTCCATAAAATGGTGGTTAATGGAGAGAAAGAAAAAAATAATTTAGTGGAGCAGATGATGGGCTTTCGGTCACCCGTTTAGTCATGCTGTCTTCTTCTGGGCCCTGTGTAGTGTTCTCACAAGCAGGATCAAAGATTTAGTCACTTAGTTAAAGATTAGATTATTGGCTGAATAAACACAGGAATCCCTGAGAGAGGACACTTGCAGCTAAATCGGTTGTGATGTGTAATATACAATAGGTAGACATTAGGCCTAATCTGTTAGTTAAGAGTGTGGGTATAAACATGAAATCAGACCACCCAAATCAGACCAAAACTGACCGATGCACATAATGAAAATTCCTGTACAGTCCAGAAAAGAAACATGTTATGAGGATGATATGAAGTCGACCGATTAAAATGTCATCTTCGAGCTGAACGGCTCTGATTATTTTAATAGCAATCGTGATTTTTCTTCTTTTCATATCAAACGCCATTATCATGTCGAATTAATGTTTACGCTTTGAAACATTACCTAATTAAATGTATACTTACATTTCTGGATATTGAGTAGCTCATGATTTTCAGCCACGTGTATAACCGGGGCTTAACAAAGTTCATTATGTTTCATTCAGCGCTTCATCTCTAAAGGCGAAATAACGAGAGAAAATGTTTACTGTGGGAATATTACTTGCGCTCTGTCCATTTACGAGAGCGCATGCACGTTAAAGTGTCTAGCGGAGAGATGCTGAGAGAGATGCACGGGCAGAGATGGATTTACAGTCCAACAGAAAGAAGCTGTTGATTTCTTGTGATCCAGTGTGGATTACAAATTTTCACCAACATGTTAAAATGAAAAAATGCGGGAATTTCACGCACCACGAACACGGAATGTGCGAGGGGGGGGGGAAAATAATAATATATATATATATATATATACACACATATATATATATACACACACACATTTTATATATATATATATATATATATATATATATATATATATACACACACATATATACACATTGGTAATTGCTGCTGCTAAGACACTTGGAAAAGAGCGAGGACAGTTCTAGGAGTGCACACTCTTGTGCGTTCACACGACTGTGCCTTGGCACGTCTAGTATATTATGTGCTCGCAAGCTAAATATAATCGCGTTTGCATGTCTCCGAGTGCGCGTTTGGAAGATTTTGTTTGCTCCATGTATTTTTTTTGTGCTCTCTCTCACTGGTTTGCTTGCACTAATGTTATTAAAGCAGCACTGGCACTGGGGCAAACTATGCTTTTAAAAATTGTTATCACTACATAATTCCCATACTTCCTTTTGTGTTATTTCATGGTTTTGATGGAAAACCAAAGAGTAATAATGAAGTAGAAGTAGGTTTGTCCAAACTTTTGACTGGTTGTGTATTTGTAAACCTGTGAATTTTCAAACTATTGTTTACTGTCTGTCAACTACTCAAGTGAGTGTAAAACAAGTCAAGATGCTCGTAAATGAACTGAATGAATAATCTGAATCAATCAGTGTTCTGCTGTGACCTCAATGTCCATAGAACCTTCGACAATAGACCGACTACACCACCCTTCATGAAATCAGTCTTTGTTAACCCCACTGAGAAATCTCTCTCGTGCACAACACCGCCTCATGTTCAAACTCTCTCACCCTCTCTCCACAGATCATGATCGAGTTCTGCCCTGGAGGTGCGGTCGATGCCATTATGTTAGGTAAGATCCTGCTGCTTTTCTCTCATACTCTTATTTTTATAAAAGCCCCCTATGTCGTCCTTTGATTTTGGTTCTAAGCCCATGGGTGAGTAGGTAAACTCTCTTTTCTGAAGTTCAAACAGGATATTGCATTATTTTTATGAACGAGCCAGTCAGGGTCACTCACAGTTCATTGCCTCACAGCACTTGGCCTCAAGAAGCCACATTTTGTCAAATATAATAGACCTTTTTCACACTCAGGGTTTTGGAACGTGGGAGTAAACGTTTGCAGGGTAAACTTTGACAGCGGTGAATGGGAGTGAATGGGAGATCACAGCAAATCTTATTTTCACTTACCCATTTGTTCCAAGAGCAAAAGAAAAAACCCACTCTTACGTTTGAATGACTTTCCAGAAGAGTTAAAAATAGAGAGCGGTGGGTTAAGACAGACAGATGGGAGATGACGACACATTTACTGTCACTCTCTCAGCAGCTGTAATAGAAACCCCCTCACAGCTGTGGTCATTCAGTTTTAAAACTGATTCCAGGGTAATATAACACAAAGAATAATGTTATTAACTTATATTTAAAAAAATGATCATATACATAAACGTCTATCTTTCTCTTCACACAACTTAAAATAGATCCGGCTGTAGAACTACATGTGCATGTCGGGGAACCGCATGAAACCGGTCATGTTTTACAGCTAAATTAAAATAAAGAATTTTAGCAAAAAGAAAATGCAGCCTATTTTAGGGACAGTTCATATTTTAAATAATTATAATATAATACTTTTTTCACCCAATTTGGAATGCCCAATTCCCAATGTGCTGTTAAGTCCTCGTGGTCGCGTAGTGATTCGCCTCAATCCGGGTGGCAAAAAGTTTCAAAGTTTTGCTCAGATTAGTTTACTGATTTGTTTATTGACAATTTCTACAAATTACACCTTGCGCTTTTAGATTGCGCCAAATTACCGTCTTTTTTTTATCCCCTTTTCTCCCAATTTGGAATGCCCAATTCCCACTACTTAGTAGGTCCTTGTGGTGGCACGGTTACTCACCTCAATCTGGGTGGTGGAGGACGAATCCCAGTTGCCTCCGCGTCTGAGACCATCAACCCGCGCATCTTATCACGTGGCTTGTTGAGCGCGTGTGGAGGATTCACGCCATCCACCGTGGCAACCACGCTCAACTCACCACGTGCCCCACCGAGAACGAACCACATTATAGCGACCACTAGGAGGTTACCCCATGTGAGACTACACTCCCTAGCAACCGGGCCAATTTGGTTGCTTAGGAGACCTGGCTGGAGTCACTCAGCACACCCTGGGATTCCAACTAGCGAACTCCAGGCCACCCAGGCCCCCTAATAAATAATATTATTTTAATATTATTATTATTATTATTATTATTATTATTATTTATATATTTTAATTATAATAATAAATGATTATCATTAGTCAGTGTTGGCATGACATTTTGTTCATGAAAATTAGGCACAATTTCTAACCAAATGCTCATTACTGTTCTGCACCTGGATGTTTTACTTTTTATCATGTGTGTGTTTTTTAAACATTCTCATTATTCTCTGTAGTGATTCTCATTATTGTTACAGTAATGTTTTTTTTTACACATACAGTATATGTTCATATATAATTATTATTATTATTGCAATTCTGAGAATTGCAAAGATGTATAAATTATTTATACATAATTTAATTGTAGTATTAGGTGTAAAGATTTAATTTATGATTTCAATGAAAAAAAGTATTATTGGAACAATAATATTGATAATAATGGGAATGATATATATATATACTGTGTGTGTGTGTGTGTGTGTGTGTGTGTGTGTGTGTGTATCAGTTCTGAGAATTGTAAATATGTATGATTTTTTTTAATTAATTTATGATTTAAAAAAAACACATTAAAACCAAATACAATACTCACATCAATCAGAATCTAATAAGAGTGACCATTACAAATTATAAATTACAAATAAACTTAATAGTAAAATGTAATAAAACTTTGGGGGAAATGTGCGTAATTGTCATGAAAATAATGTCAATGCAAAATTCTTAATTGTCCTACAATTTTCTTTATTTTCTTAAGGCAAAATTCAACATATCATATTTTTCCTTTTATTTTGATATGAAATATGACCTGGACAAAAATTTCATAAGATTTAGATGAGAAGAGGTTTGGTGTTTGTTTGTTTGTAGAGTTGGACAGGGGTCTTGAGGAACCTCAGATTCAGGTGGTCTGTAAACAGATGTTGGAGGCTCTTCAGTACCTCCACAGCATGAAGATCATTCACAGAGACCTGAAGGCCGGAAACATCCTCCTCATGCTGGACGGAGACATCAAACTAGGTTAGTATGTGAGAGTGTCCTCAGACTGATTGTCTAAATTTGATTAGGTAGAGTAGCAATCAATTAAATGAGATGATCTGAATAAGTTTTTCTTCTAGATGAATGCCTTTGTTTCATATATGAACTCTTGCGTCATTTGGTACTAAAACACTGCAGTTTACTGTATAACTGTATTAATAATATGAGAGCCATACCTAGTGAGCTGCCTGGCTTTCTGCTGACTACATGGGCAGCTACTTTCTGAAGGAGTGTTCACACATTGACGGCGATCTGCAGTAATGAAGTGACCGGAAGTCATTTGTTTTTAGCGTGAATTGGCGATTTCAGGCCACATAAGCAACAGAGACCGTTCAAATCACTTGTCACACAACCATATATACAAGTGCAATAGTGTGTGAAATTCTTGGGTGCAGTTCCGAGCAACATAGTAGTCGTGACAGTGATGAGACATATACCAATTTACAATAACATCAAATTAACACAGCACAATTTAAACATCTGATATACACATAATTACATAAAATGTACAGTATACAATACACACAATATAGAATACATATTACACAATAAAAATTGTGTATATATATATATATAGTATATATAAAATGTACAGTAGGTTGTATTGTACTGTATTGACATTCAGGCTGTCGGTTGATAGTCAGTTGCCAGAGTGTTGTTAAGAGAATATAATTTATGACAGTCCAGTGTGAGATAATAAGATTAATAAAGTGCAGTGCTGATATATATTGATCTAAGAGATCAAGAGTTCAGAAGTCTGATTGCTTGGGGGAAGAAGCTGTCATGAAGTCGGCTGGTGCGGGTCCTGATGCTGCGATGCTGCCTGCCTGATGGTAGCAGTGAGAGCAGCCCATGGCTCAGGTGGCTGGAGTCTCTGATGATCCTCCGAGCTTTTTTCACACACCGCCTGGTATATATTTCCTGGAGGGAGGGAAGCTCACCTCCGATGATGTGTCTGGCAGTTCGCACCACCCTTTGCAGTGCTTTGCGGTTGTGGGCGGTGCTATTGCCCTACCAGGCGGAGATGCAGCCAGTCGGGATGCTCTCTACAGTGTAGGTGTAGAACCGTGTGAGGATGTGGTGGTTCATTCCAAACTTCCTCCGCTGTCTCAGGAAGAAGAGGCACTGATGAGCCTTCTTCACAATGGCTTCAGTGTGGACGGACCATGTGAGTTCCTCAGTGATGTGGACACCCAGGAACTTGAAGCTGCTGACTCTCTCCACTGGTGCTCCATTGATGGTGATGGGACTGTGTTCTCTGTCTTTTCTTCTGAAGTCCACCACAAGCTCCTTTGTCTTACTGACGTTGAGGGAGAGGTTGTGCTCCTGACACCAGCGTGTCAGAGTGTGCACCTCCTCTCTGTAGGCTGTTTCATCATTGTCAGTGATCAGACCTACCACCATCGTATCATCAGCAAACTTAATGATGGCATTGGAGCTATGTGTTGCCACACAGTCATGTGTGTACAGGGAATACAGGAATGGGCTGAGAACACAGCCCTGCGGGGCTCCAGTGTTGAGGGTCAGTGATGAGGAGATGTTGCTGCCCATACTAACCACCTGGTGTCTGCTTGACAGGAAGTCCAGGATCCAGCTGCACAGTGAGCTGTTTAAGCCCAGAGCCTGGAGTTTCTCCAAGCTTGATGAGGGCACTATGGTGTTGAATGCTGAGCTGTAGTCTACAAACAACATTCTCACATAAGTGTTCCTTTTTTCCAGGTGGGAGAGAGCTTTGTAACAAAGTTGAGCAGATGTAAATGAGCAGCGACGTGATGCGCTGGTTACCAATGGGAGTGCAGATAGTGAGTTGTATCTGTCAAACGGTTTGACGAATCAAAATTCTTTTGATACATTTTTGCAATGAGGGTCACTAGATGATACAAACCCCATATCTCATGAAAATCAGA
Source organism: Myxocyprinus asiaticus (assembly GCF_019703515.2). Lineage (NCBI taxonomy): Eukaryota > Metazoa > Chordata > Actinopteri > Cypriniformes > Catostomidae > Myxocyprinus > Myxocyprinus asiaticus. The sequence continues at coordinate 6,090,273 of NC_059383.1, read as the reverse complement.
AAACGTCTAAGAAGTTTGAAAAAGTAATTATAGAAAATTCTGGGTTGAAATGGAAATCCATTGGACCGTTTTCATTTGGGGGCACTGAGGGATTCTGAGGAAAACTCATTTAGATTTTTGCCTAAAAAAATGTATTCGCAAAAACATACATTTGTCAATTATAGCTGGCCACCTAGTCTCTGATGGATGTGTGTATGTGTAGTGGGTGAGATTTGAGATCATCCATCTATCTTTTGCTGCTTATCCGGGTCCAGGTCGTGGTGGCAGCAGATTAAGCAAAGCAGCCTATACATTCTTTTTCATGGCCACATGCTCCAGATATAATCCCTCCACCTGGTTCTGGGTCTTCACCGGGGCTTCCTCCCAGTTGGACATGGACATGTCGCTGCAGAGCACTTTTGGTGCAATTTGTTGGGTGTGATTCTCTGATCTCTCTTTAGGGTTATGGTTAGTGTAGTTCTTCACCAGGAATTCCGCTATTGAATAGAATTTAAAAAAAAAAAAAAAAAAAAAAAAAAAATTGAAATTGAAAGTGGACTGATGGCTTCAGTAGAAGCAGATAACTTTGATTTAACAACCTCTGAGCTCACAGTATGTCTTTCTTTAAAGGTTTATAAGTTATTGCTTGTAATCAATTCCCCCATGGAAAAAATAATTCTGCAAACCAGACTGTTGGGCTCTATCCACCATTTTCCTGAACGCAGAAGTGTTCCATGATAACCCTGTTTTCAATTTACACTCTCCAGTGTTTTCAGTTGCATCTCTGTGTATTCTTAGAGAGTAATGTGATGTTTACAAGTATTACATTTTTAAAAATGGTCAAAAAACGTGACTGTATAGTGCCGATACTATAGTCGAGATTAGGGGTGTGCAGCAAAGCCATTATCTGTATTTGTATCTGTATCTGTTCATATGATAAAATGATCAGGATCTGTCTCTGTATTCGGATAGAACCGGGTGTGGCTTAAACTGGAATTACGTCAACACTAAATTAAATGCCCATTTTTAAATGTTACTCTTACATTTATAGTTTCTACTAATAAAATATGCTTTGTATATGCCTTTTCATAATAATAGCCTAATAATAATAAAAATAATAATTATTATTATACAACTATTATTTAAAAAAAAAATATATATATATATATTTTTTTCCTTACCAGATGAAGCTGAATTTGTGGGCTACATTAACTGTGCAATGTGTTGTTAACTGTGGTTTCTCCCGGTATTTCTGATATTAATATCTGCATTTAAACAGATTTGAAACCATCACTTCAGGTCAGGAATTTAACATCGCGCTCAGGTTTAGGCTATACATGAATACACTGGCGGCCTGAAGTTTGGAATAATGTACAGATTTTGCTGTTTTAGAAGGAAATTGGTACAAAGTGGCATTCAACTGATCACAAAGTCAGGACATTACTGATGTAAAAAAACAGCACCATCACTATTTGAAAAATGTCATTTTTTATCAAATCTAGACAGGCCCCATTTCCAGCAGCCATCACTCCAACACCTTATCCTTGAGTAATCATGCTAAATTGCTAATTTGGTACTAGAAAATCACTTGCCATTATATCAAACACTGTTGAAAGATATTTGGTTCATTAAATGAAGCTTAACATTGTCTTTGTTTTTGAGTTGTCACAGTATGCAATAGACTGGCATGTCTTAAGGTCAATATTAGGTCAAAAATGGCAAAAAAGAAACAACTTTCTCTAGAAACTCATCAGTCAATCATTGTTTTGAGGAATGAAGACTATACAATGCTTGAAATTGCCAAAAAACTGAAGATTTCATACAAAGGTGTACACTACAGTCTTCAAAGACAAAGGACAACTGGCTCTAACTAGGACAGAAAGAGATGTGAAAGGCCAGATGTACAACTAAACAAGAGGATAAGTACATCAGAGTCTCTAGTTTGAGAAATAGACGCCTCACATGTCCTCAGCTGACAGCTTCATTGAATTCTACCCGCTCAACACCAGTTTCATGTACAACAGTAAAGAGAAGACTCAGGGGTGCAGGCCTTATGGGAAGAATTGCAAAGAAAAAGCCACTTTTGAAACAGAAAAACAAAAGAAAAGGTTAGAGTGGGCAAAGAAACACAGACATTGGACAACAGATAATTGGAAAAGAGTGTTCTGGATCTTAACCCCATTGAGCTTTTGTGGGATCAGCTAGACTGTAAGGTGCGTGAGAAGTGCCCGACAAGACAGCCACATCTATGGCAAGTGCTACAGGAAGTGTGGGGTGAAATGTCACCTGAGTATCTGGACAAACTGACAGCTAGAATGCCAAGGATCTGCAAAGCTGTCATTGCTGCACGTGGAGAATTTTTTTGATGAGAACTGTTTGAAGTAGTTTATGAAGTTCTGAACATTTTTTTTCAAATTGTAAAAGTAATTTTTCACGTTATTAATGTCCTGACTATACATTGTGATCAGTTGAAAGCCACTTTGGTGAATAAAAGTACCAATTTCTTTCCATAAGAGCAAAATCTTTACATTATTCCAAAACTTTTGGCAGCCAGTGTACATGAGAATCACGTGTGAATCGTGATACATTAGACATTTCAAGAAGTGGAAAGTGTATATGATGTCGTATCTTAATGTTACACTTGATAAGCTCCAGATGCGCACAATTAACAGAGACCGCAAACAGTCGAGACCGCACCCGTCTGATCTGAAATCACAACGTGCGCATTTTCATTCATAAGGTTTACACTTTAGAAATATTGTCTGTGCAGATTGATAAATTCTTTGTAATTTTGTATACGTTTATTTTAAATGTCGCTTTATCCTTGTGCCTCTTTGATAATCAGTCATAGATATCAACAAGTTGTTATGAAAACTGCACAAGTTGACTGGATCGCTGGTTTTAGTAGTTTTTACATTTGCGTCTCGAGACCAGAAACAGAAAACAGGCAATTTGAATCATCATGGCACTGCCCAGTGGTTGCTCAGGAAAACTGTGTATAGGGTTCTAGAAACTTTGCTGCTGAACTCTTAATACAAATTAATATTTGTTGGCATTTCTTTTTAATTAAGCCGCCATCTTCGATACATTTTGTCACTAAACTTGCTGCAGTGAATTCTGCGATTGCCTTCTCCAGAAAGGACACATGTAACACTGCCTTAGGATTCGTCCACTTCCATCTTAGAAGGCAGCATAATGGTGCTGCCTAACTTTTGGAAAACCTTCATGTTGGAAGATGCCTTAAATGTTGTCTAGATTGGCAGCTCACTAGATTTTGAAACAGAACCCAAATAGAATGAAAGTATGGCCTTGACGAGTTTAGTGTCCTGTGCTGGTGTGTTTTTATCTCAGAACATCTCTTTCCCTTGACCTCTCTCACACCCTTAAAGAAACACTGTCACAGGAAGACTAACTTGCCCCCTAAACCCTTTAAAGTACCGTATGAGGATTATGTTTAGTGGTCGACCGATATATCGCAGAGGCCGAGAAATCGGCTGCTTTTCGGAATTTGTTCATTATTGGCATCGGCCGATAAATTTTCCACTTTGGCCGTTTTGTTTCTTGAGGGAACTGAGAATTGCCTGCTTGCATGTAAATGACCAGTCACGGTTCGTTTTGTTGTTCTGAGCCATCGTGTTACTACAATAATAGACCGGTGTGCAACACAGTGCCATTTAAACGGTCCGCATATTAGAGCCGCGGCAGACACATTTGAGCTCATTATGTTAAAGTGCTTGCCTGTTTCATTCTCCCTCTCTCTCCTCAACAGTTCCCTGTAACTTTAACTGTTTTGTCTAATGAGAAAAAAGCAAATATCAATAAAACTAATATCATATACCATCTGCAAATATGCACATCTCTCGTTAAACAGATGTAATAAACAAACCTCACAAAACTTGAGCCGATCCAGCATCCTGTGGAGCACTAAAATGTATTTACCTCTAATGCACATATTCTATCAGCCGCTCCTCAACAGTTTCCTGTAACTTTTATAATGATAAAAGGCAAATATTAATAAAACTTGTATTATATACCATCTGCAAATATGCAGATATCTTGTTTAAAAAGATGTAATTCATGAACCTCATGAAAATCCAGCATTTTCTTCCCATTGAACGCTCATCTAATAGCTTGTATTCTATCAGCCAGAATCAAAAACTTCTGATTCACAAATCATGACGGTCACTCCGTAACAATCCAGCTTTTTTACAAAAGTATGTTTAGTGTGAAATTGAGTAAATATAGTGCTAAATAAGAGTTTATTCATTTTTTAGCAATTTTATGTTTGTTATTTACTATATTAAATTGTGTGATATATCGGCCTATCGGCCACCCTGCTCTCTGGATATCGACATTAGCCATTAAAAAAACCCATATCGGTCAGTCACTTATTCCATTGTGCAACAGTTTGTCAAAACCTATTTTGTTACAATTCTCTACTTGAGTCTCACTGGATTTAGTAATTGGATGAGAATTATTCCCTCCAGAATGCTGCTTAACATGTAACTGAATGTGGCTTCATTGTGTCAGTTAATGGCACTCCAGAATATCAGGCCAAGAGGTACTAGAGTAACTGCCCCCCTCCCCCCTCTCTCAGAATATGCTTACTTCCCTACTAAAAAGTATGCCAAATGAGTAGGATGTCTGAATCCTCAGTATTCATGAACAAGAAACACCTGGTGAACACTAACCGGATGACCTACTGTGTCTTCTGAGATTAAGTGTGCAACATCTTTTTCCCATGGTAATACCTCAGTTTTTTTTTTCACACACAGTCATGAGTGTCTAAAGGGGTCCTCTGTGTTTTTTTTTTTTTTGTTTTGTTTTAAACGACAATAGAATGGCTACCTGCATGATGGTTTCACCAGCTGATTTGGTGGACAAACCTTTATTTTTATTTTTTTAAATCTTTTTTTAAATCTTTTTTTAAACAAATTTGCTTCATAATATTAATAATAATTACTCTAATAATAATTATTTCCTTTTTTTTTCTGTCTGGACTGAAAAACACTGAAAAATTCTAAATTACTTTTAACTCAGTAATTAAAAAAATAAATAAAAAATAATCATGTTCAGGTGTATTCAAGTGGTTTTGTGTGAATTGCCTTTTTAATGTATTTTTGAATAATATAAAGGTGCAATATGTAAAATTTTTCATGTAATATTCACCTTTTTTTTTTTTTTTTGCCAATGTGTGTATGGCTTGTAACGCAACTTAAAAAATGAGCCCTACCCGGATTTCCTAGGTTGCCTATTAAAGCCTATAGACGAATTTTCATGCGAAGGGAGCGGGTCGCTTTTGCCGGGAAAATCCAAAGGATGTGACGTTTATGCGCGCTCCTGAGAGCCTTGCCTCAGACAGTAATAGCTTATCTTCCGCTATTCAACAGCAACAACAAATTGCAACACTAGGTAACATTATCTTAGAGATAGAATCCAGCAAACGTCTGGCTCCCAGCACATCACCGACTCCTACACAAACTCTGAGTAAGCCAAAAAAACAAAACAAAAAATGATCTACTGAATCTAGTATGGCTAAGCAGGAATGTGATCGTGGTCGAGCAAAAACTAGAGTGAACATCGGCAGGGCATTTGATACCTGGAGGGACCTTCGTTCGGTTTTGGGGATCAAAACCGACCCTGAATTGGCATTCTTTTTATTGGACAGGTAAGCTTACATAACTGCAAAGTGTGTGAAATATAGTGCCATAAGGATTGATCTGTGTAATTGTAGCTAACTTGATCTTGCCTGCTAACGCTGACGAATTGCAAGCTACCTTGCTTCGTAACTTTCAAATAATTTCAATGATCTTCTCTTTATTCTAAAAGTCAGGTATACAGAATAAATTTAAGCAAATACGCTGGTTTCTTATTCGTAGTACAAATGACATGCAATAGTGCAAATAACAGTGCAACCGTAAACTGTCTGGTATAGTTCGGTTGTATGTAGCTGTATGTGTGTATCAGTATGCTATGTTAGCTGATAAGTAGTTTTAGTTTAGTCTCAAAGTTTGTAGTAAAACAATCATAACTGTGTAATATTAATTATGCTACCTCATCTGTCAGCATGATGCCGGTGAATCATGTTCAGTCTCTTTGTATGTTATGTCATTGTTTTGGTCGATGCTCGCGTCCCAGTGGAGTGTGTGCACGAGCATGAGCAACAGGTAGCTGGCTGCAGTTCACTTAACGGCCACAGGTGTCATTAATAACAAGGGTTTCTGAATCTTACATACTGCAACTTTAATAGATCCAGACAAAAAGTAAATAAATAAATAAAAATGAAAAATTAGCTTCACATCATTAACCCGCATACAACATGCAATCACACTAGACAAAACATAGACTGCATCCCAATTCACATAACTTTGCTAAACAGTTTGTGAGATTAGAATTGGTGTATCCCAAATCATAGTGTGTTGACAGTAGTATGCCTCAGTATGCACAAATGGTGTACTATTTCTGAAGTGTGCATCCACAATTGTTTGTGGTATGAAAGAGGAGGTTGTGACAGTTTAACTTTTGCAGTTAAATTAATTTTAGGATTTATGTATTTAGCTAGATGCTAATGCTAGCATGCAGACACTCAGAGCACAACAAAGTCATCTGTAGTATCAAGACACAATTTTTATTTTGTGTCAGTATGTAGTTTTAGCCACATTTCTGCCCTGCAATTGTGATTTTAACGTGTCCAACCTCAGCGGTCTTGGCCATCCAAAATGTTTGCAACAATTCAAAATCAAATTAAGTCATAATTTTGACATAATCTGTTGAATTGATTTTCAGTTTATTGTTGAAAATAAAATAGTTATTTATTTTAATGACCAAAATCATATTTAGCTGCAGATGTTTGAAGTGACATTAAACCTTGATTTTAAGATCTCAAGAGTTTGTAGAAGTTGTAATGTAGCATTTTTGAAAAGGACAAAATCTTATAATACACTACCTCTGTCTTTCATTGCAGCTGATTTTGGCGTTTCTGCAAAAAACACAAAAACTCTTCAAAGACGAGACTCTTTTATTGGAACGCCATATTGGTAAGTGATTATAGATATAAAAACATGATATCCAGTCAACTGTTACTGTAGTGAATTATTTTTTTTACTATTTCAGACTGCTTTAAATCACTTCAAACATCTTTAACATTCTACTCCAGTGATATTCATGGTTCTCGAAGTCATAAAAACATTGTTTACATCAAAAGCTTAAACGGTATCTGACATGCAAATGGCAATTTGCCCTAGCAATCTCCATGAATTTTTTATTTTATTTTTTTACAAAATACTTATTCAGCAATTATGAATGACATTAAAAGTCATGGATATTCAGTGGTGAAAAAAGTGTGGGAACCCTGGTTATTGGGCAAGTTCAATTGAGGATCCATTAGCTTCATATATCTTTATAAAATTAAGAAGTTGTGTGAAGCTCATCTAAAGCTGTAGAGGGCATGTTATACCACATTGGAATGGCAATCAAACATTAACCAAAGTTTTGCTTGACAGGAGCTCATCAATATCAGCGTCTCTTTATTTACTTGTATTGACAATTCTGTGTTTCTTCATTAATTCTTTTAGTCGCTAATCAGTGACTGGCCTGCAGTCCTTTACGACAGGTTTTCTTAATGGAAATATATTTAAAAGCCTTTATTTTTGGTTATCTAACAGCCCTGCTGAAGAAAAAAAAAGATCGTTTTAAGATGGTTTAACTGGTCTCCTAGCCTGGCCAACTGGTTTAAGCTTGTCTAGCTGGTCTCCAGTTGTTACACTTGTGTTTAGCTATTTGGCTAGCTGGTCTCCCAACCTGACAAGTACACTCAAGCCCTCTAAAGCCAGCTTGGCCAGGCTGAGATTCCTATTGCATGTGCATTATGGTACTCTTGTGAGCATCTGATGTACCTTATGTGATATGTCCCATGTGTTCAGGATGGCTCCTGAGGTTGTGATGTGTGAAACCATGAAAGACGCTCCATATGACTACAAAGCAGACATCTGGTCTCTGGGAATAACACTGATAGAGCTGGCTCAGATCGAGCCGCCCCACCATGAGCTAAACCCCATGAGGGTCCTGCTTAAAATTGCCAAGTCTGAGCCGCCCACCCTGGAGCAGCCCACCAAGTGGTAAGCCACAAAAGGGGGATGGGGGATTATGGGAGTGACCGCCCAACAATGTACTAACCAACTTCATCAGTGTAAGATTGTCTCCAAAGATGGGCCTTTTGCACAGCATAACTGTGGCTTTCTTAGTTAGATATGTAGCTTTCAGCATTTCTAGAATTAGACTATGAATAACCAATGAATAATGTTTTATGACAGTGTATCGCTGTAAGACACTGTGGGTTTTGTGTATTTTAGGTCAAAGGAATTTAAGGATTTCCTGGAAAAGGCTTTGGATAAAAACCCAGAGACGAGGCCGACTGCTGCTCAGCTTCTTGAAGTAAGGAATTTCACACATACTCATGTTATACTTCCATGTACAATTTCCCCTTCAGGAGTCTCAATTTATTTAAACACAAGGTTCTTTCAGACAGTATGTGCAAATAACCGTGCATGAAGGAAACACCCTCAGAAATCCTCAGATCCCCTCGTAATGGCAGTCACTTCCTGTCCCGTAGGACGGAGGGAATTATTGTAATTTTTATTCTTGTTGTAGAATATATCTCCGCGATCATCCCCTAACACAAGTCAGAAACTAGAACTGAACAGATGAGGAGTTCAAAAATTTTCACAATCACTGTTTACTTCCAAAAAGAACATTCTGATTAATACTGGAAAATTGTCATAGTCTGATTGTGTATTTATCATTTAAATGTAACCGGACTGGCATAACCAGATTAAGCCAATATTCTTGTTCTTAGAAATCCCAATTAACTCCCAAAAGAAAATTGATTAATATTGGAATCTGGTCATATTCTGATTATGAATTTATCATTTGAACATTAACCCAACTGACAACCAGATTAAGCCAATATTCTGGTTTTCTAGAAATCTAAAGGAGATAGTTGTCATACGTCTGTATTAATCTGAATTCTGTGTCATGTAAATGCCTTACACCCTGTCTATACTGTCCCGTCAAATGCAAATTGCTCCCATTATAATCATTGGTACTGTCTACACTTAACGCAACATCTGTCGCATTGCATCACGATGCACCCTTAAATTGATAGAAAACCTGTCTTATTTCTGAGGAGCTACAGAGCAACTCCAGCTATTTTACCATCTGAAATAAAATTATTTTACTTTTTTTTTTTTTTTTTGCCATGATTTTTGTTCATTATATATTTAAATAACATCTGACTTCATTTTGTATTTAAATAACTTCTGTCTTTGTTACATCAAAGACAGATCATTATTTGATCAGATTTATTTAAATCAGCTTTTGTTTCTAACCAAATGTATACACATAATCCAAAAAAACTAGGGCTGTCAGTCGGTTAAAATTATCAATCAAATTAATTACATTATATGCCAATTAATTCACAGAATTAACCATAATTAAATATAACAATGTTTGCAGAGAAAGGCAATAAAATGAATTCAGTTCAAATAAAATAAAAATAATTCAGTATATTACAATTAATTATACAGAAGTATATTTAAATAATTATAAACATAAATTAATACAATATAATATACAATATACAATAATTCGGGTAATTAAAATACATGACATTATTGTGGCACACGAGGTAGACTTAAGGGCTTTTCTAAGGATGCGTCTGTGCATACATCAGAGAGAGGTTTTTGGAGCGTCTCACTTTGGTTGTGTTGCATTTTTAGGACGCTGTGTCAAGTTAAACATGGTTTGAAAATTAGGAAAATAAACATGTCTGGAGACCCCTGCATTCGGAGTTGCGTTCCGTCCAGCTGTGCTTAAATCCAACAACACGTCTTCGTCTTGTGCTGTCTGCTATCCATGTGTGGTTTGTTTCCTGTACAGCTGCAGCTACTTTTTCTGCCCCCTGTTGACTGAGATTCATAAAAACTGGAAAGTGGTAATTGAAGCTTTACTTAACTCTTAAGTTATTTTTTTTTAAATTAATCACAGTAAATTAAAGCATTAAATTGACAACCCTAATAATAACATTATAATAATTATTATTATATAATAAGTCAGTTTCTATACCAGTGGATTTCCATTTAAAACAAAGTTTGCAGCATTGCATATTTTTATGCTAGGAAGTTTTTTTTCTCCTGAACTCCATGTAGCGACAAATATGTGGAATATTCCTCGCATTCAGTCACCAAAACGAAAATATGAGGAAAAAAATCACAATGGGTCTTCACATTTTTTCTCTGCAGACTATCTTGTTTATGATGCTGCGAGAGACATGAATGGTGCCGTTTGTGGCATATAGGCAAGAGAAAAATAATTTCACAATCATAGAAACAAAAATATATTTCTTTTAAAAAAGTATTGCACAATCACAATAATACATAGCCAGTAAGAACTATTTATGACCTGTAAATTCTTTCAATTCACCCGCCGTTGGCAAAGTGTGGTAACAACTCTGCATCCTGAGTGTTAGGCCAGGAGCCAACTTCATGACATCTGCAGAGCTGCTTCAGCTAAAGGATCTTCAGCTCATGTTTATTTCTGATACCACTTTCTCTTCTGTTTCATATTACAGATTGTAAGTTTTGTCTCACGCAAACAAAGAGACAGATGGTTTATGGGCTGAAGGTGACATTGATAGGGGGCATTGTATTATTGTGTGAAGTGCTGTACCCTGAGCTCATTACCTTTTTATCCTGCCTGGTTATACTTCACCAAACATTTACCACAAAGTTGAAGCATTTATAGGCAGGTCTGTAGTCTGAAGATGGAGGTCAAGAAATAGAACGGCTTCACATGCCATTAGACCCTAGTGAGCTGCCCTTATGTGGATGTTGCAAAAGGAATTGGCAGCATTATTATGCTGCCTTCTAAGATACCTTATTGAGATTTGCATCCTACATTTACAGTAAATTTTATTTACATTTAAGCAAATTAGGTTTTCAGGTTTACAAATTCAGGTCATAATTTTAGACTAATTCTTTTTTTTTTTTTCGGACAATTTATTGGCCCCATTTTGACATAGTGGTGTGAATACTGAAGTTGGGTGACAACTGATTGATGTTTGCTTAATAAAAATACAATTTAAACTTAACCTGAGATTTGGCACTGAAACTAAATTTGAAACGTAAAATATATTGACTTCCAAGGCCACTTTTTGTATCGTCTAATCAATGCTTTAATTGTATGCCACAATAATGTGTTTAATTTTCTGATGTTGTTATTATATTAGCATTATATTGTAATACATTAATATTATTAAATATATATTATATTTATAATTAACTAATATATGTTGAAATATCTTTATTTGGAAGACTTTTTTCTTTGTAATTAATTCAGTTAATTAATCAGAATATCATGCAATTGATCGATTTTAAAAAATGTAACCGATTGACTGCCCTAATAATGATATAATAAAATCAGTTACTATAACAGTAGA